>NC_068917.1:41449105-41752467 GCF_023091745.1 Budorcas taxicolor | reverse complement strand
ACCAACATCTGGCAAGCAGTTGCTTTTGCTTCAAGTCCTGAAGTTTTAATTCCAAAACTTTGCTGGTCTCCAAGATTTACAAATTGCCATCCATCATCATCACTCATATTCTCCACATCTTGTGTGTCTAAGAGAGCAACATCAGGTTTAGCTGAAGCAGTCTTAATAAGAGGCTCAATAACCAGTGGAAGGTACTGTTGAAAATCACTTCCAAGAATTTTACACATTCTAGCCCATGCTGAAACCATGTAAGAGGTCTGAGGGTCATCATCTTCCATATTATTTAAGTCTGATTGTGTCTTCAACAATAACTGCATCACATTTGATGCATCTTGCATAAATTTTTCCTTACCAACAGCAAGACCAACATGGCTAATGCATTCAATAGTCTTTCCTTTCAGAAGTTTGAGTTCCTTTTGAACAGCAAGCTCAACAGTATGCTTTAGTGAGGGCATAAATATATCATAATATGGTACAAATTTTTCTTCTATTGTATCTGCAACTGAGGCAATGGTTGTCACAAGCTGTTCTAAGGCCAACTTAGTTCCATTGCGAATCAACTCTTGAAGTTTAATCACCAAGATGGAATGTAGATTTCTTACCATACTATCCAAATATAGAACCAGCAATGATTTGGGACAGTCTTCAATAAAAATAATAAGCGCAGAAGCTGCATGTGACTGTACACGCTGATTACCTTGATTTTCCATAGTACGCAACAGAGCTGCAATCACAGTTTCATGGAATTTCTTTTGGAAGTTAGGTGCAAAATCTGTAGCCATCTGTCCAAGTGTAGTACAGGCTGCAGCCCTCACCCTTGGATGAGGATCCTGAAGAAAAAGCAAAACAGAGTTAACTGTTTCATCTAAAATTGATTCCATTTGCTGATGGCATCCTTCTCCAATAGCAGATAAGGCCATTAGTCCAGCATGTCGGTATTTCCAGTCAGGGCTCTGCAGCATCTGCATGATATGCTCCTTAGTCATTGGTAAAACAAGTTTTCCACCGAGCCCACAAGCCAGTCTGTCTAATGCACTCTCAGCAGCAACTGCATTGCTGTCAAAATCATCTTCTTCCATTTCATCAGCATTTACCCAGTCCTCGTCATCTTGTAGATCAACCATCATTGCTAATATATGAGGAACTGCCTGTGCAATAATATTTGTATGTTTTTTCAACATTGGGGTGGCAGTTTCAGACAAGGTCACTATTACTTCAAGTGCCAGCTGGCGTTGCAGATTACTAAGTCTAGAGTCTCCACATAACTTTAGACTCAGTTGCAGAGTATCTTCTAAATAAGGACCCAAATATTTAGGTACAGTATCTGCAATCTCGACAAGGGATTCTAGCACTGAATCATCATCCTGGTAGCATGAATCATTCACGGCCTGTAAGATTCCAGGAAGCAAGTCTGCAAAGTCTTTGAAAAGACCAATATTATTCTCATTAGCAAGTACAAATGCAGCTGCAGCTCTAGCAGATAATGTCCTGATTGCTGGATGTTCTTGATCTTGAATACACTGGTCCAACAACCTTTTGATGATATCCAAATCGTGCCGCTCCTGGTTCCCAAAAATCCCCGGAAAGTGCCAGAAAACGTGAAGTGCAACTTCCCATAGAACCACATTTTTAGAGTAGATTGAATCAACAAGGAACTTCAGACCTTCAGGCCAGTGGTTAGTGCCATCCTCATCTATCAAATTCCTGGCCAGGACTGCAAAAATGTCACAAAGTTTTTTCCTCATACTAGCATGTGTTTCTAACTTAACAGCCAGTATCAGTTCAATCTTGACGTCCCTCTGAACATCAGAAGGCAAATTTGGATAGACTTCCTCAAACCCAGAGGACAAAAGCCGTCGTAGCAGGGCGGCAGCCATTTGTCTCACCTCATAACCTGCTCTTCTATTTCTGACGGCATCTAAGAGGAATGTAGTCTTACACAGACCTGGGATATTTTCATAGATTTCCTCTGCCTGCCGCCGCACCATACAGCTTGGATTGATCAGGTTCTTCAGAAGCTGGTAAAACTCTTGCTTTCCCGACACAGTCGCCGGTACTCCGGCAGACCCGGACGCCGCCATCGCGTTCTGTCAAAGCAACCGCGACGGGGAAGGAGGGCGGGGGTCTGCGTCCCGGAGCAGTGACATCAGCGAGGCGCCGGCGCGGAGGGGCGGGGCGGGGCCGCTTCCTCCCCTGCCGTGGCTCGTCTTGGTCCGGTCTTTGGGAGGCCGGGAGGCCGGTGGCGCGGGACTCGTGGGGTCGTGGTGGGAGCGAGGGTCGCTCTCCATCTGATTTCCAATAAAATGAAAATGCACCTATAGAGAGGAAAAAATAAAAGTATGATAATGACTATTAGAATGGGATTATGGGTTTTTTCGTCTTTTATTTCTAAACTATATCTACGGTTGTTACACTGATAATTTTAAAACAGAGCGTACTCCTTGAAAATCTAAGTGAAAGAAGACAATCACGAAAGGCTACATGTTTTATGATTCCCTTTATATGAAAGGTCTAAAATGGAAAATCCATACAGAAAGTAGATTAGTGTTTGGCAATGGCTGAGGGGAAGAGAGAATAGAGAATAACTGCTGTCAGGAAAATTCTTTCTGGGTGATGAAAATGTGAAATTGATAGTGGAGATAGCTGCACGACTCTGTGATTATACTCAAACCATTGAATTGTACAATTTAGTTTGGTGAATTGTATTGCATGTGGATAATACCTCAATAAAGCTTTTTATCAAATAAGTACAATAAAAGATAAAGACGATTAGCACCCCACTATTACATCTAATGCAGTAGAGCAGAGGTGCTCAGATTCAGGTGTGTGTCGGAATCACTTGCTCTGTGGATTATAATAAAGAATGAGAAAGGTATTTGAGTAATGTATGATGAAAAGTAACGTGGGTTAGTAAGATTAGAATCCTGGTCTTGTCTCAAAATTGATTTGAATCCCTGGTCTTGTCACTCGTTTTTCTTTTTTTGCAAACTTAAAATGTTTTTACAGTTTTCCTTTCCGTAGAGAGCAGCTGAGGTTATTCTAAGAAATAAATGCCCCTGAGGCTAAATATTGTTCTTTAATTCAGGAAGGGTTGCTTCCCTGGAATTACCAGACGCATTACTTGCACGGGCTAGGCGGTAAATAATCCACCTGCCAATGCAGGGGGCACAATTTTGATCTCTGGTCCTAAAAGATGCCACATGCTGTGGAGCAACTAAGCCCTTGTGCTACAACTATTGAGCTGTGCTCTGCTGCTGCTGCTAGGTCGCTTCAATCGTGTCCGACTCTGTGCGACCCCATAGACGGCAGCCCACCAGGCTCCGCCGTCCCTGGGATTCTCCAGGCAAGAACACTGGAGTGGGTTGCCATTTCCTTCTCCAATGCATGAAAGTGAAAACTGAAAGTGAAGTTGCTCAGTCGTGTCCGACTCTTGGCGACCTCATGGACTGCAGCCTACCAGGCTCCTCCATCCATGGGATTTTCCAAGCAAGAGTACTGGAGTGGAGTGCCATTGTCTTCTAGAGCCTGGTAAATAGGAAGTGCAACTACTGAGCCCACAAATCCAACTACTGAAGCCTGTGTGTCTAGAGCCTAGTGCTCTGCAACAAGATAAGCCAGTTCAATAAGAAGCCTGCCCACTGCAACAAAGAGTAGACCCTGCTTGCTGCAATGAGAGAAAAGCCTGCACAGCAAGGAAGACCCAGCACAACCAAAAATAATTAGTAAAATACATAAATAAAATTATATATTAAAAAAATCATCATTACTTTAACAATGATTAGATCTTACTTTTGTATGGGCCTTGCCACTCTATCATTTTAACCATTACACAGGTTTGTAAGATTGGTAGAATAGATATAATACTAATTTTAGGTGAGAAATGGAAACTCAGGAAGGTTAAGGGATTTGCCGATGATGCACCCTGAGTCTCCAATCTACCTCTTCTGAAAGCAACACCGATGCTCTTTCACCATACCACTTCCCCATAATTACTCTTGATTTTGCAATACAATCAGACGTTTTCGCTTATTGCAGGGTATATTTTAAACTTCTCTAAGTTGGCTGAACTTTAATTTTGTTCCTGGTAGTTCATCAATAAAGAATCTGCCTGCCAATGCAGGAGATGCAGGTTTGATCCCTGGGTCAGGAAGATTCCTTTGAAAAGGAAATGGCAACTCACTCCAGTATTCTTGCCTGGGAAATCCCATGGACAAAGGAGCCTGGTGGGCTACAGCCAGCAGAGTCACAAAGAGTCAGACACGACTTAGTGACTAAACAACAACAACAAATGCTCGTTTAGGAAGAAACCTTATTCTCTAAACAGTGCTTTTTATTCTGTGGACTGAAAGTCAACTGCATCAGAATCACTTGAGAAACTTATTTTAAAATGTAGATATTAGGGCTCAATCTCTGAACTACTGAATCAGAATTTCTGGGTGATACAACCTAAGAATGTTCAATTTTAACAAGGACACTGGGTTTTCATGTGAATACAAAAATTTGAGAACCACTGCTGAAATCAATGTTGGTTCTGATTCCAAGATCTTGACTACAGTTCTGCATCTTGCTCCAGAGTCAATGGCTTTCCCACCATTCTTTGAAAAAGTCTAATTATAGGGCCTTTGCATTCGCTCTTTCAGAAAATCTTAATAACTATTACATGTTGGGGGGAAAAAGCTTGTCTTAAAACCATATCTATTAGCATATTAAAGACACAAAAACTAGGATGAGATACCACCACAGGCCCAATACAATGTTTTAAATTTAAGTCTAAGAATATCAAGTGACAGTGAAAATATGGAATAATAGGAAACTCAATGATACTTTTGGTGGTAGTTTAAGTGAGTTGGTAGAACCACGCTGTAAAAAATGTTTGGAAAATGCTGAGTTAAGATTACACAGTTATTCATTTATTTTCTCAGCACACGTTCATTGAGGGTATACTCAAGTATGGTGCTGTGTGCTGGGGATAAACATTAAATACATGAGGATGCCATGAGAGACAGTAAATACCATATAGTGTAGTGATCACTGTGGTGATG
This sequence comes from Budorcas taxicolor, assembly GCF_023091745.1. Lineage (NCBI taxonomy): Eukaryota > Metazoa > Chordata > Mammalia > Artiodactyla > Bovidae > Budorcas > Budorcas taxicolor. Next base: position 41,747,425 of record NC_068917.1, on the reverse strand, counting down.
CAACCACGTGAGTTTGTGGAGGCAGCTAAGGGAAATCAGGCAAGGCTTCCCAAAGGTGGTGATACCAGGGCTGGCTTTTGAAGGATAAATCTTTATTCACTATTTGAATAAAGAGAAGAAGTTTCTAAGTAAAGGGAACAGCTGTGTTCAAATGTGGAAAGGTCTTAGAGCCTAGTGTGATGAGTTCTGCCAGTATTTCTTGCTGGAGCATTGGGTATGTGACTTGAGGGGGCTTGGGATGACATAGAGGCAGGAAGGAGGAAGACAGAAGTTCTATAGAAGCCAGATCATGAAGGGTCTCATATTCCATGTTAAGAAATTTGGCTTTTTTCCCCCAAAGGTAAACAGGAGCAGTTTAAGGATTTTAATCAAGTGCTGTGAAATGATCCACATTTAGAAATATTACTTTGATAGCAATGCAAAAACTGAACTGTGAAGATTGGAGGCATTTAGGGCTTTCCAGGTGGCAGAGTGGTAAAGAATCCACCTGCCAATGCAGGAGACGTAGGGGACATGAGTTTGATCCCTGGGTCGGTAAGATCCCCTGGAGTAGAAAACGGCAACCTGCTCCAGTATTCATGCCTGGAAATTTTCATGGACAGAGGTTCCTGGCAGTCTACAGTCTATAGGGTCACAAAGAGTTGGATAGGACCGAGCACACACACACCTTAGTTCAGTTAAACTGAAAGTCTAAATCACTGCAGTGGTGGAAGGAAAGAAAAGAGGGCAAAGACTAGATAGGTTGAAAGAAGTCATATCAATAACACCTTACATGGGAAGAAGCAGCCTAGGAAATCTTCCCAAGTTTTGACCTGGGCATCTGGTTGGAGATGCTGTAATTTACCTATTTCTTTACCCACACATGAGGAAAGAACAGTATTAATGCAGACCAAAAGACTGCTAACTCTTTCTGGAAGAATTCCCTAACAAATGAAAGTGTTAATCCCTCAGTTATGTCCAGCTCTTTGTGACCCCATGGACTGTAGCCCAGCAGCTCCTCTGTCCATGGAATTTCCCAAGCAAGAATACAGGAGTGGGTTGTCATTCCCTTCTCCAGGGGACCTTCGCAACCCAGGTGTCAGACCCAGGTCTTTAGATTTCATGCAAATTCTTTACTGTCTGAGCCACCAGGGAAGCCCTGGCTACGTACCAGGTGGTACTCAGTGACATTTTATGAACAAAGATGGAGTTACTCCCAGTCTTATCAAAACTCTCCAGTATCTAGTGAAAGTAAAAGTGAGAGTCATGTCCGACTCTTTGCGACCCCATGAACTATAGTCTATGGAATTTTCCAGGCCAGAATACTGAATAGGGTAGCCTTTCCATTCTCCAGGGGATCTTCCCAACCCAGGGATCAAGCCCAGGTCTCCCACATTGCAGGCAGATTATTTACCAGTTAAGCAACAAGGGAAGCCCAAGAATACTGGAGTAGGTCTTCCTTAAGAAGATGAGTCCCCAAATCCATATTTTGTTCTCTAGTTGCTCCCACACTCCATAGTGATGGTCATTGTTACAAAGGTAAGAGCTAAACGGAATCCATTTTAGGAAAAATATTTATGTTCTTAGTTTAGAAGAACATACACAGATTTAAAATCTTAAAGTACTTCCTCTCTAGATTGCATAATTCAATTCTATTTACCTTTTGCAGTGTTATTTCCTACCCCCTCACCCCCTAAGGAGCACACAGATATTCAAGATTTCAAGAATGGACTTGAAGATTTGGTTAAAGAACTTTATTAAACTTTGTAATTAAAATTGGATTTTAAATTTGTTTGCACTGTTGAGAGGGCATTTAAAAATATTTCCGTAAGGTGTAAGGTGGCTCAGAAGTGGACAATTCAAGTATTTATTAGCACCTTGCTAAGTGAAGAAAGGTGAAAAGTAAGTTGCAAATTTCTTCCAAGATCTGAGAGATTTAGAATCAAGTGGGAGGAGGTAGAATTAAATTGGACATTCTTGACAGTTTTGCAATAATAATCCATAATAAATAAAAATATAGAAAACAAAAAATACTATGAAGGCTCCTACCGACCTAAATTAAAACAATCAGAATATCAGAAAGAATAATGCTTCTGATGAATTAAAAAGACTTTAAATATAATCAGCAAAAGTTCCAAGTGTCTAATACTAACAAAAGTCACAACTCATTGGTCATCTTTGGATGCTAGGTCAGCAACTGAAAATTAATAATAATCATGATTTTTCCTGCCTTTTCTGTATAAACTGTATTTCAGGATAACCTAACAGTTATTCACATTCTTCTCTATAGAATTCCATATAAAAAGTGCACAAAAATGCTAAAATCAGAAAATTACTGTGTTGTAACCCAAATGAAATAATGAATGTAGGCAGCAATAACCAGTGGATGCTAAAACCATTAATGAAACATTGATTGGGATTTGATAATAGAAGGATTAGGCTGAAACCATCTGAAGTTCCTGATCTTAGTATTATTAAAAGTGGGATAAACCAGAAGTTTCATTTATGTGTTATCTTTGGGTTTCGCATTCAAATTTTCTCTAATTTGTTCTCTGATGCTGAGGCTGGGCTCTGGAAGCAAAATTTCTCCTTTCTTAGCGTGGTCCCTCAGAGTTTCCACCAGAAAAGAGACAGAAAAAAGATTGCTCCTTCTTGTTTTTCCTTTTCTTGTCTGGATTGCCCCAGCAGTGGCCCCTCCTCCTGGTAACAGTAATTTCCTCTTAATCCAATCGCTTCCTGTTTCTGCAGAGATACCCACAGTAACCTGGGGGCACTCATTCGTCTGAGGTTTCACCTGGAGCTCTGAGCTCAAAGATGCCAGTTCTATTTTGTTCCTTCAGCTTTAGGGATGGTAGCAGGTCCTTCAGTTACCATTTTTTATTACATCAGTGCTGTTTATTCACTCCTTCAGGTCTCTCACACCTATGTAACCAATCTCTTAAATCTCCTCTTCAAGTAATTAGTGTGGTTTCTATTTTTCCACCTGGACCTTGGCTCATTCATATATCAGGCATTAAGTGATGGAATAGGGAGCACAACTATAAAGTATTTTTATTTAAAATCAGGTTTATTAAGGTATAATTTACATGCAATTGTTGTTGTTGTTCAGTCACTAAGTCATGTCTGACTCTCTGCGACCCCATGGGCTGCAGCATGCCAGACTTGCCTGTCCTTCACCAACTCCTAGCGTTTGCTCAGACTTATGTCCATTGGGTCAATGATGCCATCTCTGTCACCCCTTTTTCCTCATGTTCTCAATCTTTCCCAGTGTCAGGGTCTTTTCCAATGAGTTGGTTCTTTGCATCAGGTGGCAAAAATATTGGAATTTCGGCATCAGTCCTTCCAATGAATATTCATTGTATTAATTTCCTTTAGGATTGACTAGTTTAATCTTGCTGTCCAAGGGACTCTCAAGAGTCTTCTCCAGCACAACAGTTTGAAAGCATCAATTCTTTGGCGCTCAGCCTTCTTTATGGTCCAACTCTCACATCAGTACATGACTACTGGAAAAACCATAGTTTTGACTGTATGAACCTTTGCTGGTAAAGAAATATCTCTGCTTTTAATATGCTGTCTAAGTTTGTCACAGCTTTTCTTCCAAGGAGCAAGTGTCTTTTAATTTCATGTCTGCAGTCACCATCTGCAGTGATTTTGGAGCCCAAGAAAATCAAGTCTGTCACTGTTTCCATTGTTTCCCCATCTATTTGCCATGAAGTGATGGGACTGCATGCCATGATCTTAGTTTCTTGAATGTTGACTTTTCCAGTTTTTTCACTCTCCTCTTTCACTTTCATCAAGAGGCTCTTTAGTTCCTTTTCACTCTCTGCCATAAGGTGGTGTCATCTGTATATCTGAGGTTATTGATATTTCTCCTAGCAATCTTGATTCCAGGTTGTGATTCATCCAGTCCAGCATTTCACATGATGTACACTGCATATAAGTTAAATAAGCAGGGCGACAATATACAGCCTTGACATAGTCCTTTCCTAATTTGGAACCAGACATACTCCTTTCCTGATTTGGAACCAGTCTGTTGTTCTATGTCTGGTACTAACTATTGCTTCTTGACCTGCATACGGGTTTCTCAGGAGGCAGGTAAGATGGTCTGGTATTCCCATCTCTTCAAGAATTTTCCACAGTTTGTTGTGATCCACACAGTCAAAGGCTTTGGCATAGTTAATAAAGCAGAAGTAGATGTTCTTCTGGAATTCTCTTGCTTTTTCTATGATCCAGTGGATGTGGGCAATTTGATCTCTGGTTCCTCTGCCTTTTTGAAATCCAGCTTTAACATCTGAAAGTTCTCAGTTCAAGTACTATCGAAGCCTTGCTTGGAGAATATTGAGCATTACTTTGCTAGTGTGTGAGGATGAGTGTAATTGTGTTGTAGTTTGAACATTCTTTGGCATTGCCTTTCTTTGGGATTGGAATGAAAACTGACCTTTTCCAGTCCTGTGGCCCCTGCTGAGTTTCCCAAATTTGCTGGCATATTGAGTGCAGTGCTTTCACAGTGTCACCTTTTAGGATTTGAAATAGCTCAGCTGGAATTCCATCACCTCCACTAGCTTTGTTTGTAGATACTTCCTAAGGCCCACTTGACTTCACATTCCAGGATGTCTGCTTCTAGGTTAGTGCTCACACCATCGTGGTTATCTGGGTCATGAAAATCTTTTTTGTGTAGTCCTTCTATGTATTCTTGCCTCGTTTTCTTAATATCTTCTGCTTCTGTTAGGTCCATACCATTTCTGTCCTTTATTGTGCCCATCTTTGCGTGAAATGTTCTCTTGGTATCTAATTTTCTTGAAGAAATCTCTAGTCTTTCCCATTCTATTGTTTTCCTCTATTTCTTTGCATTGATCACTGATGAAGACTTTCTTATCTCTCCTTGCTATCCTTTGAAACTCTGCATTCAGATGGATATATGTTTCCTTTTCTCCTTTGCCTTTAGCTTCTCTTCTTTTCTCAGCTATTCATAAGGCCTCCTCAGACAGCTGTTTTGCTTTTTTGCATTTCTTTTTTGGGGGATGGTTTTAGCTGATGTGGCTCAGATCATGAACTCCTTATTGCAAAATTTAGACTTAAGTTGAAGAAAGTAGGGAAATCCACTAGACCGTTTGGATATGACCTAAATCAAATCCCTTACAATTATATAGTGGAAGTGACAAACAGATTTAAGGTATTAGATCTGATAGATAGAGTGCCTAAAGAACTATGGACGGATGTTCGTTTTCCACAATAGATCTATGCTATTAGAGTATTAAAAAATTGAAAATAACCAAACAATGGAAATAATAGTTGTTGCATAAGCCATGGTATTTTAAGATGTGTTAAAATGGTTCTGTGGGAAAAGAAGATATATAATATGTGCACACCACATATACTTTGTATAAAAATATGGCTCTGTGGGCCTGGAGTGAGGCAGAGGGAGAGACTGCATCCACAGAGGGCATCTTAGTGGGCCCCAAGTTGTGTGCCAGGCCTGGGGTCTTCCCCTTAGGTCATGCTCCAGGACAAGCAGATAGGTCTCTTTCTCACAGGGGCAGTGGTGTACTTCTGTCCATCTTTTGTGATATGCCCTGGGATAGTGGGCTACCAAAAGCTATCTCTCTATTTGTTGCAGTCCCAGGAGACTCATGAGTGCAGGCTCTTCTGGCCATTAACCAAACACTCTAGAAGTGTCCCCTGGGTGCACGTGCATGCTCAGCCGCTTAGTCGTGTCTGCCTCTTTGTGACCCCATGAACTGTGGCCTGCCAAGCTCCTCATGGGATTCTCCCGACAAGAATACTGGAGTGGGTTTCCATTTCCTCCTCGAGGGGATATTCTTGTCCCAGGGATCAAATCTATGTATCCTGCACTGGCAGGCGGATTCTTTACCACTGAGCCACCTGGGAGGCCCATAGATATACTTTAGAGTATTGTAAAATCAGGTATCTTGTGCCTTGGAGCATGACAGAGAAAAGCAGGAATATAGTATCAGCAGGAAGATAGTATCTGTCCTCTGGGGTCTCTGGAGAGGATTACAGTCAGCCCTTAGATGTGTGTTTAATTGCAGGCTTTCCCCTTAGGCTGTGGCTATGAAAACAAGGCATCTGAAGTCTGTGTCTTGGCCCAGGGTGACACAGGTGGGGTTAGATGGCAGCAGCACATATCCTGGACAGGAGTGAGGGAACTGCTCCCAGACTTTACTTCCATTAAGGACATCCAGACTCACTTATGCACCACAACTTCCTACCAGAATCTATGGGGAGATGTGACATGAAAGAAAGCACCTTAAGCTTAAAGGCACATATGAATAATCTCAGTTCTCAGAAAAGTGGTGAAACATCATGGTGAGAGGAATGTTATGCATAAAAGCATGTGGCAAGTTTTGCATAATATCCCATAGCAGGTGAACCTCTGGATAATCCAATCATTAAACAGTAGACTCTACTATCAATGATTCTAACACCTTAGATGGAGAAGGCAATGGCACCTCACTCCAGTACTCTTGCCTGGAAAATCCCATGGACGAAGGAACCTGGTAGGCTGCAGTCCATGGGGTCGATAGGAGTTGGACACGACTGAGCGACTTCACTTTCACTTTTCACTCTCATGCACTGGAGAAGGAAATGGCAACCCACTCCAGTGTTCTTGCCTGGAGAATCCCAGGGACGGCAGAGCCTGGTGGGCTGCCATCTATGGGGTCACCCAGAGTCAGATACGACTGAAGAGACTTAGCAGCAGTGCAGCACCTTAGATGAGACTTCTTAGAGTGCTGATTAAGCTATCACAAGTCACGGACAGCAGAAACCTACCACGAGATTAGCCAACACAACAAACTTAAATATAAGAAAAAGTTTTTTCTTTTTTTTTTAAAGTTCATTCCCCTGGAGACTTCTCAAGCATAAGTTTCTTTCTTTGAAAATGAAGCACCCAAGACAACAGATTTCCTCAGGAAATTTAAATCCTATTTTAAGAAAAGAATCATCTAGATAGAATTGCATGTGGAGTTTTCTCCCTATGATCATAACTATGGCAACAATATTAGAAAGAGCTACTCTGTGCTTTGGACTAGGTGAACCTTCTTAAGGGTCCTTTTCAAATTCCCATGCTATAGCTTTGGGAGTCATTTAATGGAAAACTTTTACAGAAATAGTAGTCGACTGCCTGACAGTAGATTTCCTGTTATTCCTCCATCCTCGTTGTTGTTTTAATAACAATAAGTGACAGGCTGATAAGAAAATATAGGTCTAGGTTCTTTGGGTTCTTTTCTGTTTTCCTGTAAAGTTTCTAAGATTTCTAATTTATTTTAAAGATGTTGATTTACATAGCAATTTAGTACAACATTCTATGTTTGTGGCATTTACTTGGTCTTTTACCTAGGCATTTTTTTAAAATGAAGAAAATGATATATTAACAAAATTGATGAAAATGTTATGCGAAGAGACAGAATAATGACTGGACCAGTGAATGGTCTTTCAGTTTTTCAGTTCAGCCGCTAAGTTGTGTCCTGCTGTTTGCAACCCCCATGGACTGCAGCATGCCAGGCTTCCCTGTCCACCACCAACTGAGTGTTCTTAGAGGACAATAGAAAAAAACCTTTTAGATTAGCGTCATTATAAATCATTCACTGACAATGAGCACAGACCCTTTCCTGGGATCAGAGAACTTAGGTTACTTGTCTGAGGTCATACAGCTAGGAAGTGCAGAACAAGACTGGAACTTAGGCTGTTTAGCTCTCACACCATCCCTGGTGTGGGAATGTACAAGTAGAGGGATAGATTTTAAGGAAAAGAATGATGCTTCTATTGCAAAGAAGGAGAGCCTGAAAGAGAATGCACCTGAGGTAAGCTTGCAGTTGTGATGGTAGGTAGGCAGTGATTGAAGGACTTTTTTTTCCTAAAGATGAGTGAATGATGAATAAAGATGAATAAAGATCATCATGGTCTCTATTTTCTTGGTGAGACCATTGGTCTTAAGTACGGCAGTGAGGGTTTGAGGAAAAAGTCAAAGGTTTTGGAGAAGCCATGGGAGTGAGGAGTGAGGTATCCCTCGTTGAACAAAAATAATTTTAGGAATTGAAACAGGGAAAAAAAAGAATTGCAAACTTTTCTTCAGTTGAGATTAGAAACCAGGAACCCACAGTGGCGACAATCCATTAATTATACTCTAAAGTAAAAAAAGCAGAGTTCAGTGTCATTGGTTCAATTCTACTTTGTAAAACACCTGCATGTGTGTATAAAACATGTGTAGGAAAATGTTTAGTATATATACCAATTTATTACAGTGGTGACTTTTTACCCATACATTTCAGTATGGTTTGAATTTTTATAACAATATATTTCTGTATTACTTGTATAAAAAATGGGGAAGGTGATGGCCTGGTAAAGACTTTAGGCTCCTGAGCATATCTGCTTCTCCACAGTGATCACCTAGAGGCAACTGTATAGTGATTGAAGCTTCAGAGCCAGGAAAAGTCCTACCTGAAGCCTCGTAGCACAGTTCATAGCTCCTGCATAAACCACAATGCTTAAACCAGAGCCAGTACTCTAGGATAAACAGCTTGCATCTGTCCATTAAAAGCATTCAGACTCAGGGAGGATCTGGAAAGGTTCATAAAATTATATTTTCCAGCTGCTGAAATCTATGCCTATAGGGAATCTCCCTCCTGCTTGTGGGAGAGGTTTCTAGATTCTGTTTGGCACTTGTTATGAGTGACAACTGCAGCAATTCCATGGCTGGTCCAGATTGTAAGTGCTTTTCTATTTATATGTATGTCAAGATACACCTAAAGCAACACAAGTTAATTTTTTGAAATATGTCTAGTCAATGCAGTCTTCTTGTGAAGATTAATTCTATAAAATAAGACAAATGCGAGATAGCAGTGACAAATAGAAGAACATTCAATTAAGCAAGATTCTTTTTGTGATAAAGAAAACAGAAATTGAGGATTGAAGGCCAAAAATCAAAACAAAACTGTTCATCCCGATAACACAGCACTAATACTGGAAAAGACTTGAAAGGTAGACAGAGCTAGATTCAAATTTGTGCTTCACCACTTTGAGACTCTGGGGAGAATTACTAAACTTCAAGCTATCTGCTCATCTTCAATGGGGAATAATAAGATCTAGTTCTCTGGGTAATTCTAACATCCAAATGAGACAAAATATAAATGTTGAAATTTGTTTTGCAGTATTAATTCATGTGAGTTTCCCCCCCCTATTTTTTTGCCTTCTTCCTTTTCCAAGAAGGTCATTTGTGCATCCCTTCCTTGGGAGTTAAGGAAGAAAGCTGTTGTTTGAAAACAAAGTTGCTTTTCTTGTGTTTTGTGAAAACTTAAACTCATCAAGGAGATTGTTTTAGGTATGAGTGGTTTGGGACGGGGGAGTGGGTATTCTTATAGGGAATGAAATAGGAGCAGAATGAAGTAGGAGAGGAAGTGGACATTTCTGCTCAAATTAAGGAAAGGATGGAGGATATTCTATTAAGATGGGGGAACTACTGTTCTTCTGGAGGTTGGATCTCCACAGGTGTGTAGTGAACAGGTGAGACTACATGCTAGTACCTGATTCCCAGATCTGTGACCAAAAGGGGCATGCTTCCATACTTGCAAACTTCCAAAGGACTATTTGAGCTCAAGTAATGAATATCTATCTCAGTTGGTGGCGCAAAGTGGGGACCAAAGCCTGGAGTGGTTTCTCCATTTACTTTGTTTTCTATAAGACCCATTGAACCTTCTGTATAACTCAGTTGGATGGGAGTGGGTCTTTGCCTGTATTTCCTTGAGATGACAGCTTGAGACAAAAGCTGGGGCATAGGTAATCTGAGACGTAATCCCATAGAACAGGAGTTCAGCACAGAATGAGGAGAAATCAATATCAAGTTATATTATTGAGCTGGTTACTGGCATGGGTTCAAATCAGAATTGTTCCCCCAGTGAAGACTAGGAGAAAGAGGAAGAAGCATTTATTCTTCTACTCCTGCCTGTAATCAGTTTGGACATAAAATGCTCTTGCTTTCATGTATATATGAGAGCTGAGCAGGCACCTATCGGCACTTACAATAAGGAATCAGAAAAGCCCTGAGGCAGGAAGCGAGGAAAAGTAGGGACAGCTTGAAGGGAGGTGCTTTCATACTAAGAGAGAGGAAGCCTGCAGGAACCTGTTTGTCACAGCCATTGGAGTTGAAAGTTTGAGAATGTGAAGTGGGGCTCCAGATGTCTGATACAGAGAAAGGCTCAATAATGACTGAGCAATATGGGCATAGAGATTTTTTAAATATATTTTCCTCCTGATAAAAAAGTAATGTGTATTTTTGGAGTAGACTCTAACTTAATTTGATTAAATACAATTATCGTCTTTCTGATATATCCTTAGTTGGGGTCTAAAATTTAAACCTGCCATAGTAGCACAATGCCTAACAAAACAGGCACTAAAAATATACTCAATGACACAAACAAAAAAAGATTAGTTACCATCATCTAATTACACATGAATATACATAGGCACACACAAAACATATATATACACAGCTTTTTCTAAAATAAGAGGAAAAGATATTAATAAGTGTTGTGATTCCATTATGAGTTTGCACCTGTGTGACATTAGCATTTGGCTCTGAACCTCCAAGAAACTGACCAGTAGCCTCCCCTCTGACTGGCATCAGAGTCCTCGCAATGCTCTCTAATGGTACCCAGAGTTACTTCAATAGCCCTGTGAGCAGCAAATTAATTCTGAGCAGAATCACCCAGCAGAGCTGTATCAGAGCATCAACTGCTCAGTCTGCCTCACTTCGTGGGTCTCATGAAGGCACACAGCGTGAGCCCTTATTCTCCAAGTCCACCCCTTCAGAAGCACGCTGTGAAATCCATCCTTTCTTCTTGGCAAGGGTAACTAAATTTCAAGTATTTAGAGGACCTGGATATAAAACCCAACATTTTTTCACGGTTCAGACTACAATCCTGCTCATTCTTATAAAGCATATAAATATTCATAAAGATGAGGGAAAAACCATTATATGATTCCTAAAGACCTACCTGCAAACACAACTAAAATTACAATCCACAATTACAAAAATAATAGGGAAGAGATACTTCTGAAGGAAAAATAATTTCATGTTCCTAGTCTCCTATTCCAGATGTTCAAGTTAGTTTTAGAAAAGGTAGAGGAACCAGAGATCAAATTGCCAACATCCCCTGGATCATGGAAAAAACAAGAGAGTTCCAGAAAAACATCTATTTCTGCTTTATTGACTATGCCAAGGCCTTTGACTGTGTGGGTCACAATAAACAGTGGAAAATTCTGAAAGAGATGGGAATACCACACCACCTGACCTGCCTCTTGAGAAACCTATATGCAGGTCAGGAAGCAACAGTTAGAACTGGACATGGAACAACAGACTGGTTCCAAATAGGGAAAGGAGTATGTCAAGGCTGTGTATTGTCACCCTGCTTCTTTAACATCTATGCAGAGTACATCATGAGAAACGCTGGGCTGGAAGAAGCACAAGCTGGAATCAAGATTGCCAGGAGAAATATCAATAACCTCAGATATGCAGATGACACCACCCTTATGGCAGAAAGTGAAGAGGAACTAACAAGCCTCTTGACGAAAGTGAAAGAGGAGAGTGAGAAAGTTGGCTTAAAGCTCAACATTCAGAAAACGAAGATCACGGCATCTGGTCCCATCACTTCATGGGAAATAGATGGGGAAACAGTAGAAACAGTGTCAGACTTTATTTTTTTGGGCTCCCAAATCACTGCAGATGGTGATTGCAGCCATGAAATTAAAAGACACTTACTCCTTGGAAGAAAAGTTATGACCAACCTAGATAGCATATTCAAAAGCAGAGACATTACTTTGCCAACAAAGGTCCATCTAGTCAAGGCTATGGTTTTTCCAGTAGTCATGTATGGATGTGAGAGTTGGACTGTGAAGAAAGCTGAGCGCCGAAGAGTTGATGCTGCTCAAGTGTGGTGTTGGAGAAGACTCTTGAGAGTCCCTTGGACTGCAAGGAGATCCAACCAGTCCATCCTAAAGGAGATCAGCCCTGGGATTTCTTTGGAAGGAATGATGCTAAGGCTGAAACTCCATTACTTTAGCCACCTCATGTGAAGAGTTGACTCATTGGAAAAGACCCTGATGCTGGGAGGCATTGGGGGCAGGAGGAGAAGGGGACGACAGAGGATGAGATGGCTGGATGGCATCACCGACTTGATGGACGTGGGTTTGGGTGGACTCGGGGAGTTGGTGATGGACAAGGAGGCCTGGCGTGCTGCAATTCATGGGGTCGCAAAGAATTGGACATGACTGAGCGACTGAACTGAACTGAACTGAGTCTCCTATTCTGGCTTCTTGTATAAAAATACAACAGTATTATAGTACCTAGAATTACAAACATAACTACTCATACTGTTTTTACATGAGTAGTTCTGGTTGTAATTCTAGGTACTGTATTTTGTGTATTTACAAGTATTAATCTGAGAAGGCATCCAAAGCTTCATCACAGTGCTAAAGAGTTATTTGTCATGTTAAGAACAGCTGTAAATACATGTAAAAGAATGAAATTAGAATACTTCTTAACACCATTGACAAAGATAAACTCTAAATGGATTAAAGACTTAAATGTAAGACCAGAAACTATAAAACTCTTAGAAGAAAACATGAGCAGAACACCCTTCAACATAAATCGTAGCAAGATCTTCTATGACCCATCATCTACAATAATGGAAATAAAAGCAAAAATAAACAAATGGGAACTAATTAAACATAAATGCTTTCACAGAGCAAAGCAAACCACAAACAGGATGAAAAGACAACACTCAGAATAGGAGAAAATAATTGCAAATGAAGCAACTGACAAAGGATTAATCTCCAAAATATACAAGCAGCTCATACAGTTAACATCAGAAAAACGAACAACCTAATAAAAAACTGAGCAGAAGACCTAAACAGACATTTCTCCAAAGAAGATATACAGATGGCCAATAGGTACATGAAAAGATGCTCAACATCACTAATTATTAGAGAAATGCAAATCAAAAGTACAATGAGGTCTCACCTCACTCTAGTCAGGAAGGCCACCATCAAAAAATCTACAAACAATAAATGCTGGAGAGAATGTGGAGAAAAGGGAGCCCTCTTGCACTGTTGATAGGAATGTAAATGGATACAGCCACTATGCAGAACAAAGCAGAGATTTCTTAAAAAAAAAAAAAAGAACAACTAGGAATAAAACTACCATATGACCCAGCAATCCCACCTGAGAAAACCTGAGAAAACTACAATTCTAAAAGACACATGTATCCCAATGTTCATTGCAGCACTATTTACACTAGCTAGGACATGGAAGCAATGTAGATGTCCACCAACAGATGAATGGCTAAAGAAGTTGTGGTACATACATTCAATGGAATATTACTCAGCCATACAAAGGAATGAATTTAAGTCAGTTTTAGTGAGGTGGATGAACTTAGAGCCTGTTGTACAGAATGAAACAGGTCAGAAAGAGAAAAACAAATATCGTTAACAAATATTAATGCACATATATGGGATCTAGAAAAATGATCTGATGAACCTATCTGCAGGACACCAATAGAGGCACAGACATAGAGAAGAGACTTGTGCACATGGAGGTGGAAGGAGAATGTAGGACAAATTGTAGGTGGAAGGAGAGTGTAGGATGAATTGAGAGAGTAGCATTAAAACATATACATCACCATATGTAAAATAGATAGCCAGTGGGAATTTGCTGTATGTGGCAGGGAGTTCAAACTAGTGCTCTGTGACAATCCAGAGTGAAATGGGGTGGGATGTGGGAAGGAGGTTCAATAAGGAGGGGACGTAAGTATACCTATGCTGATTCATGTTGATGCATGGCAGAATCCAACACCACATTGTAAAACAACTCCTTGGTGGCTCCGATGGTAAAGAATCTGCATAATGCAGGAGACCCGGGTTCAATTCCTGGGTTGGAAAGTTCCCCTGGAGAAGGAAACGGCAATCCACTCCAGTATTCTTGCCTGGAGAGTTCCATGGACAGAGGAACGGAGCAGGCTACAGTCCATGGGGTCACAAACAGTCAGACACAACTGAGAGACTTTCACACTTCAGTTCAGTTCAGTTCAATCGCTCAGTCGTGTCCGACTCTTTGCGACCCCATGAATCGCAGCACACCAGGCCTCCCTGTCCATCACCAACTCCCAGAGTTCACTCAGACCCATGTCCATCGAGTCAGTGATGCCATCCAGCCACCTCATCCTCTGTTATCCCCTTCTCCTCCCACCCCCAATCCCTCCCAGCATCAGTCTTTTCCAATGAGTCAACTCTTCACATGAGGTGTCCAAAGTATTGGAGTTTCAGCTTTAGCATCATTCCTTCCAAAGAAATCCCAGGGCTGATCTCCTTCAGAATGGACTGGTTGGATGTCCTTGCAGTCCAAGGGACTCTCAAGAGTCTTCTCCAACACCACAGTTTAAAAGCATCAATTCTTCGGCGCTCAGCTTTCTTCACAGTCCAACTCTCACATCCATACATGACCACTGGAAAAACCATAGCCTTGGCTAGATGGACCTTTGTTGGCAAAGTAATGTCTCTGCTTTTGAATATGCTATCTAGGTTGGTCATAACTTTTCTTCCAAGGGGTAAGCGTCTTTTAATTTCATGGCTGCAATCACCATCTGCAGTGATTTTGGAGCCCCCCCAAAATAAAGTCTGACATTGTTTCCCCATCTATTTCCCATAAAGTGATGGGATCAGATGCTGTGATCTTCGTTTTCTGAATGTTGAGCTTTAAGCCAACTTTCTCACTCTCCTCTTTCACTTTCGTCAAGAGGCTTGTTAGTTCCTCTTCACTTTCTGCCATAAGGGTGGTGTCATCTGCATATCTGAGGTTATTGATATTTCTCCTGGCAATCTTGATTCCAGCTTGTGCTTCTTCCAGCCCAGCGTTTCTCATGATGTACACTGCATATATGTTAAATAAGCAGGGTGACAATATACGGCCTTGATGTACTCCTTTCCCTATTTGGAACCAGTCTGTTGTTCCATGTCCAGTTCTGTTGCTTCCTGACCTGCATATAGGTTTCTCAAGAGGCAGGTCAGGTGGTGTGGTATTCCCATCTCTTTCAGAATTTTCCACTGTTTATTGTGACCCACACAGTCAAAGGCTTTGGCATAGTCAATAAAGCAGAAATAGATGTTTTTCTGGAACTCTCTTGTTTTTTCCATGATCCAGGGGATGTTGGCAATTTGATCTCTGGTTCCTCTACCTTTTCTAAAACCAGCTTGAACATCTGGAAGTTCACACTTCACACTCACACAAATAAATAAATTTTAAAAATAAATTGACAAACACAAAGAACAGCTGTAAAAATTTGTATGTACTTCTGTGAGGAAGGCTTGCAAGACTCAATGAAGCTATGAGTCATGCCGTGCATGGTGACTCAAGACAGTCAGGTCATAGTAAAGAGTTCTGACAAAACGTAGTCTACTGGTGAAGGAAATGGCAACCTACTACAGTATTCTTGCCTAGAGAACCCCATGGACAGCATGAAAGGCAAAAAAAGATATGACATCAGAAGATGAGCTCTCCAGGTTGGAAGGTGTTCAATATGTTACTGGGGAAGAGCAGAGAGCAATTACTAATAGCTCCAGTAAAGATGAAGCAGTTGGGTCAAAGTGGGATCAACTGCTCAGCGGATGTGTCTGGTGGTGAAAGTAAAGTCCAATGCTGTAAAGAACAATACTGCATTGCAACCTGGTATGTTAGGTCCATGAATCAAGGTGAATTGGATGTGGTCAAGCAGGAGATGCCAAGAGTGAACATCGACATCTTCAGTCAGTTCATTTGCTCAGTCGTGTCCGACTCTTTGTGACCCCATGAATCGCAGCATGCCAAGCCTCCCTGTCCATCACCAACTCCCGGAGTTCACTCAGACTCACATCCATCCAGTCAGTGATGCCATCCAGCCATCTCATCCTCTGTCGTCCCTTAGGAATCAGTGAACTAAAATGGACGAGAATGGAATAATTTAATTCAGATGACCATTATATCTACTACCGTTAATAAGTATTCCCTAGAAGAAATGGTCAACAAAAGAGTCCAAGATGCAGTACTTGGTGTAATCTCAAAAATGACAGAATAATCTTATTGTTTAGAATAATAGAATAACCTGCTTATTTAACTTACATGCAGAGTACATCACTCAAAATGCCAAGCTGGATGAATCCCAAGCTGGAATCTAGATTGCCAGAAGTTTCAACAACCTCAGATATGCAGACAAAACCACTCTAATGGCAGAAAGTGAAGAGGAACTAAGGAGCTCCTTGATGAGGGTGAAACAGGAAAGTGAAAAAGCTGGCTCGAAACTCAACATTCAAAAAACGAAGATCATGGCATCTGGTCCCATCACTTCATGGCAAATGGAAGGGGAAAAAGTGGAAGTAGTGATAGATTTTATTTTCTTGGGCTCCAAAATCACTGCTGACAGTGACTGCAACCATGAAATTAAAAGATACTTGCTCCTTGGGAGGAAAATTATGACAAACATAGACAGCATTTTACAAAGCAGATACCTCACTTTGCCAACAAAGATCAGTCTAATCAAAACTGTGGTTTTTCCAGTAGCCATATATGGATGTGAGAGTTGGACCATAAAGAAGGTTGAGCACCGAAGAACTGATGCTTTTGAATTATGCTGGAGACGACTCTTGAGAGTTCCTTGGATGGCAAGATCAAACCACTCAACCCTAAAGGAAATCAATCCTGAATATTCACTGGAAGGACTAATGCTGAAGCTGAAATTCCAATATACTGGCCACCTTATGCGAGGTTGCCTTATTAGAAAAGATCCCCATGCTGGGAAAGATTGAAAGCAAAAGGAGAAGGGGGCGGCAGAGGTTGAGATGGTTAGATAGCATTACCGACTCAGTTGACATGAATTTGAGCAAACACCAGGAGATAGTGGAAGGGCAGAGGAGCCTGGAGTGCTGCAGTTCATGGGGGTCGCAAAGAGTTGGACAGGACCTAGTAACTGAACATTTTAATCTTACCACAGGGTGGTGCTATTGCTTTAAGAAGAGGGAGACTAAGGCAAGCTCCTTGAACAGGCATACAACTTACTTCAGAGAAACTTGAGAAAAAAGGGTGTGACGTGGTCACAGAAAGTCACAATAGTCTTAGTCTTTCAAGAAAGTTTCAAATTCTTAGCAGATAAAATGCAAATCCATTAACTAAGATATCAGGATCTAATATCTTTATGTGATTTAATATATACAATCTGATTGGATTTTGCTGTTTTAAAATAGTATGTAACACAGAACCACAAGGTTTTAAGGATCTATTGGCTAACAAGTTCCCTAAACATTTATTGTACACAATATTATAGATTCTTTTCGGCACACAGAATGTCTCTGGGTTTTATTTTTCCCACTGTATGTAATATGTGTGTGTGTTAGTCACTCAGTTGTGTCTGACTCTTTGCAACCCCATGGACTGTAGCCCACCAGGCTTCTCTGTCCATGGAATTCTCCAGGCAAGAACACTGGAGTGGACTGCCGTTGCCCTTCTCCAGAGGATCTTCCTGACCCAGGGATTGAACGCTGGTCTCCTGCATTGTAGGAGATTCCATGATCTTTGATTTTTTGAATGTTGAGTTTGAAGCCAGCTTTTTCACTCTCCTCTTTCACCCTCATCAATGTTCTTAACCATTTGAACCACAGACATCATATTTAACATGCACTGAATTCCAGCTAGATCTAAACATTTATTAGATGCAGATAGAAAGTTCAAATAGAAGATACAACTTCTGCACAGGGCATAGTGGTTTCTTTTATGGTTTGTGCCTTTTGTGACCCATTTGAAAAACCTTTATCTATCCCAAAGATTGAAAAGATTTTCTCCTATGTTTTCTTTTAGGAATTTTATAGCTACTTACATTTCAGGTTCATGGGAATAACCTGTCACCTAGTTTTCTATAAGTGTTGTCTAAGAGGTTTTTGTTCACTATTTACCTGCCCTGTTCTATGTGGGGATTAAGAGAGATTCAAAAATTATGCTATTACTGCTATATTTTCAGAATGTCCCTATAGCATTTTGTGACTCATAAATCTGTTATGTTTCCTGTAGTAATACCTGTCTTTGTTTTTATTTGCTTAGTGTTCTTTTCACTGTCAATATGGACAATTCCTATTTTTCTCCTTTATAGACTACATAGTTCCTGGGTACTATGTTTTCTACTTTGTTTCATTTACTTTTTATGAAGAGAATGATGGTTGCTTGCCTACTTAATATTAATTATATCCTATTTCCAACCAGAATCCTGCTTTATTTGAGGGTGGCAATCTGTCCAACAAAAATCCATATTTCTTACTGACCTTGTAGATAAACAGGTCATGAAACATGGTTCCGATCGGTGTAATAGAAGTAGAAGTTGTTGGATGAGGCTTCCTTAAAACTTTTTCTTAAGAAAGTTAGGGTAGGACTTCCCTGGTGGTCCAGTGGTTGAGAATCCTCCTGCCAGTGGAGGGGACATAGGTTCAATCCCTGGTCCAAGAATATTCCACATGCCACAGAGCAACTAAGCCTGTGCGCCACAACCAACGAGACAGCACTCTAGAGCCTGTGAACCGTGACTACTGAGCCTGTGGGCCACGACTACTGGAGCCTGGGTGCTCTAGAGCCCATGCTCTGCAGCAAGAGAAGCCAACGCAGTGAGAAACCCATGCCCCACAACCAGAGAAAGCCCGTGTACAAGCAGTGAAGACTCAGCTGAGCCACTGATAAATAAATGATTTAAAAAGAAAGCAATGTAAGAAAAAAACTTAAAAAAAAAAAAGAATGTAGGGGTATAGGCGTGCACATTGGGCCCTTTGTCTTTCCCTTTCTTCCTGTATGAATGAAGCTATGAGTCTTCCCACCTGGAGAAAATATATGTTACATAGACTTAGTAATTTAAGTCCCCACAATTTAAAATTTCTCATTGTAAGTTGATAAATTAGTATTCAGGTTTGTACATCAGACTCAGTGGGCCTATTTAATTGGATTTTACCTTGAGAGATAAACCCAAGACTGCAAGACTGCGAAATTCATCACTTTCTGTGAAGCTTCTTAGGCTTTAAGACACCACCAGCCTTCCCACACAACATCCTAAACACATTAAACATTTCTTCTGAACATCAGTAGATTATGTATCCTCTATATTTGTACTGATATATGTAACATGCCACTGAACAAGGAATGGAATCTGCTCAGAGGCCATCCATGAAGAGGCATAAAAGATTTCTTCACAAGGTGGTGCTATATTGGCTAACAATTTATTTAACCAATCAGATTTTCTCTAGAGAATTTGAATGTAAGCCATATACAGAAGGACACAAGTGGTTGAGAAACACAGAAACAGTAACATGGAGAAAACTGTAAAAAGCCAAAACCAGGAGGTGGGGAAATCATAAGTGAATAGAAACTATGAGTCAATTGAAATATTATCAAATTGCATGAGTTGTATCATGTCTTGATAATGATTTATTTCTCTACAAAACCTGCTGAGAATACTTAGCTTCCTATTTCTTATTTCCTCATCCATCTTTCCAATCTATTATCTGAGATCATCTGAGTGAGTCAATGTGCCTTGCAACTTGGAAGAGAAATTAGCATTAGCATTTCCTAAATCTGTTTCCTCACTTCTTCCCTTTCACTTTTCACTTTCATGCATTGGAGAAGGAAATGGCAACCCATGCCAGTGTTCTTGCCTGGAGAATCCCAGGGACGGGGGAGCCTGGGGGGGCTGCCGTCTATGGGGTCGCACAGAGTCAGACACGACTGAAGCGACTTAGCAGCAGCAGCAGCAGCAGCATTTCTAAGTCTACTGCCATGCTTAGATCAGGCTTTCATTCTTACTCACATAGATTACTAGAATAATAATTTATACCTTCCAAAGTTTCAGTCATCCTTCATGTAACCTTTCTAAAACACAAATCTTGTCACTCTGTTCATAAATAATGCACATGTGAGCACTGGCACATCATGAAACAGTAAATCATAGTGTTGGCTCCAGAATGATTCTACCCTCTCTGCGTACATGCGCTGGAGGCTGAGAGAGGAGCATTGTCATACCCTTTAGAAGGGAACTGCATCTCAGAGAGGCTGGGTGATTTAATTCACTCTTTTGGCTTGCATCACCAAGTATATGCTGAAGACCTCTGCTTCACTCCACCTTCTCCTGACCTTAGGATGCATATAGGCAACTGTGAAGACTTACAGACAGTTGAATCTGAACATGTCTAAAGCAAAGCTCATTAGCTTTTCCTTCCTGTGAGAGTGATTCAATTTCTTTCTTTAAAGACTGTTATTACCACTTGTCCAGGTCAAAAAGCTTGGGGTCCTCCCTGACCTCTCCTACTTCCTCATTCATATTCAAGAAATCACCAAGTTCTCTTAATTCTGCTTCTTAAATATTTTTAAATCTAAACTCTTTTTTCTATCCCACCGAATTTACCTTATTCTAATCCATTTCTCTCAGGTAAGTCACTTACAGGTCCTCCCCACCTACTCTAGTGCTCCACCCCTCACCTCCACCAAGCCAATCCATTCTGTAGTCTGTATTTGTCCATGGAGTGTGTGCATGTGTGCTAAGTCACTTCAGTTGTGTCTGACTCCTTGAAACCCTATAGACTGTAGCCTGCTAGGCTCCTCTGTCCATGGGATTCTCCAATCAAGAATACTGGAGTGAGTTGCCATGCCATCCTCCAGGGGCCCTTCCCAACCAAGGGATCACACCCATGTCTCTTACGTCTCCTGCACTGGCAGATGAGTTCTTTCCTAATAGCACCACCTGGGAAGCCCATTAGTCCATGGATGACTACTTAAATAAATTGTAATAGATTACGATATACCTATACAGTGTATTATTGAATAGCCTTTAGAAAGAATAAAGCAGATTTGTATGTGACAAATAGAAAGTTTTCTAGAATATTTTGCTTAATAAAAATGCAAACTACTGAACAGTATCTATGATATCATCCTTTTAGGCAAACTAATTGTAAAGTATAAAAAATGTTGTGATATGTGTGTATAGATTATTTTTATTATTTTTCTAACTATTCCAAATAAAATGGCTACTTACGAGAAGTACTAAGGGCTGGAGTGGTCAAGGCAGAAGTATGGAGACTCTATTAATTTTCTACTATGGAAAATTTCAAACATACATATATGTAGGAAGACTAGATCGTTTCTTCCTTCCCCATGATACAGCTTCAATAATGATCAGTTCGATTTGTTTATATTCCTACCCACTCTACTTTTATCTACACTGGATTATTTTAAAGCAAGTTCCAGACATTATATTATTTAATTAGTAAATAATTCAGTATTTGTGGCTAAGACAGAGCTGTCCAATAGAACTGTCGGCAATGATAGAAATATTCTACACATGTACTGTCCAATACATAGCTAATCATACATGGCTACCAAGCATTGAAATGTGGCTGATGTGCCTGAGAAACTAAACATTTTAACTTAAAAATTTTAATTGACCTAAATCTAAATTTAAATAGCTACATGTAGCTGGTGGTTACCATCTTGAATAGCACTGCTCTTAGATATATAGGCTCTTTTTAAAAAACATAATTGCTATACATCACATTAAAAATTACTACTACTTTAACATCATCAGATTTGAAATGCCAGGGCTCAAATTTCCCCAGATATATTATAATTGTTCTTTTACAGTTAATTTGTTTGAATCTAAAGCCAAACACTTTATAGCTGGGTTGATATATCTCAAGTTGTCTTAATCTAAATTGAAGAAAGTAGGGAAAACCACTATACCATTCAGGTATGACCTAAATCAAATCCCTCATGATTATACAGTGGAAATGACAAATAGATTCAAGGGATTAGATCTGATAGACAGACTGCCTGAAGAACTATGGACGGAGGTTCGTGACATTGTAGAAGACGCAGGGATCAAGACCATCCCCAAGAAAAAGAAATGCAAAAAGGCAAAACGGTTATCTGAGGATGACTTATGAATAGCTGAGAAAAGAAGAGAAGCTAAAGGCAAAGGAGAAAAGGAAACATATATCCATCTGAATGCGGAGTTCCAAAAAATAGCAAGGAGAGATAAAGCCTTTCTCAGTGTTCAGTGCAAAGAAATAGAGGAAAACAATAGAATGGGAAAGACTAGAGATCTCTTCAAGAAAATTAGAGATGCCAAGGGAAAATTTTATGCAAAGATGAGTACAATAAAGGACAGAAATGGTATGGACCTAACAGAAGCAGAAGATATTAAGAAGAGGTGGCAAGAATACACAGAAGAACTATACAAAAGATTTTCATGACCCAGATAACCACGATGGTGTGAGCACTAACCTAGAACCAGACATCTTGGAATGCAAAGTCAAATGGGCCTTAGGAAGCATCACTACAAACAAAGCTAGTGGAGGTGATGGAATTTCAGCTGAGCTATTTCAAATCCAAAAAGATGATTCTGTAAAGTGCTGCTCTCAACATGCCAGCAAATTTGGGAAACTCAGCAGTGGCCACAGGACTGGAAAAGGTCAGTTTTCATTCCAGTCCCAAAGAGAGGCAATGCCAAAGAATGTTCAAACTACTGCACAATTGCACTCATCTCACAAACTAACAAAGTAATGCTCAAAATTCTCCAAGCCAGGCTTCAACAGTACATGAACTGAGAACTCCCTGATGTCCAAGTTGGATTTAGAATAGGCAGAGGAACCGGAGATCAAATTACCAACATGCACTGGATCATCAAAAAAGCAAGAGAGTTCCAGAAAAATATCTACTTCTGCTTTATTGACGACACTAAAGTCTTTGTGTGGATCACAACAAACTGTTGAAGATTCTTAAATAGATGGGAATACCAGACCACCTGACCTGCCTCCTGAGAAATCTGTATGCAGCCCAAGAAGCAACAATTAGAACTGGACATGGAAAAACAGACTGCTTCCAAATCGGGAAAGGAGTATGTCAAGGCTGTATATTGTCACCCTGCTTATTTAACTTATATGCAGAGTACATCATGTGAAATACTGGGCTGGATGAAGCACAGGCTAGAAACAAGATTGCTGGGAGAAATATCAATAACCTCAGATATGCAGATGACACCACCCTTATGGCAGAAAGTGAAGAAGAACTAAGAGCCTCTTGATGAAAGTAAAAGAGGAGAGTGAAAAACTTGGCTTAAAACTCAACATTCAGAAAATTAAGATCATGGTATCTGGTCCCATCACTTGGTGGCAAATAGATGGGGAAACAATGGAAACAGTGACAGACTTTATGTTCTTGGTCTCTAAAATCACTGCAGATGCAGCCATGAAATTAAAAGATGCTTGCTCCTTGGAAGAAAAGCTATGACCAATCTAGACAGCATATTTAAAAGCAGAGACATTACTTTGCCAACAAAGGTCCGTCTAGTCAAAGCTATGGGTTTTCCAGTAGTCATGTATGGATGTGAGAGTTGGACTATAAAGAAAGCTGAGTGCTGAAGAATCAATGCTTTTGAACTGTGGTGTTGGAGAAGATTCTTGAGAGTCCCTTGAACTGCAAGGATATTGAACCAGTCAATCCTAAAGGAAATCAGTCCTGAATATTCATTGGAAGGACTAATGCTGAAGCTGAAACTCAGATCCTTTGGCCACCTGATGCGAAGAACTGACTCATTGGAAAAGACCCTGATGCTGGGAAAGATTGAAGGCGGGAGGATAAGGCGATGACAGAGGATGAGATGGTTGGATGGCATCACCGACTTCATGGACATGAAGTTGAGTAAGCTCCAGGAGTTGGTAATGGACAGGGAATACTGGTGTGCTGCAGTCCATGGGATCACAAAGAATCAGACATGACTGAGCGACTGGACTGAACTCAAATCTGTTGATGATCTATGATTTTTCACTTTATATCAACCTATATAGTTTGAGTGTTTAAAAAAGCTTTAAACCATGGCTGTGTATCACTTTTAACCATTAGTATCAGTATATCATTAGGGCTTGTCTGAGGTGGTGGGACTGTATGCCAATGCTTGTGTGTATTAAAAAAAAAAAAGCTTACTTTTAAAAAAAGTATAAATCTTTTTATATCTTTTCTCTGTTTAAAATGCTTCAGATTTTCTCTCGGCTTCCAGGAAAACAATGAACCTGTTCTACAGGTCTTACAAGATTCTTGGAAGGTTTTCAAGAAGGTTTTGGTGCCTCTCTTACCTCCTTCTTTCTGCCTTCCTCTTTTCCAACCCACTTGCTGAAATCATACTGATTCCCTTTCAGTTTCCATACCAAGCCACGATCTTCTTCTCCGGTGAGTCTCTGCATACACTGTTTCACTCCTTGATGTTTCTTCCTTCTGTTTTGCCCATAACTTCTATTCACTGTAGCTCTAGATTAAGAGTTATTTCCTCTATGAAGTCTTCTCTCACCTAAGACTCAGTTACAGGTCTTAAAGAACCCTGTGCTTACAGCTATCACAGTCTTTACTACACTGAGGTTCAAAACTGCCTTTCCAAATTTAATTCTGTGGAGACTCTTTTTGACTAAGGATTATGTCAAACATATTTTTGTAACTGTGGTTGCTATTAGAAATGCCTAACACATGATAGGTCTTTTATTAAATATTTATTGAGTCAAGGAATTAGGTATTTTACTCAAGGTCAAAAATCAACAATTTTCTTTGGAGCTAGTATTGTCAAATGCTACTTTGAACCATTTAGTCTTATAATGTTCTTATTTTTCCCTATTTGTTGTTTATTTTTCTTTCCACTTGCTAGAATATATGCTCCATGGGGGCAGGGATCTTTACCTGTTTTGTTCACTGATGATATAAAACTTACAGAAGAGAGCTGGAACACAGTAGGTACTCAATAAATATTTTTTGGATGAAAAAAATCCCTTCTCTGGAAATAATGTGCAATAATGTTTTCTTATCAGGTTTACTGAGGTATAATTTACATACAGTAAGTTATATCTATTTTGAGTATATAATTCCATGAGTTTTGACAAATGATTGTACTCATGCAACCACCATGATGATCAAGATATAGAACAATTCCATCACCTCAAAATATTCCCTTCTCAATCAATAATTCCAGGCCCAGGCAATCACTGATGTGCTGTCTGTATAGATTAGATCAGCCTCCCCTAATGTTTCATATAGGGATCACACAACAGGTACTGTCTTGAATTTGACTTCTTCTACTCTGCACATTGTTTTAGAAATAATGATTTGTAGTTTCTTTTTTTGTGCAAGTTTTGTTATCTCTATGTAATGCTATGACTTGTGAGTATCTCTACCCACGCTTTAGGCTTGTGCTGGATGTTTCTGTGCTTGGTGTTACTATAGGAACCAGATGGTGGCACCAGACTACTGCACAGAACCCACTACAGAATTCTGAGTCCAAGCTCATGTCTCTGTGTCCATTAATTAGGTGATGTATGACTGAAAGAGAGGTTGAATATGTTTCTTTCACTAAATTAGTTAATTTAGTATTGCTCCTTCATAGGAGGAGTGATGGAATAGAAGTTAAACATATCATTCCTAGAACCAGATTGCAGGGTTTGCATCTTGGCTGTGCCACTAACTAGCTGTGTGATCCTGGGCAAGTCAATTAGTCTGTAAAATAGGGATGTTTTCTAAGTCATTGTAAGAATTGAATACGTTAAGCTGTGCTAAGTATTTAGAATAATACTTGGCAAGTGGTAACCTCTCAGTAAGTTTCTACTGATGCTGTTATTTACATTGTTGAAGCAGTGTTTTGCCTGCTCTCACATAAATATACCCAGAAGATCATTAAGGATGTATACAGGAGTCCTCAAAATCTTTGGCACAGTCATTTTTTTGGAAATTTCACTTTGATATATTCTAGTGCTTTGATTTGTCTATTTTTGAGAAATCTCTATATTCTTATTGCGCAATTCAAATTCTTGATCATGTCCCTATGGGAAAAAAGGTCTCTTTCAAACTTTATGATGAAGTTGCAACTCCCTGGACATGATATTTACTTTGCTTAAGAGGGAATAACATCTCCTAATAACTGAATATATTTTTCAATAAATGAAGGTTTAATTTTCATATGGAAAGATAATGACTGATAGACTGAATGTTACATCAGCCAGAAGCAACTTCTTCAAATATAATTTCTGAAAAACTAAAGCTTTGTGAAAAACACTAAAATTAAGATAAGATATGTGTTTGTTATTAAGCTACTATCCCTCAGCTTCAAATCTATCCTCAGTTTGCCTCTATAAAGGTGGGGACAGAATTCTACAAACCCCATTACGTCCTTCTTTGCCATTTGGACCCTGTTAGGCTCCCTTAATACAGGTGCTAGAGGGAGACTGGAAGGCTGGAGTGAATGGAAGAATCTGACTCCTTCCTGTGTGCTTCTCATCCCTCTCCCATCACCCCAGCAAAGACTCTTCACCTTGAGTGTCATGCCTTCTGTTAGCCAGAGCTGATTCTAGTTTGCAATTTTCCCAGCACTTCTAGAACCAGGTCCATTGCACCTCTCCAGAGACACCAGCCCCAGCTAGCTCATGTTCCTTCCTCAGAGGTCTCAGTCCAGCTCTGGAGTCCCTCATTCAAACGCCTGGAGCCCCAATCATTGTACAGCAGCATCCCTCCTCAGAAGTCTGAGTCGTAGCCCCAAAAGGCTCCTCTTTCAAGCTTCTAAGATTTACTTTCCTAACTTTTTTCTTAATTTCCCCAGTCCCAGCTGTGATAGTCACTTTCTTAAATATCCATTTCCATCATATCTTCAGTGTTCCCTGTTTACCTTGCCAATTCTCTAATATCTGTTTAACAATATAATCTCTATATCAACGTGTGACAAGATGTCATCTAAGTTATTTTCAGCAAACTATCCAGACTATCTGTGCATTTATTTATTATCTATCTCTCTCTGTTTATCTTATTATCTTTCTATTTAGCTCGTCAGTACATTTTTATCAAGAATTTTACATATTTTGTGGAGATCACTTGACAGTCTGACTTGGTGTACAAAATTCTCTTCCTGGTATGGTTTGAAATATACTTTATGGCCCCAGCATATCTTCCATAGGAGGCTGTTGCCTACTAAAATTTCCAGTATTATGAAAATCATCCTTTTTAGGATGAGTTTTAAGAGGATCTCTAGAGACTGAGGATCTCTCTAGAGATCCTCTAGGATCTCTAGCGATCCTCTTAAAATGCTGATTCTCCTTGGAGGGTACAATATGGTGTCATTTATAGATTAGTAAGTTATATTGGAACATGGAACATTGTAAGTGTCCATAAGTAGCATATGAGCCCCTTTCCTGAATATTCTCCTATATCCCCAGGAATTTACTAACTTGTGCACATTATGCTTTCAATGAATATGTGTCAAGTGCACATGACAGTTGAGGTAGGGAAGACTTAGTGTGGGACAAGAGGCAACGTTTGAGTGTGGTGGTCTCATAGTCAGAAGGAAACCTGAGGACAATGGCTACCTGAAAAGAGAAGGGCAGAGAAATAACAAGAATGAGTGCTGCTTATTTCAGAAGTCTCATCTTAGGCTGGCCTCCTGAGGTAAAGATCATGCTTGAGATAAAATTAAATTGGCAACAGACGATCCTTCCTGGGAACCTGGTAAGAAATTATTTCTTGCATCAGGGTATAGATTCCTCTCTACATCTACTTCAGTTCAGTTCGGTTCAGTTCAGTCGCTCAGTCGTGTCCGACTCTGCGACCCCATGAATTGCAGCACGCCAAGCCTCAAACTCACACGTCCATCGAGTCAGTGATGCCATCCAGCCATCTCATCCTCTGTCGTCCTCTTCTCCTGCCCCCAATCCCTCCCAGCATCACAGTCTTTTCCAATGAGTCAACTCTTCGGATGAGGTGGCCAAAGTACTGGAGTTTCGGCCTTAGCATCATTCCTTCCAAAGAACACCCAGGACTGATCTCTTTTAGAATGGACTGGTGGGATCTCCTTGCAGTCCAAGGGACTCTCAAGAGTCTTCTCCAACACCACAGTTCAAAAGCATCAATTATTTGGCGTTCAGCTTTCTTCACAGTCCAATTCTCACATCCATATATGACTACTGGAAAAACCACAGCCTTGACTAGACAGACCTTTGTTGGCAAAGTAATATCTCTGCTTTTGGTATGCTATTACATTTACTTCATCCCCTCTATATTAGTGCAAAATCAGTCATCAGATCAGGTTTACCGAAAATCACTGACCTAGCCAAACTCAACATATGAAATAAATTACAGATTAAGAAATCACATTTCTTCTGAAATCCCTTTTCTTCTTTAGGCAAGACCAGTTTTCCCTAAGCACTTCTGGGAATGAGGAACTGACAAATGCTTATTCACTTAGCCCTGGTGTCTCTGTATCTTCTTCATCCTCATTCACAAGGTTTCCAGCATGGACACTTTTCATTAACCTTTTTCTTTTCTCCTGTTCTCCAAATGTTGTCAGAGAAAAGGTGTTTTTAGAAATTTTTCTTATATCAATATCTGTGTCCAAATGTTTATTTTTTTCCTCAGCAGAGCTGTCTTTAGAGAGGGCTTTGCAGTATGCTAAGCAGCATCATAAAAGTATAACAAAACCAAAAGAAAAGATGGCTCAAGAAGAGCAATGTCAGCATCACAGTGGAATAAGACATCCCTTATTTTTGTCCCCTCCTTCTACTGCCAACAGTAATCTGGCATTTATCCACAGACACAAGTTCTTTGTGAGAGCTATGGATCCAGTACTATACACCAGGAGACCCAGGAGGAGTCATACCTTCCAGGTAATAGGCATACAAACCTAGGTCCTGGCTTTGGACCCTGCAGCGTTCACAAACCAGCTGCAGTCCTTCTCTGCCTCAGTCTGGGAACCCCTAGAAGACTGTCTTAGACAATTACCCACAGATGCAAAAGACTTTGTGGAAGCCCAGGTTTCCAGAGAAGTCCTAGGAAATTGTTGGAGCCAAGAAAAAAAAAAAAGTGAGTTTGAAACATTGGACTGGGTAAAAGAACAACTTGACTTTACCCACATCATCCCTCCCCCAAGGTTGCACAGCTCAGGGCCAGGAATGATCTTCCTTAGCCTATGATTTATCCTGTAGGTGAAAAGGAGAGTCTGTGAGTGAGCACCCAGCTTCCCCAATTGTGTGGGACATTGCCAAAGGGGCTCATTTCTCTCTCACCTCATCCAGAGTACTTAATCATGAGCTGCAAGCCTGGGAGATGGAAAGAGTCTGGGAGGATAGCATATAGGACTACTGGAGAGCTTAAGGGGCAAAGATCCTATTAATTGCAGTGTGAACTCCATCAAAAAGCACACGCATGAGCCACTGGGAATGTCACACCCATGGATACCTTTAACTGGCCCACAGGCATTCCCAGAATTCCATGAACCTCAACCATACCCACTTCT
Organism: Budorcas taxicolor; assembly: GCF_023091745.1. Classification (NCBI taxonomy): domain Eukaryota; kingdom Metazoa; phylum Chordata; class Mammalia; order Artiodactyla; family Bovidae; genus Budorcas; species Budorcas taxicolor. The sequence goes on along the minus strand of NC_068917.1, from coordinate 41,718,074 downwards.
ACCTCAACCCTCTGTATACTCCTAAGGGCAGTAGTGAGAGTGACCTTTGGCAGACAGCTAATGAGCATGCACATAAAGCCAATCTGGATCTGAGGTTCAGCAGGAGATAACAAATTTAAGACTTAGTTTCACCTTTGGAAAAACAAAAAGGAGGTTGTCAGCACTTGGCCTAGTGTGTTACAGGATTGAGAGAAAGCATATAAGCTTAAGAATTCTGCTATAAGAGGAAGCAAGAACCATGGAGCAGGTGTATCCACAGAAGTCCTGAGAAAGCCTCAGAATCCTTACCAGGGTTAAAAAAAGTATCTTGCTGAAGGCAGAGGGTAAAGACTGGAGGAAGCAGCTGCTACTTCATATGCAAAGATAGCTATGCACAACTTTAAGGAACATGAAAAATCAAGGAAACATGATCCCATCAAGAATCACAATAATCTTCTAGTCACTGACCCAAAAGACATGGAGATCTATAATTTAAATAATTTAAAATAGCCATTTTGAGGAAATTCAATGGGTTACAAGAAAACACTGAAAGAAAATTCAATGAAATTAGGAAAACAATGTATAAACAAAATGAGTTCAACAGAGATAAAAAATAATTAACAACAATCAAACAGAAATTCTGGAGCTGAAGAATACAGTGAATGAAATACAATAGAAAGCATCAGTAGCACCAGAGATCAAGCAAAAAAAAAAAAAAAAGAATATGTGAGACAGAAGACAGAAGAGAATAAAGAAAAAAGAATAAAAAAGAATGAAGATTTATGGGATACCATTTAAAGAACTAATATGTGGATTACTGGAGTTCCAGAAGAAACAGAGAGGGAGAAGATGGCAGAAAGATTTTATAAGGAAATAATGGCTGAAAACGTTCCAAATTGGGGAGAGATTTGGATATCTAAGTTCATGAAGCTCACAGGTCATCAAACAAAATTAAGTTAAAGAGATCCCTTCCAAGATAGAGCATAATAAAACTTTCAAATATCAAAAACAGAGAAACTTAAAAGCAGCAAAAGAAAAAGAGCTTGAGACTTACAAGGGAACTCTCTAAGGCTATCAGCAGATTTTTCAGCATGGATCTTGCAACCAGAGGAAGTGGAATCATATATTCAAAATGCTGAAAGAAAAAAGGCTGCCAACCAAAAATGCTTTACCTATAAAGCTGCCCATCAGAAATGAAGGGGCAATAAAGACTTTCTCAGACAAACAAAAGTTAAGGGAATTCATTACTACTAGATCTATCTTACAAGAAATGCTGAAAGGAGATCTTCAGGCAGAAGTGACAGGTCACCAATTAGTAACATAAATGCTACGAAAATATAAAGCACAATAGTAAAGGAAAGTAGAGACAAATTTAGAATACCTTAACTGAGTGCTGAAGAACTGATGCTTTTAAACTGTGGTTTTGGAGAAGACTCTTGAGAGTCCCTTGGACTGCCAGGAGATACAACCAGTCCATCCTAAAGGAGATCAGTCCTGGATATTCACTGGAAGGACTGATGCTGAAGCTGAAGCTCCAATACTTTGGCCACCTGATGTGAAGAACTGACTCATTTGAAAAGACCCTGATGCTGGGAGGGATTGGGGGCAGGAGGAGAAGGGGACGACAGAGGATGAGATGGCTGGATGGCATCACGGACTCAATTGACATGAGTTTGGGTAGACTCTGGGAGTTGGTGATGTACAGGGAGGCCTGGCGTACTGCGATTCATGGGGTCACAAAGAGTCGGACACGACTGAGCGACTGAACTGAACTGAATTCTATAATATGGTGGAGCGCTAACCACTTAACTTTAATATAAAGCTTAAAAGAGTATTAAAAATAACTAAAACCACAATAATCTGATAATGAACACACAATATAAAAAGAGGTAAGTTGTGACATCAAAAATGTATGTGATCTAAGTTAAGTTGTTAACATCTTAAAATAGAGCATTATGAGTGTTATGTTTTATGTAAGTTTCACAGTAACCATAAACAATAAAACAAACCTATAGTGAATTCACAAACAGATAAGAAGGTATTCAAGGCATCAGTTCAGTTCAGTTCAGTCGCTCAGTCATGTCCGACTCTTTGCGACCCCATGAATCGCAGCATGCCAGGCCTCCCTGTCCATCACCAATTCCCGGAGTTCACTCAGATTCACATCCATCCAGTCCATGATGCCATCCAGCCATCTCATCCTCTGTCGTCCCCTTTTCCTCCTGCCCCCAATCCCTCCCAGCATCAGGGTCTTTTCCAATGAGTCAACTCTTCACATGAGGTGGCCAAAGTACTGGAGTTTCAGCTTTAGCATCATGCCTTCCAAAGAAATCCCAGGGTTGATCTCCTTCAGAATGGACTGGTTGGATCTCCTTGCAGACCAAGGGACTCTCAAGAGTCTTCTCCAACACTACACTTCAAAAGCATCAATTCTTCGGTGCTGAGCCTTCTTCACAGTCCAACTCTCACATCCATACATGACCACAGGAAAAACCATAGCCTTGACTAGACTGACCTTAGTCGGCAAAGTAATGTCTCTGCTTTTGAATATACTATCTAGGTTGGTCATAACTTTTCTTCCAAGGAGTAAGCGTCTTTTAATTTCATGGCTGCACTCACCATCTGCAGTGATTTTGGCGCCCCCAAAAATAAAGTCTGACACTGTTTCAACTGTTTCCCCATCTATTTCCCATGAAGTGATGGGACCAGATGCATAGGCAACCACTATGAGAAATCAGTAATTTACAAAGGAAGGTAGCAATATATGAAAAAAAGAACAAGGAAAGTATAACACATCCAGAAAAAAATTAATAAGATGACATTAGTAAGTTCTAACCTATCAACAATTACTCTAAAAGTAAATGGATTGAGTTCTCCAATCAAAATGTATAAAGTGGGTGATGGACTTAAGAGTTGGTCATATACTGCCTACAATGGATTCATTCCAGCTTTAAGGACACATCAAAGCTTAAAATGCAGGCAAGGCAAGAGATATTCCTAGAAAGCAAAACCAAACGTGAGCAGGAATAGCTTTGTTTATATCAGACAAAATAGATTTTAGACCAAAAACAGTAGCAAAAGACAAAGGAGGTCATACATAATGATAAAAGGGTTAATTAAGTAAGAAGATGTACCAGGACTTCCATGGCGGTCCCATGGTTAAGAATCTACCTGCGAATGCAGAAGACATGAGTTCAATCCCTGGTCTGCGAAGATCCCACGTGCTGCGGGGCACCTAAACCTGTGTACCACCACTGTTGAGCTCTTGCTCTAGAGCCTTCAGCATGAAGTTGCAGAATGCAACTACTGAGCCTGTGTGCTGCATTTGCTGAAGCCAGTATGCCCTAGAGCCTGTGCTCGGCAATGAGAGATGCCGCTGCAATGAGAAACTTGAGCACTGCAATTAGAGAGTACCCGCCACTTGCCATAACTAGAGGAAGCCAGCATACAGCAACAAAGACTCAGCACAGCCAAAAATAAATTCATTAATATAAAAATTATAAAAAGATGTGACAATAATAAATATATGTATTATGCATCCATTATTAGAGTATGTAAATATATAGCACAAATAATAACAGATCTGAAGGGCAATATAGACAAAAACACAATAATGGTGGGAAATTTCAATACACCACTTTCAAGAATGGACAAATATTCCACATCAAAAATCAAAAATGAAACTTTGGATTTAAATTATACTTTAGCCCAAATGTCTAACAGACATATAGAAAACATTACATTGAACAGAACAGAATATACATTCTTCTAAGGTACACCCAGAATATTTTCTAGGATAGATCAAATGTTAGGTCATAAAACATGTCTAAGCAAATTTAAGAAGACTGGAAAATTCAAAAAATGTGGAAATTAAATAAATTATACACTCCTGAACAGCCAAGAGTTAAGGAAATATCAAAAGGGAAATAAAAAATACCTTGAATCAAATGAAATGCAAATACAACATACTAGAATATATGGTGTATAGTAAAAGCAGCACTAAGAGGTAAGTTATAGAAACCAATGTTTATATTAAGAAAAAAGAAAGATCTTAATTTGGACCACTATCTTTTACCACTCACAAAAATTAACTTGAGATGGATTAAATACTTTGGGAAATAATAGGTCTGATAAGGGGTTAATGTCCAAAACACATAAAGAATTCACATAATCCAATAGCAAAAATCCAAACAATCCAATTAATAATGGACAGACATTTTTCCAAAGAAGACTTACAAATAGCCAACAGGTGCTTGGCATCCTTGTAGAAAATCAGTTGACTATAGACACATGGGTTTACTTCTGGGCTCTCTAATCTATTTCATTTATCTATATGTATATCCTTATGTAAGTACCATACTGTCTTGATTACTGAAACTTTGTAGTAAACTTTAAGATTGGAATCTGTGTTCCTCCAGCTATGATTTTTATTTTCAAGATGGTTTTAGTGTTAAACCTTATTTTACTTTTTATTGGTGTATAATTAACTTACAATATTACATTAGCTTCAGATGTACACCATAGTGACTCAACATTTTTATACACTGTAAAATGATCATTACAATAAGTCCAGTTACTGACACCATACAAAGATATTATGATATCACTGTATTTCTCATGCTGTGCATTTCATCCCTGTGACCCATTTCTTTTGTAACTGAAAGCTTGTATTTTGTAAACTCTCTTACCTATTTCAGTCATTGCCTCCACCCTCTCCTTTTCTGCTTATTGACTATGCCCAAACCTTTGACTGTGTGGATCACCAGAAACTGTGGAAAATTCTGAAAGAGTTATGAATATCAGACCACCTGACCTACCTCTTAAGAAATCTGTATGCAGGTCAGGAAGCAACAGTAGAACTGGACATGGAACAACAGACTGGTTCCAAATAGGGAAAGGAGTATGTCAAGGCTGTATATTGTCACCCTGCTTATTTAACTTATATGCAGAGTACATCATGAGAAATGCTGGGCTGGATGAAGCACAAGCTGAAATCAAGATTGCTGGGAGAAATATCAATAACCTCAGATATGCAGATGACACCACCCTTATGGCAGAAAGTGAAGAGGAACTAAAAAGCCTCTTGATGAAAGTGAAAGAGGAGAGCAAAAAAGTTGGCTTAAAGCTCAACATTCAGAAAACTAAGATCATGGCATCGGTCCTATCACTTCATAACAAGTAGATGGGGAAACAGTGTCAGACTTTATTTTTTGGGGCTCCAAAATCACTGTAAATGGTGACTGAAGCCATGAAATTGAAAGATGCTTACTCCTTGGAAGGAAAGTTATGACCAATCTAGAGAGCAAAGTAAGGTCTTTGCCAACAAAGGTCCATCTAGTCCAGGCTATGGTTTTTCCAGTAGTCATGTATGGATGTGAGAGTTGGACTGTAAAGAAAGCTGAGCACAGAAAAATTGATGCTTTTGAAGTGTGGTGTTGGAGAAGACTCTTAGGCATCCCTTGGACTGCAAGGAGATCCAACCAGTCCATCCTAATGGAGATCAGTCCTGGGTGTTCATTGGAAGGACTGATGCTGAAGCTGAAACTCCAATACTTTGGCCACCTGATGCGACGAGCTGACTCATTTGAAAAGACCCTGATGCTGGGAAAGATTGAGGGCAGGAGGAGCAGGGGACGACAGGATGAGATGGTTGGATGGCATCACCAACTCAATGGACATGAGTTTGGGTATACTCCAGGAGTTGGTGATGGACAGGGAGGCCTGGGGTGCTGCAGTCCATGGGGTTGCAAAGAGTCGGACACAGCTGAGCGACTGAACTGAACTCCTTTCTTGCAATCACATGTTTATTCTCCGTGAGTATGTTTCTGCTTTATTATGTTTATTCATTTGGGATTTGGGGGATTCCAAATGTAAGTGAAGTCATATAATATTTGTCTTCCTCTGTTCGACTTACTTCACTAAGCATAATAACCTGTAGGTCCATTCATGTTGTTGCAAATGGCAAGATTTTATTCTTTTTTAATGGCAGCGTAAGATTCTATTGTGTATATATACCACATCTCCTTTAACCAGTCATCTATTGACAGACACATAGGTTGCTTTCAAATCTTGACTTGTGTAAATAATGCAAGGAATATAGTAGGGGTTCATATAGTTTTTGAATTAGTGTTTTCATTTTCTTTGATATTTACCCAGAAGTGGAATTGATGTATCATATGGTACTTCTATTTTTAATTTTTTTGAGAAACTTCTATATTGTTTTCCATAAAGTATGCACCAATTTACATTCCTACCAACAGTGCACAAGGGTTCCTTTCTCTCCAAACCCTTGCCGACACCTATGATTTGTTGTACTTTTGATAACAGCCATTCTGGCAGTGGTGAAGTGATACCTCATTGTGGTTTTGATTTGCAGTTTCCTAATAATTAGTGACACTGATCATTTTTTTCATGTGTCTGTTGGTCATCTCTTTGTCTCTGCTGTTGATGCTTCTCACAAATTTTGAGCAGTTGTATTTCATTTTCACTTAGTTCAAAGTATTTTTTATTTTCTCTTGAGACCTGTTATTTGACCAATGGAGTATTTAGAAATGCATTGTTTAATTTCCAGATATTTGTGAATTTTCCAGCTATCTTTCTCTTACTTATTTCTAGTTCTATTTCATTGTGGTACAAGGACATCCTTTGTATGATTTTTATCTTTCTACATCTCTTAAAGTTTTGCTTATAGGCCAGAATGTGGCCTATCATGATGAGTGTACATGTGAGGTTGAGAAGAATGTGTATTCTGCTGTCATTGGGAGGAGTGTACTATAAATATCAATTAGATGTGATTGATAGTGTTGCTCTATATCCTTATTGTTTTTCTGCTTTTATTACTAACAGGAGGTTATTGAAGGCCATGTTTAAATAAAGTGAATTTGTCTATCAGGTTTTGTCACATATTTTGACACCTTCTTGTTAGTTGCATACACATTTAATATTGTTATGTTTTCTCTGAAAATTTATCATTGTGTACTGCCTTTATTATTATGCAATGCTCTTCTTTAACCCTGATAACCTTTCTTGTTTCAAAGTCTGTTTTGTCAGGTATTAGTACAGATACTTTAGCTTTATTTTGAGCTGCTCTGTTCCTTTACTATTAACTTAATAAAGCCTTCATCTTTAAAGTGGGATTCTTTTTTTTCAGGGAATGATATTTTAAGCAATTTTTTTTTTTTTTTTTGCCACGATTCACTACTGATTCCTCCAAGATGGTGCAATCTTCTTCAACAGTGACCAGGACATTCATGATCGCCAGATTATAGATGTCTTCAGGGAGATAGCCTTTGGGCTCATCTATCTTTATAGTGAGCATGTCTAGTGTTAGAATGATGCTTTCTGGAATTTTCCAAGTTGGTTTCTTGTAAACAACATACAGGTAGGTCTTTTTTCACTCTGATAGTCTTTCTTTTAATTGGCATATTTAGAAGATTCACATTTAAAGTGATTATTGATATAGGTATATTAATACCTACCATGTTTTTAACTGTTTTCTATTCATTGCATTTATTTTTTGTTTCTTCTTTGCTCCCATCTTTTTTGCCTTCTTTTGTTTTAATTGAAAGAACATTTTATATGGATCCATTTAACATCTCCTCTGTTAACAATTATTCTGTGTAAAAACTGTAATGAAATTTACAACATAATTTTTAACTAGTCTAAGCCCCTTTCAGATAACACTATGCCACTTCACATGGGCAGATGCTGTAAAACAGAGTACTTCTAATTCCTCACTCTCATCCTTTGTGACACTGCTGTCATTCATTTATCCACATGCTGTAATGACCTGCTGCTGCTGCTGCTAAGTCGCTTTAGTCATGTCCGACTCTTCGCAACCCCATGGACTGCAGCCTATGAGGCTCCCCGTCCATGGGATTCTTCAGGCAAGAGTACTGGAGTGGGTTGCCATTGCCTCCTCGGAATGATCTATTACCTTGTTACTATTATTGCTTTAAAAAGTTATACCTTAAATCAACTAAGATTAATAAATTTTTATTTTACTTTTATTTATTCCCTGATTCTATTCCTTTTTTTTTTTTTTTTAACAAAGCAGGTTTCTGAGCTGCCTTATTTTTCTTCTGCTTACAGAACATTCTTTTTGGTTAAAATAATTTATTATAATTTTGCTTAGCAATATAAAATTAATGCTACATAAAAATTTCTTAATCTCATGACATTGTTACCATTATAAAATCCAAACCAACTTTGAAATCAAAACACAATATAAAATAGAATTTAAAAATTAGTAATATTAATTCAATATGCTAGATTTTATTTCACTAAAATCACCATTAGTAAGAATATATAGTACTGATTGCTTGGGGTATGGGCTCCTTTGAGTTTGGCATGCCTATGTTCTATTTTATTTTTTTAAGCTTTTTTATTATTGAAAATTTCAAACACACACAAAAGTGGAAGGATTAGTGTAATACATCCTCAGGAATCTATCAGCTTCAAGAATTATCAACACATGACCAACCTCATCACATCTACAGCATGCTCTTGTCCCCTCTCCATTTTTTCGGAATATAGTAGATGTTTATTGGTTATTAATTTTAAATATAGCAGTGTGCACATGTCAATCCCAAATTTCCTAACTATCCACCAACAGGAGAATGGAAAAAGAAGTTGTGGTACATATATACAATGAAATATGACTCAGCCATTCAAAAGAATGAAACAATACCATTTGGTATTGTTCACTGGATGAACCTAGAAATTGTCATACTGAGTGAAGTCAGATAGACAAAGAGAAATATTGCATGATAGTGCTTATATGCAGAAATGTAGAAAAATTATACAAATGAACTTATTTATAAAACAGAAACAGACTTATTTACAATACAGAAACAGACTCAGAGACTTAAAAACAAATTTCTCGTTACCAGGAGGGAAGGGTGGAGGAAAGGGATAGTTACAGAATTTTTAAAACATTTCTTCTGGTGGTGAATTCTCTTGTTGTTATGGGTTTCGTGTTTTGTTTTGATTTTGTCTGAGAAAGTCTTTATTTATCCCTTAGTTTTGGAGAGTAAGTTCAGTGGATATAGAATTCTGGGTTGGTGGGTTTTATTTTTTTTCCCCCAACACTTTAAATATTTCATTCCACTTTCTTTTTCTTTGCATGGTTTCTGACAAAAAGTCTATTAAAATTCTTATCCCTGTTGTCCTATTAGATAATGTATTATTTTTTTCCAAAGATTATTTTAAGATTATCTTTTTTGGTTTTGGGTTCTGAAGTGGGAGTTTGGGGTTGTTGTTTAGTTTTATTATTTCTCCTTCTTGATGTTCTCTGAGCTTCCTGGATCTGTAGTTTGTCTGGCATTAATTTTGCAAAGTCTTAATCATTGCTACTGTACGTATTCTTCTGTTTGCTCTCACTTTCTTCTCCCTCTGACATTCTAATTATATGCCTACTACCCCTTTGGGAATGTTCTACAGCTCTTAAATGTTATATTCCAATTTTCTTGTCTTCCTTTTTTTCTGTTTGCATTTCAGGTTGCGAATTTTCTACTGACATATATTCAAGCTCACTGATTCTTTTTTTGTCAGTCGTGCTGAGTCTACTGATGAGTCCATCAAAGGTATCACTTTGTTGTATCCTCCACCTGTTTTTGCATGTAGTCTACCTTTTCCATTATAGCACTTAATAATAATCATAGTTATTTAAATTCCCTGTCTGATAATTCCAATATGTATTTCATAGCTGGGTCTGATTCTGCTGATTTGTCTCTTTAGACTGTGTCTTTTCTTGCCTTTAGAGGATTAATTTTAAACTGGTTAGAAATTCAGATGTTTTAAATATTTCCTATAGACACTGGTGCCAGAGACTTTGCCTGCAGTGTCTTTATTTTGTCTCACCTCTTGACTTTGGGCTTCCCTCAGTACTTCTCTTCAGAAAATTTGTATCTTTCATCTCTTTCAGCTGTGGTCCATGGTTGTTACAGTGCAGTCCAGTCCCATCAGTGCGGCATAGGGGAGGGGGAGCTTTTACCATCATCTGATTGCATCTCAGTCTTTTAGTAGGTCTATGTCTTCAGGCTGTGATCTTTACAAGTGTTTCTTCAGTGATATGGCTTTCCCATCCTACTTTCCACTTCTTTACTTGGTTTCTGCTTTCCGAGTCTATTTTATTGAAGACCTCATGCCTGTTGATTATGCTTTTTTCCTCAAATTAGGTGAGACAGGAAAGTTAAAGGAGACTGAAGTATTATAGAAGGAATGCCTTTCCCAGCTGTTATAAGGCTCTGACAATGTACTTTCACCTGGAGAGTGGGTCGTTGTCATGGAGAAGATACCGGGCATATTTCACAATGGTCACTCTTTACCTTACCTTATCAGAGCCACAAAGAATCTTTTTGAGAACCTGATGTTGTTCCTGAAAGCAAAAGCCACAAGAGTGTACTGGCCTTTGATAGTTTCTCATTACAAGTGTGTGTGCTCAGTAACTCAGTCATGTCCCACTATTTGTGATCCCATGGACTGTAGCCTGTCAAGCTCCTCCGTCGCTGGGATTCTCCAGGCAAGAATACTGGAGTGGGTAGTCATTCTCTTCTCCAGTTTCTCGTTACACACCAGTCCATTAGTCCACATAGCCTCCAGAAATTCATCAAAATTACCAGTTACTTGTTTTTACCATTTTATGGTTCCAGCAGTTTCTGCCTCAGATAAGCATTGTTGTTGTTGTTCAGTCACTAAGTCATGTCTGACTATTTGTGACCCATGGACTATAGCACACCAGGCTCCTCTGTCCTCCATCTATCTCCTGAAGTTTGCTCAAATTCATATCCATTGAGTCGGTGATGCTATTTAATCAATTTATCCTCTGCCTCTCCCTTTTATTTTTGCCTTCAATTTTCCCCAGCATCAGGGACTTTTCCAATGAGTCGACACTTCCCATCAAGTGGCCAAAGTATTGCAGCTTCAGTTTCAGAATCAGTCCTTCCAATGAATATTCAGGAATGATTTCCTTTAGGATTGACTGGTTTGATTTCTTTTTTGTCCAAGGAACTCTCAGGAGTCTTCTCCAGCACCACAGTTCAAAAGCATCAGCTCTTCAGTACTCAACCTTCTTTATGGTCCAACTCTCATATCCATACATGACTACAGGAAAAACCATAGCTTTGACTATAAGGACCTACCTTTCATGGCAAAATGTCTGCATTTTAATACTCTGTCTAGGTTTGTCATAGCTTTTCTTCCAAGGAGCAAGCATCTTTCAATTTCATGGCTGCAGTTACCACCTGCAGTGATTTTGGAGCCCAAGAAAATAAAGTCTGTCACTGTTTCCATTATTTCCACTCTATTTGCCATGACATGATGGGACTGGATGCCATGATCTTGGTTTTTTGAATGCTGAGTTTCAAGCCAACTTTTTCACTCTCCTCTTTCACCTTTATCAAGAGGCTCTTTAGTTCCTCTTTGCTTTCTGCCATTAGAGTGGTATCACCTGCACATCTGAGTTTGTTGATATTTCTCCTGAAAATCTTGATTCCAGTGTGATTCATCCAGCCTGGCATGTCTCATGATGTACTCTGCATATGAGTTAAATAAGCAGAGTGACAATGTACAGCGTTGATGTACTCCTTTCCCAATTTTGAACCAGTCCATTGTTCCATGGCTGGTTCTAACTGTTGCTTTTTGATCTGTACACAGGTTTCTCAGGATACACGTAAGGTGGTCTTGTATTTCCATCTCTTTAAGAAGTTTTCACAGTTTATTGTGATCTACACAGTCAAAGGCTTTAGCATAGTCAATGAAGCAGAAGTAGATGTTTTTCTGGAATTCCCTTGTTTTTTCTATGATCCAGAGGATGTTGGCAATTTGATCCCTGGTTCCTCTGCCTTTTCTAATTCCAGCTTCTACATCTGGAAGTTCTCATTTCACATACTGCTGAAGCATAGCTTGAAGGATTTTGAGCGTTACCTTGCTAGCATGTGAAATGAGAACAATTGTATGGTAGTTTAAACATTCTTTGGCATTGACTTTCTTGAGGACTGAAATGAAAACTGGCCTTTTCTAGTCCTGTGACTACTGCTGAGTTTTCCAAATTTGCTGGCATATTGAGTGCAGCACTTTCACAGCATCAGCTGGAATTCCATCACTTCCATTAGCTTTGTTTGCAGTAACGCTTCCTAAGGCCCACTGTTTCGGTCTCTTATCATGCCCATCTTTGCATGAAATGTTCGTTTGGTATCTCCAATTTTCTTGAAGAGATCTCTAGTCTTTCCCATTCTATTGTTTTCTTCTATTTCTTTGCATTGTTCACTTAAGTCTCCTTAAGGTAAGTATATCTCACCTTTTTCTCTCTGGTTATACTGTTTCTCTGGGCTTCCCAGGTGACACTAGTGATAAAGAATCTACCTGCCAATGCAGGGGACATAGGAGAGGCAGGTTTGATCCCTAAGTAGGGAAGATCCCCTGGAGGAGGGCATGGCAATGCACTCCAGTACTCTTGCCTGTAGAATTCCAGGGGCTAAGGAGCCAAGAGCTGGACGTGACTGAAGCAACTGAGCACACATGCATAAGAAGCCAATCACTGTGGCCACTGGGAGCATGAATCAGAATTACTAAAAACGACTGGAACTTTATTCAAACAATGACTTAAAATTAAGCACCAAAAACTATTATCTCCTAAGAAATATTCACTAGCTTCCTTACAGTATAGTCACCAGCCTTTCATTTAATTAGAGGAAGGCAGTGAGTAAGGACAGAGAATGCAATGGCACCCCACTCCAGTGTTCTTGCCTGGAGAATCCCAGGGACGGCAGAGCCTGGTGGGCTGCCATCTATGGGGTCGCACAGAGTCAGACACGACTGAAGCGACTTAGCAGCAGCAGCAGCAGTAAGGAAACTTTCCTGGAGATAAGGAAACATCAGTGGTCATAGTTGACTGTGATTATCAAAATAATCTGAAAATTAATCTAGTAACACTGAAACCTGCATGTATCATTGAAAGACAGAAGTGCATCCAAAATGTATCCAAATAGGCCATGCCTCCTCCAACAAAAAGATGACTCAATGGCAATTCCATGTGACCATAAAACTCCAAAGAGCTGCTGAAACACATTATCAAGCATCAGCTCAGTTCAGTTCAGTCGCTCAGTCCTGTCCAACTCTTTGCGATCCCATGAATTGCAGCACGCCAGGCCTCCCTGTCCATCACCAACTCCCGGAGTTCACCCAGACTCATGTCCATTGAGTCGGTGTTGCCATCCAGCCATCTCATCCTCGGTCGTCCCCTTCTCCTCCTGCCCCCAATCCCTCCCAGCATCACAGTCTTTTCCAATGAGTCAACTCTTCTCATGAGGTGGCCAAAGTACTGGAGTTTCAGCTTTAGCATCATTCCTTCCAAAGAAATCGCAGGGCTGATCTCCTTCAGAATGGACTGGTTGGATCTCCTTGCAGTCCAAGGGACTCTCAAGAGTCTTCTCCAACACCACAGTTCAAAAGCATCAATTCTTTGGTGCTCAGCTTTCTTCACAGTCCAACTCTCACATCCATACGGGAAAAACAGCCTTGACTAGATAGAGCTTAGTTGGCAAAGTAACGTCTCTTCTTTTGAATATGCTATCTAGGTTGGTCATAACTTTTCTTCCAAGGAGTAAGTGTCTTTTAATTTCATGCCTGCAATCACCATCTGCAGTGATTTTGGAGCCCCCCAAAATAAAGTCTGACACTGTTTCCACTGTTTCCCCATCTATTTCCCATGAAGTGACGGGACCAGATGCCATGATCTTCGTTTTCTGAATGTTGAGCTTTAAGCCAACTTTTCCACTTTATCCAGCTACTTTAACTTACCCCATGTATAACACTATTACTTTCAAAGCTTCATAACAGATTGTTCTATATTTTACACATATTTTACTTACAAATTTTTCAATTTGAAGCTAATATAGTTGTTTCAAATTTTTCAAAAGTATGATATTAGTAATGGCCATGTTGAAACTACCTAGCAGAAGAAATGAAGAAGACTTTGACCATGGTCAGGCCCTGGACACTGGGTTTAAGATTCTCCATCAAAAAAGGGGAACTAAGATTACTCTGGGTTTAGGATCTAGATGTGGTAGGGCAGGAGATACAGGGGAAGGTCAGGACATCTATCTGATGTTACAATTGAAATATTTGAGTCCCTTATCAGATCCTGGGGCTGCATCAGAGGAAAGCGCTAGATAAGGTCATCTCTCTTCTGCTACCCACTTTCTTCCTGGTGATTCCTTCCAAGCAGTAGCCTTTAACTTGGAGTAACTGGGTGGCTGCTTGAGGGTTAAACCATGTAGAGGTCATTCTTTCTAAGGGTTGGTAGAATAACCGGTCCATCTGCAAATTCTTTCTTTAGGGAAGAAGCACCATGGTTCTCAGAAAACTTCGATTTAATAGCACTGGTAGAAATGGGGCAGGAACAGAACCAGTGACAGTTATCTTCTTGTTATCTTCTGCTGCCAATGTATCATCTCTTTTCCAACTCTGCCTGACTTCAACACTTCCTCCTGGATTCCCCAGTTTCAGGCAGGCCCCACCATCCACCTTGTTACCCAAATTGCACACCTGGACGTCCACTTGACACTGCCCTTTTCTGGTCAAATATTTTCTTATGCACATATGAACACTGCAATAAATAGAGAATCTAACCCATGTCTAAATATTGTCAAGTGGTTGAAGGAATTACTGAATAAGTGGACTCAGAGTTATCAAAGATTTTTCTATATGCAGATGGCCAATAGGCACATGAAAAGATGCTCATCATTGCTAATTATTAGAGAAATACAAATAAAAACTACAGTGAAGTACCATTTCACATCAGTCAGAATGGCCATCATTTAAAAAGTCTAATAAATGCTTGAGGGGAATGTGGAGAAAAGGGAACCCTCATGCTGTTGGTAGGAATGTAAGTTGGTGTATCCATGATGGAAAACAGTATGGAGGTTCCTCAAAAAAACTAAAAACAGAGTTTCCATATGATTCAGCAATCCCACTTTTGGGCATATATCCAGACAAAACTATAATTTGAAAAGATATATGCACTCCTATGTTCATAGCTGCACTATTTACAACAGCGAAGATATGGAAACAGCCTAAATATTCATTAACAGATGAATGGATAAAAAAGATATGGTGTGTGTGTGTAAATATATATATATGACTATTACTCAGCCATAAAAAGAATGAAATAATGCCATTTGCAGCAACGTGAGATTATCATACTAAGTGAAGGAAGTCAGAAAGGGAAAGAGAAATACCATATGATATCAGTTATATCTGGAATATAAAATACAACACAAATGAACATATCTATGAAACAGAAACAGACTCACACAGAGAACAGACTTGTGGCTGTCAAGGGGGAGGGAGGTTGGGGGAGGGAAAGATTAAGAGATTGAGATTAGCAGACACAAATTATTATATATAGGGTGGATAAACAAGATCCTACCATACAGTGCAGGGAACTATACTTAATATCCCGTGATAAACTAATTGAAAATAATGTGAAAAAGAATATATACATATATGTGCATAACTATCACTTTGTTGTACAGCAGAAACTAATGCAAATCTGTAAATCAACTATACTTCAATAACATTAAAAACATTTTTAAAAGATTCTGTGTGCAGAATGTGGAAAACTGGAGTTATTTCTGAACATATTTATTACTACACTTCTGTGTATATTGTTTCAATTAAAATAATTTGGATCAAACATGATTTACTTCAGATTGCTTGTGCCTGGCCTACAAGAAGAGTTTAATTGAACTGATAGAGTTTTCACATGAGGTCCATAACCACTAGCAAATTTTTAGTTATTTCTTACAGGCAGAATGCTCTTTTGCTGTGTTCAAAACTTGAAAATTAAAAAAAATTCTAATCTTGTTTCTTTAACAAATAGATAGCAAGGGAAAAAAGTAGAAGGTGAACTGCAGAAAACCAGAGAGACTTAAGAGACATATGAGAAATGTTTGGATCCTCATGTAAATAAGCAAAAGGTTAAAAAAGTCTGAGACAAACAAGGGGATCTGCACTATAAACTATAACATTAATATTATAACTTAATAATATTAAAGAATTAATGTCATTTTTTAGATGTGCATTGTGTTTTCATGTTTTAAAAAAGAGTCAGAGAAAGACAAATACAGAATGAGATCACTTATATGTGGACCCTAAAAAATTTGAACTTGTAGAAACAGAGTAGAATGTGGTTGCTAGGGGCTGAGGAGTGGGAGTGAGGGGAATGTGGAGATATTGGACAAAGGGTATAAACTTCCAGTTACAAGATGAGTAAGTTCTGGGGATCCAAGGTATAGCATAGTGACTATAGTTAACAGTGCTTTGTTATATACTTAAAATTGCCAGGAGAGTGGACCTTAATGGCTCTCACCACCACCACCTCCAAAAAAAAAAAAAAAAAAAGGTAATTATGTGAGGTGATGGATGTGTTAACTAAGCTTATTTCGGTAATCTTTTCACAATATGTATGTGTCAAATAATCATATTGTACATTTTAAACTTACACACTATTATATTATATAGGGCTCATCCTAAAAATGTTGCTGGACTGAGCATAGTGAGAAATGAGAGGAGAGAAGATAAAATCGAGAATCCAGAGTCAGGCTTTGGATACAGCTTCTGTGATAGCCAGCAGTCCTTTTATTTCAGATCTCCTATTGTTGGTGACGTTACTTTGCACAACTTCACCTCTGTGGAATCCATTCTACTCTTGCCCATTACGATTGTTTGCTTATTCTATGCACCTACGCAGAGCAGTTCTCACTGAGGCTGTCCCCATTCATGACCACATTCCAGTTTTCCTAGTACAGAAAGTTTATTCACTGGTGATTAAAACCTGATTCACTAGTGAGTCTCATACCAAAGTAGGTCATATTTTACAAAAGGTCTGCAAATTTCCTTATTTCCAAGAACTGGATAGTTGGTTTTTTCTTGACCAGGTTTAGAACAGCTTATCAGGTATGCGAGAGTCCTTTTTTGGAGAATTTCTATTTTAGTAGGTGCTAAGCTACCTGGTAGAATTCATGGTTTCTTTCTTTTAGACGTATCCCTGGAATGTGCCACTCAGGGCTCAAAATTCTTTGCTAAAAAATGGCTGGAGAGGAATTCTATAGATATGAATCTCAAAGGCTTAACTATCTTAATATTTATAGTGCTTTATGTTACTACATACCTGTAAATTTTCTCGATTTTAATTTTAATATATATTCATCAGCTGCAAACTTGGCTGTAGTAAGCACCTGATGAGGTCAACGAAGTGAGGACTCATTACTGTCAGTTGTGGTTGTTGCTGCTGGTTTTTTTTTTTTTTTTTTAACTTTATTTTTAAAAGTTTTAGATTTATTGAAAAATGTTACTGCTATTTTACACAGGTTAGCTACATAGAATCCTTGTGTACAGGAGACCCTGGTTATCCTCTTAGAATCATCCACTCAGTCCTGCCCCTTTCACCATTTCCTAGCCTATAACACTGGCTAAATCACTTTGGATTTTTTGACTAGAAAATTGCACTAAGCAGGGGTCCAGTACCCCAAAACCAGACTTAGGGAGGAGGGAGTGGAGGGAAGCCAAGATACCAGACGTGGCTCATTGGATATAACCTGACCATCATTACCAGAAAGTTCTTGAGGCCAGCCAAAGGGGCCAGTTACTGTGTAACAAAAAGATGCGTAAAACTAGAAATCACAAAATTCCTAGAAGAAAAACATAGAATACTGTATAACATAAATTGTAGCAATACTCTTTTGAATCTGTCTAGTAAAGCAAAGGACATAAAAGCAAAAATAACACATGGGACCTAATTAAGTTTAAAAGTTTTTGTATAGCAAAGGAAACCATTGACAAAATAAAAAGACAATCTACTGAATGGAAGAAAACATACACAAGTGAGGTGACCAATAAAAGTTAAATCCAAAATACATAAACAGCTCATACAACTCAATATCAAAAACAAAAAACAATCTGATTAACAATTTGATTTTTTAAATGGGCAGAAGACCTGAATAGACATTTTTCCAAAGACATATAGATGGTCAACAGGCAAGTGAAAAGATGCTAACCACTATTAATCATCAGAGGAATGCAAATTAAAACTACAAAGAGATAATCACATCACACCTGTCAGAATGATTATCATCAAAAAGAACACAAGTAATAAATGTTGGTGAGAATGTGAAGAAAAGGGAATCCTCATATACTGTTGGTGGAAACATAAATTAGTGCAACCACTGTGAAAAATGCTATAGAGGTTTCTCAAAAAGCTAAAAATAGAACTACCACATGAGCCAGCAATTGTACTCCTGGGTATATATCCAAAAAAGAGAAAACAGTAATCTGAAAAGACACATGCACCCCAGTGTTCATAGCACATTATCTACAACTGCCAAGATATGGAAGCAACCTGAACCTGCACGGATGGAAGAATGGATAAAGGTGCAGTATACACGCACAACAGAATATTACTAACCCAGAAAAAAGAATGACATTTTGCCATTTGCAACAACATGAATGGAGTGGACTTGGAGGATATTGTGCTAAGTGAAATAAGACAGAGAAAGACAAACACTGTTTGATATCACTTACGTGTGGAATCTAAGAAATAAAACAAACTAATGAACATAAAAAAGAAACAAGGAGGAATCAAGATGTAATAGAAGGATGTGGAACTCACCTCCCCCCACAAATATATCAAAAATTCATCTACATGTGGGAAAATTTCCACAGAATACCTTACTGAACGCTGGCAAAAGATACCAGGTGCCCAGAAGTGCAAGAAAGATCTTCATTTAATGGTAGGGTGAAAGAAAAAAGAAGGGAATTAGGACCAGACTTGCACACTGGGAAGGGAGCTGTGAAAGAGGAAAGATTCCCACACTCTGGGAAGACCTTACACCAGTGGGAAGATCAGCCAGGACAGAAAGGGAGCTTCAGAGGCTCAGAGAGTGCAACAGCCGGCTGTCAGCAGGCAGTACAGAGAGACTGGCAGAGAGAATCCATGCTACCTTGCTGCAATCCCCAGCCCAAGATGTGTGCCTGCTAGTATGTATGTGGGCAGGGTGCTGAAATGGCAGTTTCAGAAGACAGACCCAGGGAGATGACTGGGGTTGGTGGCTGGAAGACAGCCAGAAGTGGGTGTAATATGGGCCAAAAATGAGGGAGGAGGAGGTATACACAGAAGCAGCTCAGGTCTGCCTTTGAAACAAAGTATCATTGCTAAACAATGTGCAAAGGGAGGGGTAGGGCCTGCCGCAGCAGCCTCTTTCTTAGCTCTGCCTCTATGAGCTCTGAAGTGGAACGTTGGGGGCTTCTGTGACTAGGATGGGTCCAGCCTTAGCTATGGACTTTGTGGGTGTGTGCATGCCCCCTTTTCAATGGAATAACAGTAGGCACAATAAAGAACAGAAATCGTATGGACCTAACAGAAGCAAAAGATATTAAGAAGTGGCAAAATACACAGAAGAACTGTACAAAAAAGCTCTTGATGACCTGGATTACCAGATGGTGTGATCACTCACCGAGAGCCAGAAATCCTGAAGTGCGAAGTCAAGAGGGCCTTAGGAAGCATTACTACAAGCAAAACTAGTGAAAGTGAAGGCATTCCAGATGAGCTATTTCAAATCCTAAAAGATGATGCTGCTAGGAACAGCAGATAGAAAGTCAAATTAAAAAAAAAAAAAGCAATACACAAGACCAATGGAATAATATAAAGTTTGCCAGTCTATGCATAATAGATATCTCAGAAGGAGAATAAAGAGTTCAGTTTAGTTCAGTCGCTCAGTCATGTCTGACTCTTTGCGACCCCATGAATCACAGCAGGCAGGGCCTCCCTGTCCATCATCAACTCCCGGAGTTCACTCAAACTCACGTGCATAGAGTTGGTGATGCCATCCAGCCATCTCATCCTCTGTCGTCCCCTTCTCCTCCTGCCCCCAATCCCTCCCAGCATCAGGGTCTTTTCCAATGGTCAACTCTTCACATGATGTGGCCAAAGAATGGGAGTTTCAGCTTTAGCATCAGTCCTTGCAATGAACACCCAGGACTGGTCTCCTTTAGGATGGACTGGTTGGACTGCCTTGCACTCCAAGGGACTCTCAGTAGTCTTTTCCAACACCATAGTTCAAAAACATCAATTCTTCGGCGCTCAGCTTTCTTCACAGTCCAACTCTCACATCCATGCATGACTACTGGAAAAACCATTGCCTTGAATAGACGGACCTTTGTTGGCAAAGTAACGTCTCTGCTTTTGAATATGCTATCTAGGTTGGTCATAACTTTTCTTCCGAGGAGTAAACGTCTTTTAATTTCATGGCTGCAGTCACCATTTGCAGTGATTTTGGAGCCCCAAAAAATAAAGTCTGACACTGTTTCCACTGTTTCCCCATCTATTTCCCATGAAGTGACGGGACCAGATGCCATGATCTTCGTTTTCTGAATGTTGAGCTTTAAGCCAACTTTTTCACTCTCCTCTTTCACTTTTATCAAGAGGCTTTTTAGCTCCTCTTCACTTTCTGCCACAAGGGTGTCATCTGCATATCTGAGGTGATTGATATTTCTCCCGGCAATCTTGATTCCAGCCTGTGCTTCTTCCAGCCCAGCGTTTCTCATGATGTACTCTGCATACAAGTTAAATAAGCAGGGTGACAATATACAGCCTTGACGTACTCCTTTTCCTATTTGGAACCAGTCTGTTGTTCTATGTCCAGTTCTAACTGTTGCTTCCTGACCTGCACACAGGTTTCTCAAGAGGCAGGTCAGGTGCTCTGGTATTCCCATCTCTTTCACAGTTTATTGTGACCCACACAGTCAAAGGCTTTGGCATAGTCCATAAAGCAGAAATAGATGTTTTTCTGGAACTCTCTTGCTTTTTCCATGATCCAGCAGATGTTGGCAATTTGATCTCTGGTTCCTCTGCCTTTTCTAAAACCAGCTTGAACATCAGGGAGTTCACGGTTCATGTATTGCTGAAGCCTGGCTTGGAGAATTTTGAGCATCGCTTTACTAGCGTGTGAGATGAGTGCAATTGTGTGGTAGTTTGAGCATTCTTTGGCATTGCCTTTCTTTGGGATTGGAATGAAAACTGACCTTTTCCAGTCCTGTGGCCACTGCTGAGTTTTCCAAATTTGCTGGCATATTGAGTGCAGCACTTTCACAGCATCGTCTTTCAGGATTTGAAATAGCTCAACTGGAATTCCATCACCTCCACTAGCTTTGTTCGTAGTGATGCTTTCTAAAAGGCCCAGTTGACTTCACATTCTAGATGTCAAGGAGATTAGAAATGTATTTATGCTGAAAAATTCCCATATTTAAAGAAGAAAACAGATATCCAGTTACAAGAAGCAGAGGGATCCCAAGTAAGTTAAACTGAAACAGAACTACACCAAGACATATAATAATTAAAATGACAAAATTTAAAGATAAAAAGAGAATTCTAAGGGCAGCAAGATAAAAACAGAGGTAGTTACAATGGAACCTCCATAAGGCTATTTGCTGATTTCTCTACAGAAAGATTGCAGGCCAGAAGGGAGTGATAAGATATATTCAAAGTTCGGAAAGGTAAAAATATGCAACCTAGGATACTCTACCCAGCAAGATTACCGTTTAGAATAGAAGAAGAGACAAAGAATTTCTCAGAAATTAAAAACTAAAAGAATACAATAATACTAAACCTATCCTTAAAAAATATTGAAAAACCTTCTGTAAATTAAAAAGAAGCAAGAATCTAGGAAAGAGAAAATTCCCAAAGTAAATCACTTATATAAACCAGTATAAAAATCTTTTTAATCAAAAATATTTTATGAAAGCAATGATAACCACAATAAACAGCAAAAGGGTAAATATGAATGTGTAAAAGAGAACATCATAAAATGCAGGTGAAGGGAGTAAGAAAATGCAGATTCCACACTGCCCCTGCCATGCCCTGAATGTGTTTGAGCCTATATAACTACCAGTTAAAAGCAAATAGATATAGGAGGAGCCTAACATACATGAAAAATGGAGTAACTGTGAATCAAAAATACACAATAGATTCACAAAAACTAAAAGAAGAGAACAGAAGCATAATACAAAATAAAATTGTAAAACCACAAGAGAAAAAAGAAAAAGAAAGGGACAAAAAAGAAATACAAAATTAATGGACAAACAGGGTTAAAAATGGCAACAAATACATATCTCTCAGTAACTACCTTAAATGCCAATGATCTACCTGCTCTAATCAAACGACACAGAGTGGCAGATTGGATAAAAGAACAAGAGCCCATAATATGCTGCTTACAAGACATCCACTTAAGGGTGAAGAATCCACATAGATTGAAAGTGAGGGGATAGAAAAAAATACATTTCATGCAAATGGAAAAGATAACAAACCAGGGGTCACAATAGTCACATCAGACAAAACGGACTTTAAAACAAAGGCTATAAAGAAAGATACAGAAGTACACTATATTTATGATGACAAAAGGATCAACACAAGCAGAGGATATCGCTAACATGTATACACCCAACATCAGTTCAGTTCAGTTCAGTTCAGTCGCTCAGTTGTGTCCGACTCTTTGAGACCCCATGAATCACAGCACGCCAGGCCTCCCTGTCCATCACCAACTCCCGGAGTTCACTCAGACTCACGTCCATCGAGTCCGTGATGCCATCCAGCCATCTCATCCTCTGTCGTCCCCTTCTCCTCCTGCCCCCAATCCCTCCCAGCATCAGGGTCATTTCCAATGAGTCAACTCTTCGCATGAGGTGGCCAAAGTACTGGAGTTTCAGCTTTAGCATCATTCCTTCCAAAGAAATCCCAGGGCTGATCTCCTTCAGAATGGACTGGTTGGATCTCCTTGAAGTCCAAGGGACTCTCAAGAGTCTTCTTCAACAACACAGTTCAAAAGCATCAATTCTTCAGCGCTCAGCCTTCTTCACAGTCCAACTCTCACATCCACACATGACCATAGGAAAAACCATAACCTTGACTAGATGGACCTTTGTTGGCAAAGTAACGTCTCTGCTTTTCAGTATGCTATCTAGGTTAGTCATAACTTTTCTTCCAAGGGGTAAGCATCTTTTAATTTCATGGCTGCAATTACCATCTGCAGTGATTTTGGAGCCCAAAAAAATAAAGTCTGACACTGTTTCCACTGTTTCCCATTCTATTTCCCATGAAGTGATGGAACCAGGTGCCATGATCTTCGTTTTCTGAATGTTGACTTTAAGCCAACTTTTTCACTCTCCTCTTTCACTTTCATCAAGAGCTTTTTAGTTCCTCTTCACTTTCTGCCATAAGGGTGGTGTCATCTGCCTATCTGAGGTTATTGATATTTCTCCCAGCAATCTTGATTCCAGCCTGTGCTTCTTCCAGTCCAGCGTTTCTGATGATGTACTCTGCATATAAGTTAAATAAGCAGGGCGACAATATACAGCCCTGACGTACTCCTTTTCCTATTTGGAACTAGTCTGTTGTTCCATGTCTAGTTCTAACTGTTGCTTCCTGACCTACATATAGATCTCTCAAGAGGCAGGTCAAGTGATCTGGTATTCCCATCTCTTCCAGAATTTTCCACAGTTTATTGTGACCCACACAGTCAAAGGCTTTGGCATAGTCAATAAAGCAGAAATAGATATTTTTCTGGAACTCTGTTGCTTTTTCAATGATCCAGCAGATGTTGGCAATTTGATTTCTGGTTCCTCTGCCTTTTCTAAAACCAGCTTGAATATCTGGAAGTAGGAGTATCCAAATACATAAACAAATAAAACAGCCAAAAAGGGAGAAACCGACAGGAATACAATAATTGTAAGAGACTTTAACACCCTAATCCCAGTCTCTTCAAAAAGTGGTTTTGGAAAAGTTGGACAGCCACAGGCAAATCAATGAAGTTGGAACACATCCTCACACCATACATGAAAATAAACTCAAAATGACTTAAAGCCTTAAATATAAGACAAGACACCATAAAATGGGAACCCTCTTACCCTCTTGTTATGAATGTAAATTGGTGCAACCACTATGGAAAGTAGTATGGAGGTTCCTCAAAAAACTGAAAATACAGCTGTCATATGATCCAGGATTTCCATTCCTGGACATACACTCAGACAAAACTATAATGCAAAAAGTTGCATGCACCCCTATGTTCATAGCAGCACTTTTTTTTTTTTTTACAATAACCAAGACATGGAAACAACCTAAACGTCTATCAACAGATGAAGGGATAAAGAAGATGTAGTGCATCTACATATACAGTTGTATGTATTTATTTGTGTGTGTGTATATATATATATAATGGAATATTACTCAGCCATAAAAAGAACAAAATAGCGACATTTGCAGCAACATGAATGGACCCAGAAATTATCATGAAGTGAAGTAAATAAGTAAGATTACTTAAGTGAAGTAAGTCAGAAAAAGAAAGATATCATAAAATATTGCTTGTAATGGAGTCTAAAATATGACACAAATGAACATATCTATGAACATATCTAGAAACAGACTCATAGATAATAGAGAACAGACCTGTAGTTGCCAAGGGTGAGGGTGACAGGGCGAGAAGTACTGGGAGTCTGGATTAGTAGATACAAACTGTTATATATACTATGGATAAACAACCAACTACTACTGTATAGCACAAGGAAGTATATTCAATATCCTGTGATAAGCTAATGGAAAATAATATGAAAAATAATATATACACACACATATATACAATCAAATAACTGTTGAATAGCAGAAATGAACAACATTGTAAATCAATTATACTGCAAAAAAATTTTTTTTAAAGAGAAACAGACTCACAGTTACAGAGAACAAACTAATCATTACCACTGGAGAGAGGAAAGTGGGCGAGGGCAAGGTAGAGGTAGGGGATTAAGAGATACAAACTATTATGTACAAATAAATTAGCTACAACATATTCTTGCCTGGAAAATTCCATGGACAGAAGAGCCTGGTGGGCTTACAGTCCATAGGGCTGCAAAGAGTCAGACAGGACTGAATGCCTGAGCACAGAACACAAGGAAGATAGCCGGTTGTATACAGTGTGGTACAGTATAAGGGAGTGAGTGCAAAGCCAGCAGCCTAGGTTGTCAGACTAACCTATCATGGAATAGCAGAAAGAAAGAGAACTGCAGGAAAGGGCCACCGTAGAGCAGAGAGCACTGGCGTCAGACTCCAGCTTCATGTGCTTCAGAGATGCCAGGTCCCAACCATCACAAACGCTTCACACATGGTTTGAGGGCTCTGAAGTGGTTGAGGGTTCTGATGTCCCACAGAGAGACTACCTTGGACACTGTGCCTATACCCCTTTCATCCCAACATCTCCCAAAAAATTACCTGCCAGGGTCATTATCTAGAACACCTAGCTGAACATTGGACCCATCTAGGTGCTTCTGAACTTTATCAATGTCCAGACACCAATGCGTTGTGAATGACCGCTCTCAAATATCAAGCTTTCTTTCTTTCTTTCTTTCTTTTTTTTTTTTTTACATTCCCAGAGTGGAACCAGAGAGAACAGAAAAATAGACCCCAGAGGCTGCAGTAAAGCTGCTGGCTAGATGGACTCTTTCCTGGCTTGGAATTTAATTTCTTCTGTCTCAGGGCACCCAGATCTCTGCTGTGCCCTAATCCACCTGCAGAGAACAACTGCATCAGTGCAGTTTCTAACTCTGTAACAAGGCTCTGTCAGATGGGTCCTAGCAGGAAAACCGTGGCACTAAAAACAGGGAATCCAAGGAGGGTTAACAAAAGAATCAGTTTCAAAGGGCTGGGCAGTGTGAAGGGGAACCAAGCACAGTGCTGCTTTTTGTGCTGGAAGGGTCATGAAGGAGGAGAAGGGCTGGGCCCAGAAAGTGTAGCTCTAGGAAGGGATTGTCAGGTGGCAGCTGAGGGTTCAGTACAGGGAATCCACCAATGCACAGAAACTTGGTTAAGGAGGGAGCCCAGGATTGAAAATCCCTGACGTCGCTCTCTTCTTTATATGTCCCAAGAGCGACTGATCCTTTAGCTAGGGGCCCTGGATTTGAAAACAGATATGTGGAACAGATTTGTAGTGCCCCATATCCACAGTTGAGCCACAGAGGTGTTATCAACTCTCAGTCCTTGTGTCACATGACAGAGAAACAGGTATTTGTTTGAAACTAATCTGGGCAAAGTTACCAAGGGGAGCAACCCATAATGTCAGCCTCTATAATCATCAGAAGGGTTGTGGAGAGTGGAGACTGGACCTCGAGAGGCACACCAAAGGCATCCAGCTCAAAGGCCTGAGATCCCCATCTCCACGCATCTTCCTGGGGCAGACATCTCTGCCAGAGGACCAGGGGTCTAGTCGGGGCAAAACTGGCAGTATGGTCCCTGGGTATCTTCTCAGATTGACAGCCCCTCCTAGATGCAGTTCCTAATGTCTCATTCTTCTTTGTATCCTCTGTGCCCAATACCTGCTCATGGAGACATAGTAGAGACATAATAAACACATAGGTGCTGAGTGCATATAAAGCCACTTATTTCTGCCGCACGAATTTCAGAGAATCATATTACTCAAGACCAACGGGATAATCTCTTAATAATTAATCTGAAAGGTTTTCTCCCCCATTGTCATAATGTCTGTTGAGCAGAGTACAGTGTGAGTAAAACAATGTGCTTGCTCAAGTAGTAAATGCTTCATCATAAGTCTGTAGCTCTTAGTTCCCACTCTTCTTCAATTACGTACAAACCAGGATTATTGAAAGGTTGATCTTCTACTGAAGTTAAACAATAGAATCCAAAATATTGAGGCCAGTCAGGATAGAAAGGCTGAAAGTTTAACCCGAAATGTTGACTCAGCTATAACTAATTCTCCCCTCCAGTTTTCTCTTGACTTAAAAGCTCTTATTGGGTAATCTGATTCTTCATAGATGCAGAAAGATGAATTTGCAAGAGTGGCAAAATAAAGAGACTCACAAGTGTGTCCTCCTCAAGAGACATTTTAGTAAATAAGATTTATGGTTGGAATCTCCTACAGTCATTGTGACTGGGCATTTCTAGCCAACATCAAAGTACTTTATACTTCAAAAAAGTTTCTATAGTCTCAGTTTTATCTGAGTGGCTTCCCCAAGGAATTTTAAACATAACCCCTTCAAATCTGAACTTGTATTCAAAATACAAATATTTATTTCAATTAGTACTTTTGGAGGGCATAAGTGAATGAGTAGATGATTTTCTGAATTCTTTTAATAAGACTTTTTGCTTCCATGCCCTGTTGCTTACTTTGAGCCATGCACCATATTAAACACCTTACATGTACTATCTCGCTTAGTCCCATAATACCTATAAAAGGTAGATACTATGTTGTCAGGGACTGTTTAACAGGAGGATTCCTACATGCTGTTTCTCATAAATCCTCTGTTCCTTATCAGCCTCTGTTGGAGGTGAGTAGAACTGCACGCAGCTCTCAGGACTGAGGTCATTGTGTGAGACAGGCTTGGGTCTCCTTTAGTAAACATTCTCTTTATAACAAGACTGCTTAGTCTTGCCCCCCTTTTTCTTGAAATATGGATTGTCTCCTGACCTTGTGACCATTATTATCTCTTGTTCCCTTGGTAACGGTTACTATACGTTTGGTTTTCTGATCTTTATCATTGTCAAAAGAAATTTCTTATACAACAGCCTATATATACACACATAAAAATCATTAAAGCACCTTTGCTCCATCAGAGCTTGGGTCCCCGTGTCTTTCTTTCTTTCTCTCTCTCTGGCTGTCTCTTTCACTTTCTTATCGTGGACTCCGGACCGCCAGGTCCCGGTCCATTAAAGGACCCCAGCACTATTTATCTTCATGTTACTGATTTATAACTAATGTTCAGAGATGTTAAGCAACTGACCCAAGTCAACCTTCATAAGATCCAGAATTTAATCATTTGTTACCACTTCCATTGCTCTTACCTGGTCTACATCACCCTCACCTCTTAATGGGATTATGGCTATAGCCTCTTTTCAAGTCTCCCCATTTTGACCCTAGACACCCTACAGTCTATTCAGATTAAGCCACTTTTCTGCTAAATGCCTGTGGTGGCTCCCCATTTGTCTCTGAATAAAAAGTCAAGTCCTTTCTTTGAGCCTTAAGGTCCTATCTAACATGCCACAGTCACCTCTTTAAACAAACCCACAGCATGTCCCTTTACTCTCTTCCTTCCTCAAAGGAATTCTTGCTATTTCTCAAGGCCAAATGTGTTACCCTAGCCTTGTGACCTTTGTCTCTGCTGTTTCCTCACACTGGAACAGTTTTCCCCCAGATACCTGTATGATTACTTCTTAATATTCTTGATGAATTTGCTTAAAAGACACCTTCTCAATGAAGCCTACCCTCCCTCACCTTCCTATGTTAAATTGAAACCCGTCTGCTTTATCCCTTTGCATTCCTTTCTTTGAGAGCCCAAACCCTCCAGATCAGTCTGAATTTGAGATGCCTTTTTTGCTTACTCCAGGTTGTTGTGCAAATGCAATTGTTCTATATGTCCTAGGTCAAAAGGTTTGACAAGCTCTGCTTTAAGCAATCATGCAGATAATTTAACTTCTCAGGTTTCTTACTGTTAAGCAAGACAAATACACAAGAGAGAAATTACAAATGAAAAAGATTTTTAAAAAAATCTTAGATAGATATTCTTAGATATGATACAGAATGAATATTCAATTACATACATTGAAAAAATAAAGCTATAATAATTAAAACAATGTGATACTGTTACAAAAATAACAACGATCAAACTTTTTCTTTGAAAGAGTCTTTGAGAAACAAATTTCAAGTTTTCCTTACTTTAAGTATAGTAACCATGCCACATTAGACTTCCAGGACTTACTCATTTCATAACTGAAAGTTCGTACCCTTGAGCAACACCTCTCCACTTCCCCTGTCCTCCCTCCTGATAACTACCACTCAACTCTCTGTTTCTGCAAGCTCAATTTTTTTTTCATATTTCACATATAAGCAAGATCATGCAATGTTTTTATTTCCATGTCTGGTTTATTAAACTTAGCATAATGTCCTCTAGGTTCATCTATATTGCCATAAATGATAGGATCTCTTCTTTTTAATGGCTGAATAATGTTTCTCTCTGTGTTTGTGCAAGTTCTTATGCCTGATGCACAGTGAGGTTAAACAAAATGAAACGTCAGTTTGGAGCAGAGAAAAGTTTATTGCAAGGCCATGAAAGGAGATGGGTGGCTTGTGCCACCCCAAACCTCGAACTCTCTGTGTTTGTGTATGTTTGTATTTACATGTGAATACACATCCATGTTTTCTACACCCATTCATCCACTGTCAATTAGGTTGTTCCATGTCTTTTCTACTGTGAATAATGTTGCAACAAACATGAGAGTACAAATGCCTTTTCAAGACAATGATTTCATTTTCTTTGAATATATACCCAGCGAACAATATATATTGGGACTGCTGAATCATATTGTAGTTCTATTTTTAATTTTTTGAGAAGTTGCTGTACTGTTTCCCATAATGGCTGAACTATTTCACAAGCCCACCAACACTGTACAAGGATTTCCTTTTGTCCACATCCTTACCAGCATTTGTTATTTTTTAATTTTTAAATAATAGTCATCCTAACAGGTGTGAGGTGATATCTTACCATAGTTTTGATTTGTATTTTCATGTATATTTTTTGGCACCATTTTTCATATATCTGTTGATCACTTGTGCACCTCCTTCAGAAAAATGTCTATTTGCGTTATTTACCCATTTTTTAAAAGTGGGTGCTGATTGTTTGGCTTACTTGTTTTTTCTTCTGGGAGGATACTGATTTCAGGTCTTATCCTTAAGTCTTTAATGCATTTTGAGTTGACTTTTATACATGGTGTAAAATATAGTTCCAATTTCATTATTTTGCATGTGGCTGTCCCGTTTCCCAATACCATTTACTGAGGAGATTATCCTTTTTCCAGTGTGTGTTCTTGGTGGCCCTGTTGAAAATTAGTTGACGATATATGTTTAGGTTTATTTCCATGCTGTCTATTTTGTTCCATTATTCTATGAGTCTGTTTTTTATGCCAGATCATACTGTTCCTGATCAGAATAGAAAAGAATACATTTACCAAATTGTTTGCATACTATTTACTGAAGGCCTTATCCATCTATTCTAGTAAGTATACCATGTCTGGCACAGAAGATGTTAGTAGGCTATTACTTGGTTGAGCTTGCAGTAGCTACAGTCATCCTTCTGAATCTAGTCAGCTTATACAGGGAACAGACTTATAAATTAAATGGAGATACTATAAGGACCATCACTGCTATGACTTTAAGTCTTTACAAATGGCACAAATTTCCACCAGCACTGCCCTCCCATCTGCCACAAGGATGTGATACTGTGTTTGACTTCATATGTTGGCCAGCTAGGGGAAGGCAGTTTCCAAAGTTTCTACTTGGCTTTTCCTACTACTAGAGCTCTTTTCTTTAGGTCAAAGGAACTGGGCACTGCTTTTTCTCCAGTATGCACTCATCTGAGTAAATGGTCATAAGGAAGAACTGAAAAAATCATTATAGTGTATGCTTGCCATCATGTTTCAGGGTCCCTCCTACTCACGACCTAGCTTCGCTTTCAGTCAAAGGGTTCTCTGTACAAAAATTGGTTTAGATCTAAGAACTGAGCAAGGTACCATAACTCTACTAGGACTTCTGTGTTCAACTTCTATGTATTCCATGACTGCCTCCTCCCTTTCTTTTTTTGGTTGCACAATACTCTTGAGTGCCTGCCAAAATAACTGCCTGTGTATTTTGCCTATAGGGGTCTCAAACTCCATTAATATCTCAATAACCCCCTGAAGATCAAGCTTTCTTGGCAGCCTCTCTGATTTTGCTGGTCACTGTGAAAACTATGACACTTTGGCTTTAAGTAGTCAAGTACTACCACCTGACTTCTACTACTTCAAGGGCTCTATTATCCACATGACATTAATGAACCTGGCTCTGTGACTGCATCTCCTACCAACAGCCTGAGTAAGCAGAAAAGACCTGCCACTGAACTTCTTAATGATCCTGATATCCTTTTAACCAGTGCATTCCTAATATCTGGAGAAACGACATGTACTCTGAGCCCTTATTTGGCACATCATCATCTGAGAGTCTTTGGTTTCACATAACATATTTGTTTCAGCTTGGCTATTTCCTTTGCCTCTTTATTCCCTACTCTGTTATCTTTTGGGAAACTTGGCATTAGTCATGATTCTTTCCAACCGTTAAAGAGTCACCCTAGAAGGTAACTTAGAGTCACCCAGTTTGTCCTATACTCAAGAGTCCTTGTCAAGGTTTAAATCTCATATTCCATAAAAGTGCTCGTAGTTCAGTTCAGTTGCTCAGTTGTGCCAATTCTCTGCAACCCCATGGACCACAGCACGCCAGGCTTTCCTGTCCATCATCAACTCCTGGAGCTTATTCAAACTAATGTCCAGTGAGTCAGTGATGCCATCCAATCATCTCATCCTCTGTTGTCCCCTTATCCTCCCACCTTCAATCTTTCCCAGCATCAGGGTCTTTTCCAGTGAGTCAGTTCTTCACATCACGTGGCCAAAGTATTGGAGTTCCAGCTACATCGTCAGTCCTTCCAATGAATTGTCAGGACAGATTTCCTTTACGATTGACTGGTTGGATCTCCTTGCAGTCCAAAGTACTCTCAAGAGTCTTCTCCAACACCGCAGTTCAAAAGCATCAATTCTCCATTGCTCAGCTTTCTTTATGGTCCAATTCTCACATCCATACACGACTACTGGAAAAACCATAGCTTTGACTAGATGGACCATTGTTGGCAAAGTAATGTCTCTGCTTTTTAATATGCTGTCTAGGTTGGAGAAGGAAATGGCAACCCACTCCAATGTTCTTGCCTGGAGAATCCCAGGGATGGGGGAGCCTGGTGGGCTGCCGCCTATGGGGTCGCACAGAGTCAGACACGACTGAAACGACTTAGCAGCAGCAGCAGCAGGTTGGTCATAGCTTTTCTTCTAAGGAGCAAGCATGTTTTAATCTCATGGCTGCAGTCACCATCTGCAGGGACTTTGGAGCCCCCAAAAATAAAGTTTGTCACTGTTTCCATTGTTTCTCCATTTGCCATCAAATGATGGGACCGGATGTCATGATCTTAGTTTTGTGAATGTTGAGTATTAAGCCAACTTTTTCACTCTCCTCTTTCACTTTCATCAAGAGGCTCTTTAGTTCTTCTTCACTTTCTGCCATAAGGGTGGTGTCATCTGCATGTCTGAGGTTATTGATATTTCTCCCAGCAGTCTTGAGTCTAACCTGTGTTTCATCCAGCCCAGCATTTTGCGTGATGTACTCTGCATATATGTTAAACACAGCCTTGATGTACTCCTTTCCCGATTTGGAACCAGTCTGTTGTCCTATGTCCAGTTCTAACTGTTGCCTCTTGACCGGCATATAGATTTCTCAGGAGGCCGGTCCGGTGGTCTGGTATTCCCATCTCTTAAAGAAATTTCCACAGTTTGTTGTGATCAACATGGTCAAAGACATTGGCATAGTCGATAAAGCAGAGGTAGATGTTTTTCTGGTACTCTCTTGCCTTTTCGATGATCCAACAGATGTTGGCAACTTGATCTCTGGTTCCTCTGCCTTTTCTAAATCCAGCTTGAACATCTGGAAGTTCACAGTTCAAGTACTCTTGAAGCCTGGCTTGGAGAATTTTGAACATTACTTTGCTAGTGTGTGAGATGAGTGCAAATGTGCAATAGTTTGAACATTCTTTGGCATTGCCTTTTTTGGGGATTGGGATGAAAACTGACCTTTTCCAGTCCTGTGGCTACTGCTGAGTTTTCCAAATTTGCTGGCATATTGAGTGCAGCACTTTCACAGCATCATCTTTCAGGATCTGATATAGCTCAGCTGGAATTCCATCACCTCCACTAGCTTTGTTCATAGTGATGCTTCTTAAGGCCCACTTGACTTCACATTCCAGGATATCTGGCTCTAGTTGAGTAATCACACCATTGTGATTATCTGGGTCATGAAGATCTTTTTTGTATAGTTCTTCTTTGTATTTTTGCCACCTCTTCTTAATATCTTCTGCTTCTGGTAGGTCCATACCATTTCTGTCCTTTATAGTGCCCATCATTGCATGAAATGTTCCTTTGGTATCTCTAGTTTTCTTGAAGAGTTCTCTAGTCTTTCCCATTCTATTATTTTGTTCCATTTCTTTGCATTGATCACAGAGGAAGGCTTTCTTATCTCTCCTTGCCATTCTTTGGAACTCTGAATTCAAATGGGTATACCTTTCCTTTTCTCCTTTGCCTTTAGCTTCTCTTCTTTTCTCAGCTATTTGTAAGGCCTCTTCAGACAACTATTTTGCCTTTTTGCATTTCTTTTTCTTGGAGATGGTCTTGATCACTGCCTCTTGTACAATGTCACAAACCTCTGTCCATAGTTCTTCAGGCACTCTGTCTATCAGATCTAAGCCCTTGAATCTATTTGTCACTTCCACTGTATAATTGTAAGGGATTTGATTTAGGTCACACCTAAATGGTATGTTTAGTTTAGGTCTAGTGGTTTTCCCTACTTTCTTCAATTTAAGTCTGAATTTGGCATAAGGTGGTCATGATCTGAGCCACAGTCAGCTCCCGTTCTTGTTTTTGCTGACTGTATAGAGCTTCTCCATCTTTGGCTGCAAAGAATATAATCAATCTGACTTCAGTACTGACCATCTGGTGATGTCCATGTGTAGAGTCTTCTTTTGTGTTGGAAGAAGTTGTTTGCTATGATCAGTGCGTTCTCTTGGCAAAACTCTGATAGCCTTTGACCTGCTTCATTTTGTATTCCAAGGCCAACTATGCCTGTTACTCCGGGTATTTCTTGGCTCCCTACTTTTGCATTCCAGTCCCCTATAATGAAAAGGACATCTTTTGGGGGGTGTTAGTTCTAGAAGGTCTTATCGGTCTTCATAGAACCATTCAACTTCAGCTTCTTCAACATTATTGGTAGGGGCATAGACTGGGATTACTGTGATATTGAATGGTTTGCCTTGGAAATGAACAGAGATCATTCTGTCATTTTTGAGATTGCATCCAAGTACTGCAATTCAGACTCTTTTGTTGACTGTGATGGCTGCTCTATTTCTTCTAAGGGATTCTTGCCCACAGTAGTAGATATAATGGCCATCTGAGTTAAATTCACCCATTCCAATCAATTTTAGTTCACTGATTCCTAAAATGTCAATGTTCACTCTTGCCATCTCCTGTTCGACCACTTCCAATTTGCCTTGATTCATGGAGGTAACATTTCAGGTTGCTATGCAATATTGCTCTTTATAGCATCAGGCTTTACTTCCACCACCTGTCACATAACTGGGTGTTGTTTTTGCCCTGGCTCCATCTCTTCATTCTTTCTGGAGTTATTTCTCCACTGATCTCCCATAGCATATTGGGCACCTACCAACCTGGGGTGTTCATCTTTTGGTGTCCTATCTTATTGTCTTTTCATGCTGTTCATGGGGTTCTCAAGGCGAGAATACTGAAGTGGTTTGCCATTCCCTTCTCTAGTGGATCACATTTTGTCAGGACTCTCCACCATGACCCATCTGTCATGGGTGGCCCTACACACCTTGGCTCATATTTTCATTGAGTTAGACGTCTAACTTGCTTACTTACTTACATATATGTGGAAGCTAAAAAACAAAACAAATGAAGAAACATAAAATAGAACATACTCAAAAATAGAGAAAACAAACTGGTGATTTTGGGGAGGGGGTAGGAGGATGAGTGAAATAGTTGAGGGAGATTAAGAGGTGCAAACTTCTAGTTATAAAATTGAAAATCATGAAGATATAATGTACAGAATTGGAAACATAGTCAATAATATTGTTAATAACTTCATATGGTGGATAGATGGTAACTAGACTTTTCATGATTATTGCCGGGAGCCAGCATGAGGAACTCCGCCCGTGGCAAAGGTCATGAGGAAGGAGGCTCGGCATTATACAAAGGTGGGATCGAACCTCAGGAGACCCCCTGTTCCCGAGCATCTACCCCCAAAACCAGAATCTGCCTACTTTACTGTTTTATGCTCTCACCTACACCTCTGACTTTACAGGGGGCTGCCTCCCCCACCCCACCCCCCCACCCCCACCTCTCTCAGAGAAGGATTTAACTTGCAGCTCCAGTCAATAAAAATTCCTGGGCATGACAAGAGTGTTTCAACTTACAAACTCCTCTGAAGGTTCTCTAGCCTGCCTGAGCAGGTTCGTCTGGCCACATGTGATTGTTTACAGCCTCCCAACCGTGGGGGGCACAAGATGCTTTAAACTTTCTAAATACAGATTCTTTTGAGAAATTAGAAAATTATTAGTATAGTATAGTGGGTTGATTAGAAATTATATTGGTGAAGGGTTTTTCATTTGTTGAGCCAATATTTGCTGCTAAATCTCCATATTCCCTGCCCTTATAATGAATATAACTAGCATATGGGAGAAATAAGTATTAACCTTTGATATTAATCATGTTAAACCTTAGGCTAAGTAAATTCCTTTTCTTGATTATAACCCCCTGCACCCTCACCCTATAGGAATACAACTTTATCTGGTACCTTCAGAGGGTGGCACCTAGTTTAAGAAAAAATCACCCCTAGAAAAAATAAGTTTTCTGGTTGACTGACCATTATCAGAAAGGGCCATAAAATGTCAGCAGGCCTCATGGCCAGAAGATGATGTAAAATCCCTAAGACCTTTGTGCACTTTTATATGAAGCACCTGATTTTGATAAAGGTCAGGTCTGCTGATCCTGCGTGACTCTGTATTCATCCCTATGTATAATAAAAAGTATATAAGCAAACCTGAAAATAAAGAAAATGGATCAGTTTCTGGAAAGACTGATTCCCCCATGTCGTTCTTTCTTTCCCCTTCTGGCTGAATTCCCATCTGGAGCGTGGATACTCGCCAAGCCTGCTAATTTTGCCTGGGCTTCTAAGATCTGACTGGGGAGGCCTCAGTGTCTCCTCTCCTTCGGGAGAATGGAAAGACACCTGTGGCCTACATAGGTGGTGCAAACTCCTTGTCTTGGAGTTTTATTGGTGTTCCACGTAAACCAAGTTATTCAGCATCTTTTTCTCCACTAATATTTCCTACTACACTATCCTTTTCTAATCTCTCTTTATATCTGTAATTAAATAAGTTCTTTCCCAGGATGCCTACTCCGTCTCCCCTTCGAATTACCCTGGATCCACCAGGGCTGGACCCTGGCAGATTATCATTTTGTAATGTATAAAAATACTGAATATCTTACATACCTGAAACTAATATAATATTGTACATCAAAAATAAAACTAGATCTGTTTAAAGGAATGAGATATACTGTGCTTACAATACAATTAACATTTAAGACAAAATGATCAAGCTTGAAAATGAATAAACAGAAAGACAATAGGTAATTTTAAGCAAAAAAGAAAGCAGGAATATCAATATTAATATTAGTTAAAATTGAATTTAAGATGAAAAAAATTGCACATGAAAAAGAGCATTAAGTTATTTTAAAAGGTACAATTTACAAAGTAAATACAACTCTCATAAATCTGCATGCACATCCCAGAGTATTGGAAATAAAAGCAAAAATAAACAAATGGGACCCAATTAAACTTAAAAGCATTTGCACAACAAAGGAAACTATTAACAAGGTGAAAAGACAGCCTTCAGAATGGGAGAAAATAATAACAAATGAAGTAACTGACAAAGAATTAATCTCAAAAATATACAACCAACTCCTGCAGCTCAATTCCAGAAATATAAACAATGCAATCAAAAAATGGGCCAAAGAACTAAACAGACATTTCTCCAAAGAAGACATACGGATGGCTAACAAACACATGAAAAGATGCTTAACATTACTCAATATCAGAGAAATGCAAATCAAAACCACAATGAGGTACCATTCCACACCAGTCAGAATGGCTGCTATCCAAAAGTCTACAAGCAATAAATGCTAGAGTGGGTGTGGAGAAAAGGGAACCCTCTTACACTGTGGTGGGAAAGCAAACTAGTACAGCCACTATGGAGAACAGTGTGGAGATTCCTTAAAACTGACCATATGACCCAGCAATCCCACTGCTGGGCATACACACCGAAGAAACCAGAATTGAAAGAGACACATGTACCCCAATGTTCATCGCAGCACTGTTTATAATAGCCAGGACATGGAAGCAACTTAGATGTCCATCAGCAGACGAATGGATAAGAAAGCTGTGGTACATATACACAATGGAGTATTACTCAGCCATTAAAAAGAATACATTTGAATCAGTTCTAATGAGATGGATGAAACTGGAGCCGATTATACAGAGTGAAGTAAGCCAGAAAGAAAAACACCGGTACAGTATACTAACACATATATATGGAATTTAGAAAGACGGTAAACATAACCCTGTATGCGAGACAGCAAAATAGACACAGATGTGTAGAACAGTCTTTTGGATTCTGTGGGAGAGGGCGAGGGTGGGATGATTTGGGAGAATGGCATTGAAACATGTATATTATCATATGTGAAACAAATCACCAGTCCAGGTTTGATGCATGAGACAGGGTTCTCGGGGCTGGTGCACTGGGATGACCCAGAGGGATGGGATGGGGAGGGAGGTGGGAGGGGAGTTCAGGATGGGGAACACATGGCGGATTCAAAAATAAATAAATAAATCTGCATGCAGCAAAAACTGTTATAAACAAAGAAAGCACTAATAGCAATATAACTATCATGTATATTAATATGCTTCTTCAAGAATTAATTTTCTAAACAATGAATAACTAATAATACAGAAAATTTAACATGTAAATAAAACTTGACTTAATAGATACATATAGAACCTATATACTTAGAATTGATAACATGTATTTTACCTGAGCATTATTTATTTATAAAAATTAATATTTGGTGGAAAAAATTAAAAAATAAAACAACAAAGGCTTTTAAAACCAGACACTCATTATAATCCAATAAAATCAGAAATATATAATATAAAGATGATCTTAAAAATTAGAAGGAACAGAAGTCAATCTTGACCCACTTAGTTTAGGAGTAATGACTTTGCCTACCTCAAGGGTATTTTTTCATTGCTGAATTAGAACTGCTGCTTTTAATAATGAATTTTAACTATGAGAATGGTTGTTAGGCTTATTTGTTTAGTAAGACAAGAAATGTATAAACATTTTAGCAGCATTTCCAAATTGTGAAGAAAAATTAAAAACTTGATAAAAAAATTAGAACAAATGAGTACTCAAACTAGGAAAATAAAATATAACCTAAAATTGAAGGATTAAACAGAAAAAAAATGCAGAAAAAAATGTTGATTTAAAAGCTACTCCTTTGAAAATATCAATAAAAATACCCTTCACAAACCTAATTCTAGCAAAACATTGTAAAAAAACAAATTACACCAGATGAGGAATGAAAAGGGATTTACCTGTGGCCATCGCAATATTATAAAGTAATTATTCCAAAATTAAAATTAATTAATTAATTAAAAATAAATAAAAATTATGAGAATATTTTATACAAATCTACAGGAGCAAATTTTAGGAGTAGAGAGAAATTGATTATTTCCTTCCACAATGGAAATGGCTAGACCGGACCTAAAGAAGTATAAAACATCAAAAGACCAATTTCCACAGGAAAGATTTGAAAGGTAATATGGTAGACTGAAAAATGATCCCCCAAAGAGGTCTGTGTGCTTGTCCCTGAATCTGTGAACAAGTTGTTTTATACGGTCAAAGGATTATGTTTGGAAGATAAAGAGATTATCTTACATTATCTGGTTGGCCCAAATGATGCAATCTCAGTTCAGTTCAGTCACTCAGTTGTGTCCAACTCTTTGTGACCCCATGTACTGCAGCAGGCCACGCCTCCCTGTCCATCGCCATCTCGCGGAGTTTACTCAAACTCATGTCCATTGAGTTGGTGATGCCATCCAACCATCTCATGCTCTGTTGTCCCCTTCTCCTCCTGCAATCTCAAGGGTTTGTATATAATAAGAAGAGTAGTAGGATAAGTAATGACCCTCAAGTATACTCAGGTTCTATTACCTGGAATTTGTGAACATTACCCTTTGTAGCAAAGAGATTTTTGCAGGTGTAACTTCAGCATTTTATTTAATTATCTAGGTTGCCCCAAATGTAATAACAAGTATCTTTATAAGATAGAGGTAGAAGGTGATCTGACCATAAATGAAGACAGTGTGACTGGGAAGCAGAGATTTGAAGATGCTACACTACTAGCTTGAAGATGCAAGAAAAGACCAGGAGCAAAACAATGTAAGTGGTCTCTAGAAGCTGGAAAAGACAAGGAACTAGAGTCTTCTCAGGAGCCCTCAGAGGAGGTGCAGCCCTAATGACTTTAGCCAGTAAGCTGATTTTGCTTATTCGACCTCCATAACTATGAGCGAATCAGTTTGTGTTGTTTTACTAATTTTGTGCTACTTTGTTACAGTAGCAATAGGAAACTAATGCAGGTGATTATTAAAGCCATTAAAACAAGGATCGCAAAACCAATACAATATTGTAAAGTAATTAACCTCCAATTAAAACAAATAAATTTATATTAAAAAAATAAAACAAGGATCGATTTTTCATAACTCTGCTCTAACTCTTAAATAACAGGTAATTCTGATGCAATTTAAGCTCCTCTATTTTATAAGCCAGCATAATCCTTTTGCTGAAACCAGTTAAAGAGCATGAAAAAGCAAAACTTTCAGGCCACTTTCACTAATGAATCTAGATATAAAAATTCTAAGTAAGTTATCAGCAAACAAAATTTAGCATCTAATAAAATGAATTACACGTATTATTACTAGATGGTAAAACTTTTAGGAATCCAAGTGTATGGTCTAAAATCAATAATTTATTACAACAGAAAATTAAAGAGAAAAACCATATGACCACATGAACACTTGCTGAAACGACACTGATAAAATCTAGCAGCCTCTCCTAATAAACTCTCTCCGTAAAATAGATACAAAAAGAAATCAATGGAAAAGGTAGTGAATGACAAGTACATGAAATCTAATAAATGCTCATTCATTCAGTAAGTACTTACCAGTACCAGGCACACCAAGGAGACAATGGTGAACATGATAGACAAAATCTGTGTTCCCTAAAGCTTACAGTATAGTGGGAGTGACAAGAAGTTCACTTAAGGTTTTGATGTGGAAGTAGGATATGGGAATTCATGAGAAACCACTAAACCTAATCAGGGTCATGTAAGAATAGACTTATTGCAGGAAGTAACATTTAATGAGATTGAAGAAGTGAGCTCACTGCATCTAGATTTCTGAAAGAGAGAATAGTTCTTAAAAGGCCTGGATATGAAAGACCCAAAGTTGACGTGAGTGAAGTATAGAGCAGGAAGAGAGGGAAATATGTGATAAAATTGGTGAAGAAGACCCAGTCTAGATCAGGGAACAGCTAGAACCATATCAAGGATCTTGGACTTTATCCTATAAGCACAGTGAAGACATTGGTGAGGTTTAAGCAGGGGTATTGTGTTGGTTCTTTTCTGCTTCCCTTACATGAAAACCTATTCTTTGCCTTGATCTTGCCATGGAAAGCTGATCCCCACAGGGTCCACCACCCAGTTTCTCTTGCCTGCTGGCTTTTGGTTCAGTTTGGCCAATGAGTTGTCTATGCCTCATGCCCTCTTGCTTCACTGCTGTATCTGTCAGCGTCTATTTATCTCTCCTGGGTCTCTAGCTCTCACGGAGTAACTATTTCTTGACCCTATAGGCCTTAAAGATGGATATGACTTCCCCTGTTCCTAGTCTCCTTAATTTTGCTCACATCTCTTGTAAGAAACTTTTCTATGGAAAGTTTTCATCTGAACCATCTCAATTAAAGTCTATTTCCTTTAGAGAATCTGACTGATATAGGAATGATTAGATCATATTTCTATTTTACAAAGATACTTTAGGCAGCTTTATGGAAAACAGCCTGGAGGATGGCAAGCCTGTCTTCAAGGAGATGAGTAAGAAGGCTGTTTCAGAGGTAAGAGAGGACAGTGGCTTGGACTAAGGTTGCAGAACAAGGAATAGGGAACAAGGAGTCCAGCTTCTTGCCAAAATTCTGTCTGTGGCTTTTCAGGTCCTACAATAGGCAATTACAAAGGCTTTACCAGGCAGGCCGCACCGGGAAAAGCCTCTCTCCCACACTAGCCAATGCACTGCAGTCTCTAAAGGGAGTTGCAGCCATCTCTTATATACTCTGTATCCTTGTCCAGATATCTCCACTAGGAGGTCTCCTTATCAGGGACCCTAGAAAGTGCTTTCCCCATTCCAACACAATACTCAGTGGTTTTCCACTTCTAGCCCTTCTCCATCTTCCTCTCCTTTGGCTCCACAGTTCATAAAATTGTAGGAGCCTCTTGTTTGGGGTTCACTCAACAGTGAGTCAACTTCATCTGTTCATAATTCCACAGCAGAAAATGAAATGGACGGTGTCAACACTTAGTTTGCTTTTATCCTCTTCCTTGTACTATTGTAGTTAAATGATTAAAGACTTGACTATTACTTTTAGCTCGTTAATCAGCAACTCCAACACCTGACAGCTAAATGTTCTCCGGCTCACTCGAGCTCCCGACAGACAGAAGTATGTGGATTCCAGGGATAATTGGAAGACAGAGATGACAGGTTCAGTTATTGACTAGATTCAGAGTGAAGTGGATGAAGAGCAGTAAGGGAAAACATAAAGCCAAGGAAGTTGCTTAGTTTTCTCATTTGGACAACTGAGTGGATAGAGCTGTCATTCACTGGAATGTGAAACAAGGAGCAAGAGAAGAGCAGCAGGGAGATATTTCCATTTGAGGTCTGTGGGTCATCCAAGTTAGATCTGCACAAGGGAGTTGGATATGTGAAAAGAAATTTAGGGGAGAGGTCTGGATTGTGGTATAGATTTGAGAGTCACTGGTTTATAAAAGGTATTTGTAGCTATGGACATGGATAAAATGGTCCTGGGAGAATACAGAGGAAGAAGAGATGGTCTGAGACTAAAGCCTACAATGGTCCTTTCTTAAAGCTGACCTTTTGGATTCTTTAGAGAAATTATCTAACAATATATTTGTCTATGAATCTAGCAATACCCTTCTTAAACTTACTAAATAAAGTAAATATAGCAGATTACAACAGAGCACCAAAATTTAGAGTCAGTCTCATCATTCCTACTCTGCTCTGGCCTCCACATTGCCCTCCCTGCCCCCATAACTCTAAATTATGCCCTGGCTCACTCTTCTCGGGGCGTTGGAGGATGATGGACCCAGTCAAGCTTTCCATGAATTCACACAATCCTGACCTCCCTGTATTTTGAGTCTCTCCAAAGAGCAAAGGAATAGCCAGAATTTAGAGTTCAACTCTTGAGTTTTTCTTTCTTTGAAGACAGGGATAATAATATCGCTTACTTCATAACCTTCTATATCAAATGATATGAGAAAATTAAAGCATTTATGAATGAGCTTGGAACACTGTAGATACTCAGTAAATGTGAGCCCTTTCTCTGAACTCCATGTCCCTCAGAGTTGATAGAAATCCAAAGAGCTGATTAAAGCACATGGTTAATGGCAAGCTGTTCCTAAATGAAAGTAGCTGCCTTCACAACTGCAGGTAATATAGTTCTTGGAATAATGTGTTCTGTACATTTACATCAGTAGTGTAAATGATTATTTATACTATTTGGTTCACAAATAATTTCTCCTAATCAGTAAAGAGTACTACCTCTAAACCAAACCTGACTAAACCCTTTTCTCAGGGAGCAGGCACCATGCCTCTGAATAAAACTGCAGAATAATTTCTTGAAATCTTTCTTTTTTTTTTTTCCATTTCCTATTGGCAAGCCAAACCAAGCAGAAGTCTAATTCCTAAGTATCAGGAAATATAAGGGTCACTGTGTATAATTCATCTTGAAAGGTTGAAATTAAATCAATCTGATAAAGATGGGGATTTCCTGATTTTCATCCTGTTTATAATGAACTATTCTTTTGTTATGTTTAAAAGCATTCTTTAAAAACAAAGACTTGGCAAGATACCTGAGTATCTAATTTCTTTCTAAACCCTCTTCTAATTTCTGTGTCTCCATATGAGAGGCAGCACAGGCCCCACAGTTCTATGAAAAAAACGTAAGTTTTGGAATTGAGCAATCTTGGGCTCAACTTTGAGCTTTACTACTAAGTAGATTTGTGACCTTGGATCAACCACTTAAACTCTATGAGCCTTAATTTTTCTATCTATGTAATGATAATTTCACTGGGGTCCTGTGTCAATTAAATGAAATAATATGTATAAAGCCTCAGGAACACAGTAGGTACCCAACAAATGGAAGTCATGATGATATTTACTATGGAGGGTTAAACCAGAGAGAAGAATGGAGTGGGCACAGAAAACATTTCTTGAAAGGAAGAAAGAAAGGAAAGGAGTAGACAGAACGGGAAGAGAATCTCATGACCTTTTATCCACTTCTCAGGGAAACAGGAAGGGACAATATAAGTGTGGGAGGGTCACTTGGGAAGCTGTCCTAGATGAAAAGCATATGAATAAAGGTTCACCAGTTTAAAAAAGAGAAGCAAAAGTTCACTAATACTTCTTTTTGCATTCAAACAAAAATTTCTAAGAAAAAAATTCTAATTAGAGATGGGGTTGTGATTTTCAGGGAAGTGAAATGGATATCATCATCCCAGAGGACTCAACAATAGAATCAACCTATAGGGAAAACACTAGAGAAAATACCTGGGAATGGGACCTGCAAGTGTAGCTGGTATTATTTGTCTCCATGTCTGTTTGACTTATATTTTCTGTCCAAGAGCCATTTCTGTATCTGAGTGAGAGGTCCCTGTTTTACTTTGGGAAGGTTATCTTTCCTAATGAAGTTGCAAAGGAGGAACTAAAGCAA
The DNA here is from genome assembly GCF_023091745.1 of Budorcas taxicolor. NCBI lineage: Eukaryota > Metazoa > Chordata > Mammalia > Artiodactyla > Bovidae > Budorcas > Budorcas taxicolor. The sequence goes on along the minus strand of NC_068917.1, from coordinate 41,674,235 downwards.
AGACAAACTAAAGAGCCTCTTGATGAAGGTGAAGGAGGAGAGTGAAAGTGGCCCCATTACTTCATGGCAAATAGAAAGGGAAAAGGTGGAAGTAGTGACAGATTTCCCCTTCTTGGGCTCTAAAATCACTGCAGATGGTAACTGCAGCCATAAAATCAGAAGATGACTGCTTCTTGGCAGGAAAGCTATGACAAACCTAGACAGTGCATTGAAAAGCAGAGACATTACTCTGCCGACAAAGGTCCATATAGTGAAGGCTATAGTCTTCCCAGTGGTTAGGTACAGTTGTGAGAGCTGGACCATAAAGAAGACAGAGTGCCAAAGAATTGATCTTTTTGAGTTTGTGGTGCTGGAGAAGATTCCTGAAAGTCCTCTGGAGAGCAAGGAGATCAAACCAATCAATCTTAAGGAAAATCAACCCTGAATACTTGTTGGAAGAACTGATGTTGAAGCTTAAACTTCAGTATTTTGGTCATCTGATGCAAGAGCTGACTCATTGGAAAAGTCCCTGATGCTTAGAAAGATTGAGGGCAGGAGAAGAGGGTGTCAGAGGATAAGATAGCTGGATGGACACAAACTTGGGCAAACTTTGGGAGATGGTGAGGGACAGGGAGGCTTGGCGTGCTGCAGTCCATGGGGTCGCAAAGAGGCAGACATGACTGGGTGACTGAACAACAACAACAATAAAGTTGCCATCCTTTCAAAGACTGATCAGCTTAATTATCTTTTCTTGAACTTTGATTTAAAAATGAAAAATGGATACAATGAATTCCTCTAAATGGGAGTGCCTAGCAGAGTTCCTACCCTTACCCTACCCCCATCAGTTTCTGTTTTCCAGTTCCAGCTTTCCCCTCACTTCTGTTAGCACCCAATTATCTTGCCAATGAATCTCTTTTCTGCTTAAGTACATGAGAGATGAAAATCCAGTTGCTCAGTGATGGCACTGAATTATAACACAATTTACAAGAAAAGAGAGCTCTAAAAGTAAGAAGATGATCAAGTGAATATTATGATATCACTCCTTGGGAAAGCTGATTTTTAGTTTCATTCATGCTTTTTAGCATTCTTTATATTGAAGGGTGCTGGAAATCTGCAAACTAGATTTTCTAGGTTTCCTTGCCAGGTAGTTTCCAGTGAGATTCCACCAAACGCAGGCCTAGAGAAAGACTAGGCAAGAGAAGAGAGAAGGTGTCTTTACCATTTGCTGCATCTGGATCAGTGGAAACAAGCAACCATAAGCCCCAGAAGTCCTGGCTACTCCAGTAACACCAGTGGAACTGTGGGCTTCCATGTTCTTTCAGCTTCAGTAAGAGTGCAAATTCTCAGCTCCTAGAAGTATCAACAAATACAGAAGGGTCCCAATAGCATAGCCTCAGTACTATGACTCTTGTGAGCTCTGGGTACCATCATATGCCCATTTTGGCCTCTTTGGATTTTATTCCCTTTATCTGAACTGCCTAGAGCACTTCTGCTTTTCTGACTAGGGACTGACTAATAACTGGGTGATTTAATATTAAAGTTTTTATGGGACTATTAACACACAAGTAGAATCAAGCACCCAGGTACTGCATTTTGGACTCTTGTTGAGTCCATTCCTTCTAAGAGATTCTTGTCCACAGTAGTAGATATAATAGTCATCTGAATTAAATTCACCCATTCCAGTCCATTTTAGTTCACTGATTCCTAAAATGTTGATGTTCACTCTTGCTGTCTCCTGTTTGACCACATCCAATTTACCTTGATTCATGGACTTAACATTCCAGGTTCCAATGTAATATTGTTCTTTACAGCATTGGACTTTACTTTCACCACCAGACACAACCATAACTTGGCATCATTTCCGCTTTGGCTCAGCTTCTACATTCCTTCTGGAGCTATTTCTCAGCTCTTCTCCAGTAGCATATTGGACACCTTCCTCCCTGGGTGGCTCACTTTCTGGTATCTTTTTTTTTTTTTTTTGCCTTTTCATATTGTTTCTGGAGTTCTCCAGGCAAGAATACTGGAGTGGTTTGCCATTCCCCTCTCCAGTGGACCACATTTTGTCAAACCCTGCCTAGGAGGACAGGTCCTTCAGTAGCTCCACATAGCTGGATGACATTGCTGGTGCCCTGGTTGTCCCACTGCTGGTCCTCCTTGAGTGTATAAATCTTCACCAGCCATTGAATTTTGGTCAACGTGCCACCAGTGAGCCAAGGCAGAGGCCCTGCTGGAGTCCCCCCCAGAAGGGGATCCGAGAAAGGCTGGAGGAAATGTTCGACGGCACCCAGGAGCAGAGAGCACATAGGCCTCTCCTCTACACTGGCTGCCCTTATAAGTGGACTCTCTCTTCATATTCCTGCTTGAGCTCATGGTTGTATCTGAGGGGCATGGGCAATGACCTTCACACTTACTGAGATCTGTTTTCCTAAGACACATGCTTGATATTCTAGTTTGCACTAAGAAGTGTATGTTTGTCCATCTGAACCACAGACGGGTCTGGTAGACAGCCCACAGCACTACCTGCAGGTGGATGGAGGGGGCCCTTCCAGGGCTTATGCCCAACTCCCAAATCTTTCATACTGTGCATGAGCCTCTGATGATCAACTGCAGACCGCGGTGTGAGAACCTTGAACGATGCACACTTCGTGGCAACTACATTTCATCCTTTAGCCTGATAGAAATCTTTCCTGGACTTCAAGTGCAGAAATAATCATCGTCTCAGAAGCGGTTCCACTGTCCGGCCTCTTGGTTATACTGGGACACCTCGCTGAGCTACTGTTTGTCTTCCAGAAAACTGCCGCCATCCAGCTGGCCTGCAGCTGCCCCCTGAGCCTGCCAGAACCAAGCAGTCACACCCATGCACAGCACTGCCGGTTCCTGGAGCATCTAGGGATGCAGATACCGGAGCCAAATCATACGGAGGCTCAGAACGCAGGGCTCAACCAGGAGCAGGGGTGAGAAGGCAGCCAGTGTCAATCCTGTGAGCCACCCAGCCCCCGACGGACGCACTGGACAAGCTCCCAGAGCCGCTCCTGGATCCCATGGCCACTGATGCCTGCCGAATCCAAATCCATATCCCAACCACTAATGTCGAAGCTGAAGTAGATTTAGAACAATTCTACGAAGAATCACAAGACCTCCTAGAACTAACACCAAAGAAATATGTCCTTTTCATCACCGGGGACTGGAATGCAAAATAAAGAAGTCAAGAGATACCTGGAGTAAAACGCAAGTTTGGCCTTGGAGTACAAAATGAAGCAGGTTAAAAGCTAACAGAGTTTTGCCAAGAGAACACACTGGTCATAGCAAACACCCTCTTCCAACAACAGAAGAGATGCCTCTACACATGGACACCACCAGATGGTCAATACCAAAATCAGATTGATTCTATTATTTGTAGCTAAAGATGGAGAAGTTGTATACATTCAGCAAAAACAAGACCAGGAGCTGACTGTAGCTCAGACCATGAGCTCCTTACTGCAAAATTCAGACTTATATTGAAGAAAGTAGGGAAAACCATGAGGCCACTGAGGTATGACCTAAAAATCCCTTATGTCATACAGTAGAGGTGACAGATAGATTCAAGGGACTAAGTCTGGTAGGCAGAATGCCTGAAGAACTATGGATGGAGGTTTGTAAAATTGTACAGGAAGTGGTGACTAAAACCATCCCCAAGAAAAAGAAATGGAAGAAGGCAAAGTGATTGTCTGAGGAGGTCTTACAAATAGCTGAGAAATGAAAGGCAAAGGACAAAGGAAAATATATACCCAACTGAATGCAGAGTTTGAGAGAATAGCAAGGAGAGATAAGAAAGCCTTCTTAAGTGAACAATGCAAAGAAATGGAGGAAAACAGTAGAATAGGAAAGACTAGAAATCCCTTTAAGAAAATTAGAGATACAGAAATGGCAAGGACCTAACAGAAGCAGAAGAGATTCTGTGCAAAAACACACAGAAGAACTATACAATATAGTTCTTAACGACTCAGATAACCATGATGGTGTGGTCACTCACCTAGAGTCAGATATCCTGGAATGTGAAGTCAAGCGGGCCTTAGGAAGTATTACTATGAACAAAGCTAGTGAATTCCAGCTGAACTATTTCAAATCCTAAAAGATGATTCTGTGAAAGTGCTGCTCTAAATATGCCAGCAAATTTGGAAAACTCAGCAGTGGCCACAGGACTGGAAAAGGTCAGTTTTCATTCCAATCCCAAAGAAGGGCAATGCTTAAAAAGGTTCAAACTACCACACAATTGCCCTCATTTCACATACTAGCAAGGTAATGCTCAAAATCCTTCAAGCTAGGTTTCAATGATACATGAGCTGAGAACTTCTAGATGTAGAAGCTGGATTTAGAAAAGGCAGAGGAACCAGAGATCAAATTTCCAACACCTACTGGATCACAGAAAAAGCAAGGGAATTCCAAACATCTCTTTTATTAACTATGCTAAAGTCTTTGACTGTGTGAATTGCAACAAACTGTGGAAAATTCTTAAAGAGATGAGAATACCAGACCACCTTACTTGCCTCCTGAGAAACTTGTATACAGGCCAAGAAGCAACAGTTAGAAGCAGACATGGAAGAATGGACTGGTTCCAAATTGAGAAAGGAGTTGTCAAGGCTGTATATTGTCACCTTGCTTATTTAACTTATATGCAGAGTACATCATTCAAAATGCTGGGCTGGAGCGGGTAGCCTTTCCCTTCTCCAGGGGATCCTCACAACCCAGGGATTGAACCCAGGTCTCCCACATTGCAAGCGGATTCTTTACCAGCTGAGCCACAAGGGAAGCCTAAGAATACTGGAGTGGTAGCCTATTCCTTCTCCAGCAGATCTTCCCAACCCAGGAGTCTAACCAGGGTCTTCTGCATTGCAAGCAGATGCTTTACCAACAAAGTTATCAGGGAAGCCCCTATATGCAGAGTACATCATGCAAAATGCTGGGCTGGATGAAGCACAAGCTGGAATCAAGGTTGCTGGGAGAAATATCAACAACCTCAGATACGCAATTGATACCACACTAATGGCAGAAAGTGAGGAGGAACTAAAGAGCCTCTTGATGAGGGTGAAAGATAATAGTTTATGAAAAAGCTAGCTTAAAACTCAACATTCAAAAAATTAAGATCATGGCATATGGTCCCATCATTCATGGCAAATAGATGGGGAAAAAGTGGAAACAGTGACAAATTTCATTTCTTGGTCTCCAAAACCACTGCAGATAGTAACTGCAGCCATGAAATTAAAAGATGCTTGCTCCTTGGAAGAAACACTATGACAAACCTAGATAGTGTATTAAAAAGCAGAGACATCACTTTGCTGACAAAGGTCCATCTAGTCAAAGCTATGGGTTTTCCAGTAGTCATGTATGGATTTGAGAGTTGGACCATAAAGAAGGCTGAGGGCCAAAAAACTGATGCTTTTGAACTGTGGTGTTGGGGAAGACTCTTGAGAGTCCCCTTGGACTGCAAGGAGATCAAACCAATCAATCCTAAAGAAAATCAACCCTGAGTATTCATTGGCAGGACTGATGCTGAAGCCGAAGCTCCAATACTTTGGCCCCCTGATGTGAAAAGCTAACTCATTAGAAAATACCTTGATGCTGGAAAAGATTGAGGGCAAGAGGAGAAGGGGTCTACAGAGGATGAGATGGTTGGATGGCATCATTCACTCAATGGACATAAGCTTGAGCAAACTCAGGGAGATAGCAAAGGATAGGGAAGCCTTGCATGGCGCAGTTCATGGGGTTGCAAAGAGTTGGACTTAGAATCAGCAAGGTGTACTGCAGTCAGACAGACCTGTGTTTAAACCTGGCTCTTTCACCGAGGCAGTGTCTTGGGCAAGTAACCTAACTTAAACATGCCTCAGTTTCCTTATCTGTAAAATAGAGATGACAAGATTCCTCATAGAGATACTATATTGATTAAATGATAATATGTATGTACTTGACACTTAGTAGGTACTTAACAAATTATAGCTTCCTGTATATCTCTTTTTCACCACTTGCCTACACATGGTTTGGGGCTTCCCTGGTGGCTCAGAAGTAAAGAATCCGCCTGCTGATGCAGGAGACATGAGTTTGATCCTTGGGTCAGGAAGACCGCTTGGAGGAGGAAATGGCAACCCACTCCAGTATTCTTGCTTGGGAAATCCAAGAACAGAGAAGCTTGGATGGCTGCAGTCCATGATGTCACAAAAGAGTCAGACATGACTTAGCAACTAAACAACAACACATGATTTGGGTACGTAAGTACAGACACAGTTCAGAAATTTTTACTTCAGACAAGCTTATCTCAAGAACTAAGATACAATAGAATTGGACTATAAGAAGTTAGAAACGGAAAGGAAACATTTCCTGTCAGTTGCTGATAGGAAATTTAAGCTGAGTTTGCAGAAAGAGTGCTTTCCAGAAGATAAATATGACATACACACACAAAATTTAAATCCTCACTTCATAACAACCTAGCTCAAATCAAAAATATAGGGCTCTACTCAGAAAAATTATGTTCTTATGTAAGTGTGGGAATTAGATATTAATTTGGCAAAAATTTACTGCTAATCCTACTGTGGATAATTTTCGTAATCTTACTTGGAAAATGGAATGAGTTATTTTTGACCTGTCTGTATAGGTCACATTTTGTGTCATTTAGTATGAGTCATCAAAGATGTTAACAGAGAAAAAATGCCTTTTCATGTAGGGCCGCTTTAGCCCTTTGGAGCACTGGCTCTTTAGAATGAATTATTTGAAGTAAATCCAAAAGAGATAAATAAAAATGACTAAATGACTAAAGGATTATTGCAAGGACTTCATGAGGAAATATTAGGGATTAAAGATGTTTAAGCCTAAATAAATTATAAGATACTAGTATTGGATGAGGAGATCCTTACCTTCATTCTTATTTTTGGATGAGGAGATCTAAGGTCAGAGGAGAAGGGACCCACTCCTAAGTCATACATATATTTGAAGGCAGAAATGTAATGAGGTTTCTTATATCTGGGAGGGAGGCCCCCAAATGTGCTATCTTTTGATGTTTTCTGTAATGGCTTTGGCCACAGTCTTTAGCTTCTGATGGTGGGGCTGGAGGATAATCATTGCTATTCACCTTCTTAGGGGTAACAAGCATTTGACATTTTTTTTTTTTTAAACCATCTATCAGGAAAGCTCAGCCTCTCTCTCAGGGGGAGCACCAGCTGTTCATTCCTTACAGTGCAACCATACCAGGTACATTGGTTCCAGGGGAAGGGCAGCACCATACAGTGCCCTCTGAGCAAACTCTGCCCAGATCTTTGACTTTGGGGAGCTCCAACAGTGATCTCCCATTCTTGGTTAGTAAGATCACACATAACAATATGCCACTCTGCCACATATGTTTCAATCTAGTATTGAATAAACAGACATTTGCTTTCACATACATCCTTCCATATACTTTCATCATAAGCTTTGCAACTTTTATAATTACAAATGATCAAAAAGGCCTCAATTTTGACAAAGGCATATAAAATGAAGAGTGACTGCTCCACTCTGTTCTAGCAAGGAACAGAAACTGGCTTGGAAAGCATGCCTTTTGATATTCAGTCTTATGTTTTTCCTGCTGCTGCTGCTGCTAGGTAGCTTCAGTAGTGTCCGATTCTGTGCGACCCCATAGACGGCCTCCTACCAGGTTCCCCCATCCCTGGGATTCTCCGGGCAAGAACACTGGAGTGGGTTGCCATTTCCTTCTCCAATGCATGAAAGTGAAAAGTGAAAGTGAAGTTGCTCAGTCGTGTCCGTCTGTTAGTGACCTCATGGTTTCTCCAAAATACCTAACAATAGCTTACAAAAGTATTAAAATACAGTGCCCTGCATGTGTTTTATAAGAAGACTTTATTTTCCCTTAAAAAAGAGACTTGTAATAGCTGGTCTAAATTTCTAGGAGGCACAATCAAAGAATTTAAAGTAAATATTTTAATATTACACTAATGGTTACTAAGGATCATCTAGTATTACTACTATTTCTAGAAAGCTTAAAGAATATGTTTCACCATGTGAAGGGATGAAAAGATAGCCAGAAGATAGTTTTAGTTTACACTGTTCTTTGAATGTGTTGACACATGATAATGCTGAGAAGTCATCCCCACAGGATCCAGTCAAACGGGAAAGAAAGAGATATGGTATTGGCAGTTAACTTAAGAAAACAGACATTTTGAGTGTTGCTGTTGTTATTTTTAACCACTATGTTTTAAAAAACAGTTTTATTGAAATACAATTCACATATATACAATTCACTCACTGAAAGTGTACAAATTAATGGTTTTAATATATTCATAGGGTTGTGGTACTATCACTACACTCAGTTTTAGAACACTTTCTAAATGAAACCCTGTACCCATTAGCAGTCACTCCCCATTTCATCCTTCATCCCATCTCAGACCCTGGCCACCACTAATCTGCTTTTTGTCTCAATGGAGTTGCCTATGCTGGACCTTTCATATATATGGACTCACACAATGTAGCAGAATGTTTTCAAGGTTTGTCTATGTTATAGTATGTACCAGTATTTCATTCATTTATATTGCTAAATAATATTCCATTATATAAATATACCACATTTTAAAAATTCATTCACTAGTTGATGGACATTTAGGTTGTTTCTCTTTTCGGCTATTACAAAAGTCAGTATGAATATTCAGGTACAGGTTTTTGCATGGACATAATGCTTTCGCATCTCTTGACTATCTACCTGGGAGTGGATTTCCTAGGTCATATGGTAACTCTATGATTAACCTTTTGAGAAATTTCCAGACTGTTTTCCAAAGTGGTTACACCATTTTATATTCCTACCAGCAGTATCAGAGGGTTCCAACTTTCCACATCCCTTCAAAAATCTGTTATTTTGCCTCTTTTTCATTTTAGCCCTTCTAGTTTATAAGGTGTGGCACCTGATAGTTTTGATTTGCATTTCCTAATAGATAGTAATGTTGAGTCTTTTCATGTACTTTTTGGCCACTTGTTTATTTTCTTTAAAAAGTTACCCTTTTATGAAAGAAAGTTTTGCTGTACATACATCCTGATAGTCACTTTCTTTCAGTACTTTCAAAATGTGATCTCACTGCCTTCTGGTATCTTGTTTCTTATGCGAATTCAGTGATCAAACTAACTGGAATTCCACTTCATATAATCACTCATTTTTCTCTTAAAAATTTCTATTTTTGGATTTTTACATTTATGATACATTGTGTGTCTCTATATTTATTCCACTTAGAGTTTATTGAGCTTTATGGATGTGTAAATTAAAACTTTTCATGAATTTGGGAAGTTTTCAAACACTAAATCTTCTTTAAATTTTTATTTATATTTATTTTTTGGCTGTGCTGGATCTTTGTTGCTGCATGTGTTTTTCTGTAGTTGCAGCGAGCAGGGGCAACTCTCTAGTTGCAGTGACAGTCTTCTCACTGAGGTGGCTTCTCTTGTTGTGGAGCCAGGGCTTTAGGCACGCGGGCTTCAGTGGTTGTGGCTTGCAGGCTGACAGCATTGGCTCAGTAGTTATGGTTCACTGGCTTGGTTGCTCCATGGCATGTGGGTTCTTCCCGGTGTCCCTTGCATTGCAAGGTGGCTTCTTTACCACTGAGCCACCAGGGAAGCTCTCAATCATTAATTCTTTGATCATTTTTTCTGCTCCTTTCTCTTCTCTCTTTAAGGTACTTCCATTAAACAGATATACACATACTTAATGGTGTCCCACATTTCTCTAAGACTGTTCATTTCCATTTTTTTTTCTTTTTGTTCTTCAGATGGCATAATCTGTATCAATTTATCTTTAAGTTCACTGTTTTTTGTTTGTTTGTTTGTTTTTTAATGCTTGTTGAAATCTACTACTGAGTTCTTCTAGTCAATTTTTCTTTCAATTACTGTATTCTTCACCTCCAGAATGTCCATGAGTTTATAATTTCTATCTCTTTATTGATACTCTCTATTTGGTAAGACACCATCATCTTGCTTTTTTAGGCTTTAAAGCATGGTTCCAAACATATATTTAATAGCTTTCTTGCAGTCTTTTTGCACTGACTCCATTTGGGTATTCTCATAGGAAGTTTCTATTGCCTGCTATTTTTCCTGAGTATCACACCTTCCTGTTTCTTTGTGTTAGGTAGTTAGAATAGGAAAAAGGAGCCCAAAATGGCAGTGGCCAAAAGATAAGGAAGGAAAAAGCCCACAAAAATAGAACAAAGGAAGGTCCAAAGACTGGAGTGAGGACCTCAGGTAAGACAACCAGCACTCCTTGCTAGACCAATTTACATAGGGCAGGCCCAGAGGGAGGAGAAAAGACATATAAAAACAGGAGCCAAAGGGCCAGGGGTCTCTCTCTTTTCTTCGTGTCTTTTGAGTCAGCATGCCCTCACATCTCGAGGAAGTATTTTTTTTACTTTCTAAATAAAACTGAGCTGTAACACGAAGCTGCAACACTGGTCCATCCAAGGGCTGTAACACTGGTACCTCGCCTCAAATTTTGTCGTGACGAGACAGAACCGAGGAAATTACACACTCCCCCGATATATATGGTGCCATAACTCAGATTTAACCTGGCTGAAACAACCTTGGCATGGCCTTTGCAAGGAGGAGGTCAAGCACAGCACAAGCCCAACTTGGTGAAAGCTCCCACGGTGAAAGCTAAATACGAAGAAAACCCAGCACAGGGGAAGTGACAAGAAGCCCAGCATCCTGGAAGTGGGACAGCAAAAAAGGAAATCAGCAGAAAGCTCATGCAGCTCAGTCTCAGATTCCAGAAAACCCCAAGTTAAGGTAGGAGGTCCTTGGTCCTATGGGTGGAAGGACATACGTCTAACAAAATTTTAATTCCTTTACAGTCTCTCGTTTCTTGTTTTCTTGAATCCCCTGTGAACAGGTGAGCAGCAGTAGATGCAATTGAGGTACTCTGGAGAGGTTACTCCTCAGTGTGTCCTGAAGACTATCCTCTGCACTCTAGTAGCTGTTACTGAAGCTGGTGGGGGTTCTTCTGTCCTTAATCTTCTTTGTGCCATGGATCAGGCCAATGAAAATTGTGAGCACAGGTCAGGTATTTAACAGATTTTCCAGCAGGTTATGAAGGAGATTCCTCAGCACGTTTCCCCCCACTGGTTTTTCCTCCTGTCCTTCAGCTCTTCTCTCCTGGGACTTGAGCCCGGTCAAAACCCATGATGCCTGGCTTCAGGACCTAATGAAGCTCAGGCTCTGATGTCTCATTGCAAAAATTCAGTTAGAGACACAGCAATAGTGAAGAGGTGGATTTGTTGGGATTCAGAGAGAAGCACACTCTGCAGGGTGTGGTTCATTGCAGAGGGCAAGTCCTGAGGCCATGGAATGTGGTGTGGCTAGTTTTTGTGAACTGGGTGAATTCATATGCTAATGAGCGGGAAGATCATCCCAACCATTGGGGAACCACCCACTCTTCCATCTTTTGACAGTGCCTTGGAACTGTTCTGCCACCTCTGGGTGTGTCATTTAGCTTGCAGATTGGGGATCAAGGTTTAGTTGAATTTGGCTTGTCATCTTGGATCCACTTGATTTTAATTGGTTTATGTTATGACCTTGGGCTATGTAATTCTTTCAAAAATTTTGCCCTGCTCCCTTCCCTCCTGTATCATGCTCTTTTCCTGAGCCCTGTCCGGGCCCACAATGTTGCCTCTACAATCTTCTAGAGGGACAACCAGAAAAGAGCTGGCCCTTGGGAGGGAAATACTGTATAATATCCAATCCCTCTAGATATTCAGGCTTTCATCTTCTCTGTCCTATAACATGTGCAACATCAGCATCTCTCAGTGAACCCACTAGGGTGGGAGACAGGCATACAATGCCTGCTAGAAGTCCATCTGCTGGCATCCCTTTCAAAGGCAATTGGGCTTCCAGGGATAATGTTGGCCACTTTGGGAATTAGCCCTGCAAGCCATTTGGGCCCAAACCCTTACCACCCTTATCCTAAAGTTACAAACATAACCCTGGATCAAATCTCCACTCCACTTTTATGCAACATCTGGTCTGTTGCCTCTTATCAATTTGTTCTTAAGCCAATTACTAACTCTTATGACCAGAACCCTGCCCCCCTTGTAGGCAGAATTGCTCCACCCCGCTTATTATTAAAATATTCTTAATGCCCCTAACAGGACCACATAGTTCAGTTCAGTTCAGTTGCTCAGTCGTGTCCGACTCTTTGCGACCCCATGGATCGCAGCATGCCAGGCCTCCCTGTCCATCAGCATCCCCAGAGTTCACTCAGACTCATGTCCATCGAGTCCGTGGTGCCATCCAGCCATCTCATCCTCGGTCGTCTCCTTCTCCTCCTGCCCCCAGTCCCTCCCACCATCAGAGGCTTTTCCAATGAGTCAACTCTTTGCATGAGGTGGCCAAAGTACTGGAGCTTCAGCTTTAGCATCATGCCTTCCAAAGAAATCCCAGGGCTGATCTCCTTTTAATGGACTGGTTGGATCTCCTTGCAGTCCAAGGGACTCTCAAGAGTCTTCTCCAACACCACACTTCAAAAGCATCAATTCTTCAGTGCTCAGCCTTCTTCACAGTCCAACTCTCACATCCATACATGACCACAGGAAAAACCATAGCCTTGACTAGACAGACCTTAGTCGGCAAAGTAATGTCACTGCTTTTGAAAACACTATCTAGGTTGGTCATAACTTTCCTTCCAAGGAGTAAGTGTCTTTTAATTTCATTTGCACTCATTTTGGGGCCCCCCAAAATAAAGTCTGACACTGTTTCTACTGTTTCCCCATCTATTTCTCATGAAGTGATGGGACCAGATGCCATGATCTTCGTTTTCTGAATGTTGAGCTTTAAGCCAACTTTCTCACTCTCCTCTTTCACTTTCATCAAGAGGCTTTTTAGCTCCTCTTCACTTTCTGCCATAAGGGTGGTGTCATCTGCATATCTGAGGTTCTTGATATTTCTCCTGGCAATCTTGATTCCAGCTTGTGTTTCTTCCAGTCCAGCGTTTCTCATGATGTACTCTGCATAGAAGTTAAATAAGCAGGGTGACAATATACAGCCTTGACGCACTCCTTTTCCTATTTGGAACCAGTCTGTTGTTCCATGTCCAGTTCTAACTGCTGCTTCCTGACCTGCATACAGATTTCTCAAGAGGCAGGTTAGGTGGTCTGGTATTCCCATCTCTTTCAGAATTTTCCACAGTTTATTGTGACCCACACAGTCAAAGGCTTTGGCATAGTCAATAAAGCAGAAATAGAGGTTTTTCTGGAACTCTCTTGCTTTTTCCATAATCCAGCAGATGTTGGCAATTTGATCTCTGGTTCCTCTGCCTTTTCTAAAACCAGCTTGAACATCAGGGAGTTCACGGTTCACATATTGCTGAAGTCTGGCTTGGAGAATTTTGAGCATTACTTTACTAGCATGTGGGATGAGTGCAATTGTGTGGTAGTTTGAGCATTCTTTGGCATTGCCTTTCTTTGGAATTGGAATGAAAACTGACATTTTCCAGTCCTGTGGCCACTGCTGAGTGTTTCAAATTTGCTGGCATATTGAGTGCAGCACTTTCACAGCATCATCTTTCAGGATTTGAAGCAGCTCAACTGGAATTTCATCACCTCCACTAGCTTTGTTCGTAGTGATGCTTTCTAAGGCCCACTTGACTTCACATTCCAGGATGTCTGTCTCTAGATGAGTGATCACATCATCATGATTATCTGGGTCGTGAAGATCTTTTTTGTACAGTTCTTCCGTGTATTCTTGCCACCTCTGTATAATCATAAGGGATTTGATTTAGGTCATACCTGAATGGTCTAGCGGTTTTCCCTACTTTCTTCAATTTGAGTCTGAATTTGGTAATAAGGAGTTCATGATCTGAGCCACAGTCAGCTCCTGGTCTTGTTTTTGCTGACTGTATAGAGCTTCTCCATCTTTGGCTGCAAAGAATATAATCAATCTGATTTCGGAGTTGACCATCTGGTGATGTCCATGTTTAGAGTCTTCTCTTGTGTTGTTGGAAGAGGGTGTTTGCTATAACCAGTGCATTTTCTTGCCAAAACTCTATTAGTCTTTGCCCTGCTTCATTCCACATTCCAAGGCCAAATGTGCCTATTCCCTGGTGGCTCAGATGTTAAAGCATCTGCCTGCAATGTGGGAGACCTGGGTTCGATCCCTGGGTTGGGAAGATCCCCTGGAGAAGGAAACAGCAACCCACTCCAGTATTCTTGTCTGGTGAATCCCATGGACAGAGGAGCCTGGTGGGCTACAGTCCATGGGGTCGCAAAGAGTTGGACAAGACTGAGCAACTTTACTTCACTTCCAGGTGTTTCTGGACTTCCTACTTTTGCATTCCAGTCCCCTATAATGAAAAGGACATGTTTTTTGGGTGTTAGTTCTAAAAGGTCTTGTAGGTCTTCATAGAACCATTCAACTTCAGCTTCTTCAGAGTTACTGGTTGGGGCATAGACTTGGATTACTGTGATATTGAATGGTTTGCCTTGGAGACGAACAGAGATCATTCTGTCGTTTTCGAGATTGCATCCAAATACTGCATTTCAGACTCTTTTGTTGACCATGATGGCTACCCCATTTCTTCTGAGGGATTCCTGCTTGCAGTAGTAGATATAATGGTCATCTGAGTTAAATTCACCCATTCCAGTCCATTTTAGTTCCCTGATTTCTAGAATGTTGACGTTCACTCTTGCCATCTCTTGTTTGACCACTTCCAATTTGCCTTGATTCATGGACGTGACATTCCAGGTTCCTATGCAATATTGCTCTTTACCGCATTGGACCTTGCTTCTATCACCAGTCACATCCACAGCTGGGTATTGTTTTTGCTTTGGCTTCATCCCTTCATTCTTTCTGAAGTTATTTCGCCACTGATCTCCAGTAGCTTATTGGGCACCTACTGACCTGGAGAGTTTCTCTTTCAGTATCCTATCATTTTGCCTTTTCAAATTGTTCATGGGGTTCTCAAGGCTAGAATACTGAAGTGGTTTGCCATTCCCTTCTCCAGTGGGCCACATTCTGTCAGACCTCTCCACCATGACCCGCCTGTCTTGGGTTGCCTCGTGGGCATGGCTTAGTTTCATTGAGTTAATGCTCAAAATTCTCCAAGCCAGACTTCAGCAGTACGTGAACCGTGAACTCCCTGATGTTCAAGCTGGTTTTAGAAAAGGCAGAGGAACCAGAGATCAAATTGCCAACATCCGCTGGATTATGGAAAAAGCAAGAGAGTTCCAGAAAAACCTCTATTTCTGCTTTATTGACTATGCCAAAGCCTTTGACTGTGTGGATCACAATAAACTGTGGAAAAGTCTGAGAGAGATGGGAATACCAGACCACCTAACCTGCCTCTTGAGATATCTGTATTCAGGTCAGGAAGCAACAGTTTGAACTGGACATGGAACAACAGACTGGTTCCAAATAGGAAAAGGAGTACATCAAGGCTGTATATTGTCACCCTGCTTATTTAACTTCTATGCAGAGTACATCATGAGAAATGCTGGACTGGAAGAAACACAAGCTGGAATCAAGATTGCCGGGAGAAATATCAAGAACCTCAGATATGCAGATGACACCACCCTTATGGCAGAAAGTGAAGAGGAGCTAAAAAGCCTCTTGATGAAAGTGAAAGAGGAGAGTGAAAAAGTTGGCCTAAAGCTCAACATTCAGAAAACGAAGATCATGGCATCTGGTCCCATCACTTCATGAGAAATAGATGGGGAAACAGTAGAAACAGTGTCAGACTTTATTTTTGGGGGCCCCAAAATGAGTGCAAATGGTGACTGCAGCCATGAAATTAAAAGACTCCTTGGAAGAAAAGTTATGACCAACCTAGACAGTGTTTTCAAAAGCAGAGACATTACTTTGCTGACTAAGGTCTGTCTAGTCAAGGCTATGGTTTTTCCTGTGGTCATGTACGGATGTGAGAGTTGGACTGTGAAGAAGGCTGAGCACTGAAGAATTGATGCTTTTGAAGTGTGGTGTTGGAGAAGACTCTTGAGAGTCCCTTGGACTGCAAGGAGATCCAACTAGTCCATTAAAAGGAGATCAGCCCTGGGATTTCTTTGGAAGGCATGATGCTAAAGCTGAAGCTCCAGTACTTTGGCCACCTCATGCGAAGAGTTGATTCATTGGAAAAGCCTCTGATGCTGGGAGGGATTGGGGGCAGGAGGAGAAGGAGACGACAGAGGATGAGATGGCTGGATGGCATCACCGACTGGATGGACATGAGTCTGAGTGAACTCCAGGGGATGGTGATGGACAGGAAGGTCTGGTGTGCTGTGATTCATGGGGTCGCAGAGTCGACACGACTGAGCGACTGAACTGAACTGAACTGTGGTTCTAATGTGATTAGATTGACTAATTTTCTGTGAGCATGGTTTCAGTGTGTCTGCCCTCTGATGCCCTCTTGCAACACTTACCATCTTACTTGGATTTCTCTTACCTTGGGCGTGGGGTATCTCTTCATGGCTGCTCCAGCAAAGTACAGCCGCTGCTGCTTACCTTGGAGGAGGGGTATCTCCTCACCGCCGCCCTTCCTGACCTTCAATGTGGGATAGCTTCTCTAGGCCCTCCTATGCCCTGGCAGCCACCGCTCCTCGGGTTGCTCCTCCAGGCTGCCAGCCCTGGCCTTGGGCGCGGGGTGGCTCCTCAGGGCCACCGCCCCTGGCCTTGGGCGCAAGGCAGCTTCTCCCGGCCGCCACTGACCTCGGACGCGGGGTGTCTCCCCCCAGCTGCCACTGACCTCGGACTCAGGGTAGCTCCTCTCGGCCGCTGCCCCTGACCTCGGACGTTGGGTAACTCCTCTCAGCCACGCTTAGTGCACCGGGTCCATGTTAAACAAAGACTGATCTAAAACTCTACTGTCAAATATAAGATCATGTAGATTTACCTCTATATTTTCTACTATGATTTTTATGGTTTTAGTTCTTACATTTAAGTCTTTGGTCCATTTTTAGGTATTTTGTCTACATGTGAGGCAGTTCAGTTTCATTATTCACTGTCCTAACATAATCTGTGAAAAAGTCTGCTCCTTTCCCTATTGAATGACCTTGGCACCCTTGTCAAAAATCATCAACGTATATACAAGAAATTACTTCTAGGCTCTCTACTCTATTCCACAGTTCTTTATGTCTGTCTTCATGCCTGTACCACACTATTTTGATCAATGCAGCTGGGTAGTCAGTTTTGAAATCAGGAAGTGTGAATCCTTTTGTTTTTGTTGTTGTTCTAGATTGTTCTGACTATTCTTGGTCTCTTGAAATTCTACACGAATTTAGAATCAGATTGTCCTTTCTACAAAGAAGCTAGCTGGAATTCTGATAGGGATTGTGTAAAATTTGTAGATCAATAGCCATCTTAACAATATGTAAGCACTTTGATTCATAAACATGGAATGTCTTTCCATTCATTTAGCTCTTCTTGAATTGTTTCAATGTTTTGTCATTTTCAGTGTACAATTCTTCTATCTCCTTAGTCAAATCTATTTTTAGGTATTTTATTCTTTTTTCGCACTGCAATGGACATTTAGGTTGCTTCCATGTCCTGTTGATTGTAATTAATGTTGCAGTGAACACTACCAGGAGCCTACCAGGATCCTCTGTCCAAGGAATTTTCCAAGCAAGATTACTAGAGTGGGTTGCCACAGGGATCGAACCCAGGTCTCCCGCATTACAGGCACACACTTCACCATCTAAGCCACCAGGGAAGCCTGATGAACACTGATGTGCATGTGACTTTTGAATTACGGTTTTCTCGGGGCATGCTAGTAGAGGAATTACTGTATCATATGGTAGTTCTATTTTTAGATTTTTAAGGAACTTCCATACTGTTCTCCGTGGTGGTGGTGGTGGCAGTTTAGTCTCTCAGTCGTGTTTGACTTTATGACCCCATGGATGCCAGGTTCCTCTGTCCATGGGATTCTCCAGGAGTGGGCTGCCATTTCCTTCTCCAGGACTGTTCTCCATAGTGGATTCATTAATTTACATTCCCACCAACAGTGCAAGAGGGTTCCCTTTTCTCCACACCCTCTCCAGCATTAATTGTTTGTAGATTTTTTGATGGTAGTCATTCTGACTGGTGTGAGGTAGAACCTCATTTTAGTTTTAGTCTGCATTTCTCTAATAATTAGTGATGTTGATAACCTTTTTATGTGCCTCTTGGCCATATGTCTGTCTACTTGGAAAAATGTCTATTTAGGTCTTCTGCCCAGTGTTTGATTGGGTTGTTTTTTGTCATTGAGCTGCATGAGCTATTTGTATATTTTGGAGATTATTCCCTTGTCAGTTGCTTCATTTGCAAATATTTTCTCCCATTCTGAGGGCTGCCTTTTCATCTATTTACAATTTTCTATTCTGTGAAAAAGCTTTTAAGTTTAATTAGGTCTCAATTGTTTATTTTTATTTTCATTACTCTAGGAAGTGGGTCAAAAAAATCTTGCATGATTTATGTCAGAGTGTTTTTCCTGTGTTTTTCTCTAAGAGTTCTGTAGTGTCTAGTCTTACATTTAGGCATTTAATCCATTTTGAATTTATTTTTGTGTGTAGTGTTATGGAGTGTTCTAATTTCATCCTTTTATATGCAGCTGTCCAGTTTTCCCCATACCATTTATTGAAGAAATTGTCTTTTCTCTACTGTATATTCTTGCCCCTTCTGTCATAGATTAGGTAACCATAGGTTCACGGGTTTATCTCTGGGCTTTCCATCTTGTTTCATTCATCTATATTTCTATTTTTGTGCCAATATTGTGCTGTCTTGATCACTATAGCTTTGTAGTATAGTCTAAAGTTGGGAAACCTGATTCCTTCAGCTCCATTCTTCTTTCTCAAGATTGCTTCGGCTATTCATGGTCTTTTGTGTTTCCATACAAATTAAATTTTTTTTTGTTCTAATTCTGTGGAAAATACCATTGTAATTTGATAGGGATTGCACTGAATCTGTAAATTGCTTTGGGTAGCATAGTCAAAATACTGATTCTTCTGATCTAAGAACATGATATATCTCTCCATCTGTTTGTGTCATCTTTGATTTCTCTCACTGAGAAGAAATAGTTTTCTGAGTACAGGTCTTTTGTCTCCTTATGTAAGTTTGCTCCTAAGTATTTTATTATTTTTTCTTACAGTGGTAAATGAAATTGTTTCTTTCTCTTTCTGATCTTTTGTTGTTAGTGTACAGAAATGCATGAGATTTCTGCACATTAATTTTGTATACTGCAATTTTACCATTTCATTGATTAGCTCTAGCAGTTTTCTTGTGGCATCTTTATTTATTTACTTATTTATGTATAGTATCATGTCATCTGCATGGTTTTTCCAGTAGTCATGTATGGGTGTGAGAGTTGGGCCATAAAGAAGGCTGAGTGCCAAAGAATTGATGTTTTTGAACTGTGGTGCTGGAGAAGATTCTTGAGAGTCCCTTGGACAGCAAGAGATCAAACCAGCCAATCCTAAGGGAAATCAATCCTAAATATTCATTGGAAGGACTAGTGCTGAAGCTCCAATATGTTGGCCACCTGATGTGAAGATCTGGCTCGTTGGAAAAGACCCTGATGCTATGAAAGATTGAGAGCAAGAGGAGAAGGGGGTGACAGAGGATGACATGGTTGAATGGCATCACTGACTCAACGGACATGAGTTTGAGAAAACTCGGGGAGATATGAAGGATAGGAAAGCCTGCTGTGTTGCAGTTCATGGGGTTACAAAGAATTGGACGTGATTTAGCAACTGAACAACATCATCATCATCATATCTACATGTGTCTGTGGGTCAGCAAAATTTCAGACAGTCACCTGGCATCTACCCTGAAAGAAGGTAGCTGGTATTTGAGAAGGAATAGGAGAGGAGAAACAACTATATAAGTCATAAAACTGGGGTGACCATATCTCAATGTTCACCTGTTACTCTGGACTGATTATTAATAACACTCTTTTCATTCTCAAAAGTTTTACAGTTTTGGTAATAAATTATTCTATTGTCACTTGAATAAAGCCCCAAAGACCTGCAGTCCTCCTGGCTTCTGGAGACATGCTTTAATCTGCACTGAACTCAAATTTCAATTTGAATGGAATGGCATACTTTGTGGCAGTCCAGTATTGTCATTAAGATTAACCAGAAGGGCTGAAAAAGCCCCACAAACAAAAAACAAATTAAAAATCCACATGAACGTAAGAGAAAGAAAAGAAGCATTGAGGATGAGGAATCAAGATTCCAGGAAGACAGCAGCTGAAGCTACAGCTACTTTTTTCCAGGGGCATTTGACAATTCCATGTGTGTACCAGGAAGCAGGCAATCTGGATTTCTGGGCAGAAGGCCACTGCTAGGAAACAGGAAGATCAACAAAGTCTTTGATTGTCTTGTGGGGATGAAGAGAAAATTGGAGGCCTGAAGAGCCAAGAATTCAGTGAAAAAAGAGGGCTGGCGAGAACTGAGCCTGACATTCAAGGAATTTTCACCTCAAAACATTTGCCAAATTACACAGCTGCATTAGGCAGAGGATTAAAAAAAAAGGAAAGGAAGAAAGAAAGCCACTTAAAAGCAGAGCTGAAGTTTTGGCAGTTTTTATTTTGCAATCTTACTCCACTGAGGAGACAAGAGTTATAGAGCATGAATGCTAGGGGAAATTTTTGTATTTAAACATTTTGTTAATCCAAAAGAAGCAAACATAGAAAGAAAATGAGGCATAAACAAGATTGACAAAATATAGAAAGAATAAAGCAAAATTTCAGAAATAAATGCAAATATACCAGCAATTGAGAGAAGGCAATGGCAACCCACTCCAGTACTCTTGCCTGGAAAATCCCATGGACGGAGGAGCCTGGTAGGCTGCAGTCCATGGGGTTGCAAAGAGTCGGACACGACCGAGCGACTTCCCTTTCACTTTTCACTTTCATGCGTTGGAGAAGGAAATGGCAACCCACTCTAGTGTTCTTGCCTGGAGAATCCCAGGGACGGAGGAGCCTGGTGGGCTGCCGTCTATGGGGTTGCACAGAGTCAGACACAACTGAAGTGACTTTGCAGCAGCAGCAGCATACCAGCAATTACAGTCTAGTACAAAGACAAACTGGTTAAAACCAGAACAAAACAAAAGTCAACTATACCCTGCTTATGAGACACTTCTTAAATAAACATCAATAGATAATAGATAAAGAGGGACTTGCCTTGTGGCTCAGCTGGTAAAGAATCAACCTGCAATGCAGGAGACCTGGGTTTGATCCCTGGGTTGGGAAGATCTCCTAGAGAAGGGAACTGCTACCCACTCCAGTATTCTGGCCTGGAGAATTCCATAAACTGTATAGTCCCTGGGGTCGCAAAGAGTTGGACATGACTGAGCGAGTTTCACTTTCAATAGATAAAGAGGGGCATTTTGTAGGAACAAAGTCAAAGAATTGCACTGTTTATTCTTTGTATTCTTAGTATTTGCAAGAATTTCCAAGGTAAAACATAATGACAGTCCCTTGGTTGCTATTAATACCTGTTGTCTCTCCCTCCCATTTACTGTACACAGCTCAATTCCTAATCAGCACAGATTGTCTAGCTTCCTGTCTGTTTGTGTTCTTCCTTCATGCTTTATCTCAAGAGTGGATACAGCTGTCTTCTTTCATTCCTCAGAAATGCAAGACTTGGCTTGCTCAAGATCATTGCTCAAGTTTGGGGATGATGAAAGTGTTGCATATGAGTTGATTTTGGTGGGAATTGGAAGCATAAAAACACAGAACATCAAATTCATAATTGCAGGATTAACGTAAGATGGAAATGGGGAGAAGACTGTGAATTTTAGCTGACAGGATTGTAACTATTGGTTGTTCACATGCTTTAAAAAATCTGCTAAAGTGTCACCCAATCAGCTCTTCCTTCCACAGCAGTTTGGTTCTCTGCCAAACTTTCCATAACAAATAGAGCCTGCAAGCGCTCTGAACACAGAGCTGCAGCTTTTCAGGGGAGAAATCAAAATAAGATCACAAGGTAAGAATGAAACCAATATTCTGGTACATTTTAACAAGGTCTTACAAAGTAAAGTCTTGAGAACCACAGAGAAATGCTTTTTATTTCTATAAAATAAAGAATTAGGTTGATTTATTATTATTGCCAATAGAATTAAAAGTTGATAACAGTTGTTGCTAACTTAGAATTCCACTTGGTTCTCTTTTGAGTGATTTATAAAATTATTAATAAATTGCTAAAATAAGTTGTCTTTATAGTACATGTTCCCCTTTGGCACCACAAAACTTTATAAAGCAAGTTGATATTCTACTTCTTACTCCTGAAATGCTTATCCAAGGCAAACCTACTCACGATTGTTTACAACTGGTTTTTAAGAAAGAAAGACAAATATAAGAACTAAAGATGCCATCCTCTCAAAAACAATTTGTGGAAAAAATAAGGAATTGACATTCTAAATGAGTCAATTCAAAAGCTTAATAGTTTTGCTACTATTCTTCATTTACAGTGAAAATTGCTTTTTTTTCCCCCTCCTCTTCAGTTCTTGCTGTCTTGCACTCTTCTCTGCCTTATATTTCCTTGCATAAATATGTGCCTCCTGGCTATTTTAATTAAAATAAAAAATGGCACAAAGTCCTAAATACTGTGGCTGCACACAAGTTGATTCTAGAGGGTTTTTGGAGACTTGAGAGTTAAGTAACTAGGACTAGGGGTGGCTGGACTTGACTCTCACTACCTCCTCAGCACTGTGTTTATTCTGTTTGAGTCATCCCTGTATGTCATCCTATGCTGTTCTCTATAGTCCTACCTACTGCTTCTCATATTTGTCTTTTGAATACTTAATGCTCTTCTTTTAATTTTGACCCTGAAAAGCCACAGCTCTGTGTTCAGAAAACTTCAGAATTCTCTATTTCTTAGAGTTTGGGGTGCTTGAGCTGAATCACACAACTGGGTAGTATCCTTAAATTGTAAAGAACTCTCACAGGCATGATTTTCTGCAACTCAAATTTCACATTTTCTTCTACATGCTTCTCTGAAAGAATCCTAGATTTCCTACGAATCTTTAACTGGTGGCTGCCTAATTCATTTTCTCAGCAATGTATTGACCTAGATGTTTTACTCTTTCCCATCACTTTTTAACTTACAATATCTAAAGCCAAAAGATACCTCTTTTCCTTTCCCATTTATAGAGAGGGAAGAATGCTGAGGGGAATTTTCACTGAAACATTGAAACAGTGCTAAAAAGTAAAGGAAGAGACTCAGAAATGGGAGCCACCTCTCCTGGACACAGTCTGTAAATGATTAAAGAAACAGTTTTCAACCAACTTCAGGGACTGTACTGAGTCACTGTAAAGTTCTGCTCTATGAAGGAATTCAATCATTTCAGCAAATACTGCGGGAGGTGAGAAGGGGGATAGCGGTGCAGCAATGAGGGAAGAAAAAAAAAAAAAAAGCACCAAAAATTGTTCACACCAATAAATCTGATATCATGAGGTCTTTTTGGAGAATATGAGTGCAAAGTTAAATCGTTACATGCAAGTACTCCAGAGGGAGTAGCATTGGGGGAAGAAAGATATTACATTAGAGAAACTTCTGCCAGTAAATCTGACAACAGGAGGTCTGTTTTTGAGATGAGAGTGTGACTGTGCCAAAATCATTGTATCTTGCATTCAACAAGGTGAAATTTTGGAAAACACGGTGGAAATCAAGTGATAGAATTTTTCTTTTATATCTCAATTTGCAGCAGGGACATTTAGAAACATTAAGACCAAAAATAATCTTGAACAGCAGAAAGAAATTTTAATTCCATTAAAAACAACAACAAAAACAGTATTTGGTTCAAGGACTTTGGGACATAGTAGAACCTCTAATCTCTTTTCATTTTCCGTCTGGTTTCCCTGGTGGTGATGTCTGTACACAGGAGGAATCTTTAAGGGTACACAGTCTTAGAGGACAGGCAAAGTTCATTGTTGGGGGTGTTAAAGGTGGTATAAGGAGTTTAGGGCACTTCCTCACTGTAGCAGACTCCTGGCATGACATGCTTACATGCTGTCCTTTCTATTATTGGTAAATCATCCTATAACTGTGAAGATTTTTGTTTCTGTTCATTTTTTGCTCAAAGTGTAGACTGCAGTATAGCATAATAGTAAAAAACCACAAAATTTTAAAGAAGATGGGCCTCAACTCCATCATCTGTCATTGACTAGCTGTGTGATTTTGTATCTTAACATTCCTAAGCCTGAATTATTTTCTCTGGTGTAAAATGTAAAACAAAAACAAAAGAATAATAAGATACTCTACCTTAGAGAGATGTTGAGATGCTTTTGAAGGTAAAGCAAGTAAGAAGCAGTCATGAAAGGTAACTATTAATAATCACTGAAATTGCATTAAATGTGAGACATTAATTCCACATTCTCTCATTTAATCTTCATAGAATCTCTATGAAATAAATATTATCTTCTCCATTTATAAAATTAAACAGGTGAGATTTCAAAAGACTGTACTAACCCGAGATGACACAACCAGCAAATTTCAAACCAGCAATTAAAACCCAGAGTCAAGTTCCAGGAAGGAGAAAGAACCAACAAGGAAGATGGATTCCAAATGACTTCATTTAATGCATCTCTAACCACCTTTGTGAAGCCATTTTCTATTTAAGGTTTCAGTCATTTTCAAATAAAAATTTTAATGAAATAACATTAAAGTATTTCAGCTATTTTCTTTAGGGCTACATTTATTGCCATCTGAAGGAAAGGGTTCCTGTCAGCCACTATTCTGTTAAGTAATTTTCTATTGTCGCAGCCACTAGTAATGCAGTACAGCATCCACCCATGACCTTGGCTTCACTTTTAACCAGCAGAGCAGTCTACATCTAGTTCCCCCTCACTTTGCACAGATCGTGAATTGGGTCATCATTACAATTTTCCCCAGAAGTGCTAATACACCTGAGACCTTTTGCAAGTGTAAGAATGTTTTGCTCATCACTTCTCTTGGATTTCCTAGCAAAGATTAGATATTTTCTTAAAGAACTTCATAGTTTTGCATATCTGCTGTGTTCAAATCTCAGCCACCCTAACTCCTTAGCCTGCTGGCTCTATCATTGGCTGCTGTTTAAGAAATGCTGTGTAAGTAGTTTATGTGTGTGTTGTGTTTCAGTCACTCAGTTGTGTCTGACTCTTTGCAGCCCCATGGACTGTAGCCCACCAGGCTCCTCTGTCCATGTAATTCTGCAGGCAAGAATACTGGAATGGGTTGCCATGTCCTCCTCCAGGAGATCTTCCTGACCTAGGAATTGATCCTGCGTCTCTTGAGTCTCTTGCATTGTCAGGCAGATTCTTTACCACTGGCACCACCTAGGAAGACTTTAAGTAGTTTATATTTTCTTTTTAAAAAGAAAATTATATGCCTTTCTCCCATGTTCTTTCATTTGGGAGCTTATTAAACCCAATCACGAACTTTCCTCTAACCTGAATTGCCAAAAATTTTTCCTTCCTGAGGTTTTATTTATCCATTATCTTTTATACATGTATTATATAGCAATTGTCTACATTCTTTAGCAAAGGTGTTTAAACAGTTAATCAGTAGTCAGCATGGCTACTTCATACTAATCAATGGATAGTAGTAGGATTGTTTTCTTGAGTAAATATTTCTTTTCTTCTAGACTTTTTTAAAAAGTTTGAGCTACAGGTTTAGGTGCCAACATTCATTTTAATATAATTTGGTGGCTATTTTTAGCTTCTTTTTTTTCTTCAATGTGACTTTTTTAAGATTCATATTACATCAATGTATATGTGGCATTATTTATCAAAGAGCAGGAACAGTTTTTTCTTCACTTACTCAAGTGCCATATGGCTTGTGAAATCATAAGCATAATCATAATTGTCACTATGTGGTATAAAACAGTATAAGCTGTTTCAATAAACAAGTTTGGAGAGTGCCATGCCTAGGAAGTGGCATATAATGCTTACATCTGGCTGTCTAATTACCATTACCTTTCAAATGTCAAGTGGAAAGACTTCTACTCAGTACTAAAAGTCCATGAGAGTAGACTCAGCATTTAGAAGCATTGAAGTCATTTGTATTGTGGTATGTCAGTTGGAAAAAAAATACTATCTGTAAATCCTTGTATTTTTTTAATTCATAGAAGTATAAAAATTGGATAGAAATCCAATTTTTAGAGCATCCATTTTTTTTCTGGTCATTTGTGACAAATGCTCCTAAAAGAGCATCTGTTTTTAGACGTCTTGGTTCTCTCTACTATCTAGGTAGAACCATGCAGGGACTAGTAGCCTCAAGGATTGTGGTTCACTGTTAGATCTGGATAACTTCTTTACCTATCCCATGCAACACCCCTTCTTGGCAAAGTAAGAGACCCCAGTTACATTCTTCTGCCCTGCATCATTAGATAGACCCAGAAAGAGGTCATCTCTGTCCAGAGAAGGAAAATGATTAGGTCTGTCTTGGAGAATAAGAGAAGTATCTAGCACAGTCTTTTCACTTTAAGCCCAGCTACCAGGTAAGCCTAGATTCCCATGTAAGGATGATGAAGTCAGCAATTTGTGAAATGGTTGCAACACACGAATTAGGCAGGGTGGAGACAAGGTTTATCATTCCATGGTGGACAAGTTTCCAGACTTCTGAACTGTATTTTCTGATCATTGAACAAGTAACTCTATTGAAACTCTTATGGGAACTAAATATACAGGATGTGGATTGCAACTTAGCCTGTTCAGATCAATGTGCAGGAACTGTAACATCTGTGAGTAGAAAGAGTTTATACTCTTGATTTTTAAATGTCTTCTAACAATAAAGTTTAATATCTAATACACAGTGCAGTATATCACTGGGTGGCCACTGGCTTGAGAAAGAAAATCTCATAGTCTGTACAGGGTGAGGTACAAAACATTTAACAGCTGGCACGGCATAAGCAGGTGTAATAGTGAGAAAGGAACTAGCCATTTGGAGCATGCCAGCTGAATGCCAGCACTGGGAGTGACCTTCACTGTGGCTTTGATGTGTATCAGCCAATCTAGGATAACATGGGAATGACAGCGCAGTGGAAAAGCTAAAGGTTTACAGAACTTTCAACAAGTTGGCCAGTGTTTCTGTTACTGTTTGATAAGGAAATCCCAAACAGAAGAGAAAAATCATATAAAAGTTATGCTAGCAATAACTTTAGACTTTGTACAAGGAAACACTTTCACATACTATGAGACTATATTTATAATTAACTTCTGAATGAAGGTAATGTGAGATAATGTTTGATCTAAAAACAGCTTTTTAGTCCATCATTATGGACTCATGATTTTGGTGATATTACAATTAACTCATTTTCAGGCTTGGTTTGATTAGCTACAGTTTTTTGTTGTGCTGAGCCACATGGTCACAATTTATCACACAGAAACCCCTTCATGGTGGCTCATTTTAAAATTTACTCAGAACTTTAAAATATGCATCATTGCTTTCAGGCAAAAGTTATTCAGGCTTATCCTGCATTTCTTTTACCGGAAATAATAAATCAGCCATTCTCCAAAGAACCCCAATTTCTTTAGTGGAGAACATTATTAGGCTACCAAAAATCTGGGCCCTGGGATACACATTGGATTATTTCATCTTAATACTGAAATTAAAGCAGTTCAGTTACCAGATATAGGGAAGAAAATTATATATTATATGAAATCATTACTTCATATTTGTATTATCATTGGAATTCTATGATATATGTCAAAATACTTCTTACAATTTATTTTTAATATTTTATTTTGTTATGAGTATATAATTATTTGTTTGATTTACACTGTGGTCCAATTGTTTAAATTCTTCTAACTTTGAAAATGTTGATGTCTTATTAATTGACAGCTTTTGTTTGGTTCCTATATTAGTTTGGAGTAGGAAATGGCAACCCACTACAGTATTCTTGCCTGGGAAATTCCATGGACAGAGGAGCCTGGCAGGCTACAAGTCCATGGGGTTGCAAAGAAGTGAACATATTACTGGAGGATATGGTGTAACTGGTGTCCATTACTTTGCCAAATAAAGGTATTGCATATGATAGGTACAGAAGTTATCTGGATCTACCAGTGAACCACAGTCCTCGAGGTTACTAGTCTCTGCATGGTTCTACCTATTAAACAGTTCACTGTATAAGTAGGATGTTAACTGAAGTTTGATCTTCAATGTCTTTATAAGTCATTTCGTTTTGTCATTATTTGTCCACTCGTAACGAGATAATGCATCATTATAAGATATGATTTTCATAATCAATTTTATACACAAATTAATATATATAAAAAATTATGGCAAACAAGCTCAACTGGTGTTTTACAAGAGTAAAATATCAGTAAAAGTACTATATTGGCAATCTGTAAAATTAGTAGTAAAAATAGTAATAGTACCATTATTGGCAATCTGAATTTAAAAACAAAAAGAACAGAACTGAAATAGTTACTTATACATTTCAAAATTTTTTCCTGATACACAAAAATAATTCAGTTTACCCATTCTGTTTCTGGTGTATCCTGCTGTTTTCTGATAAATAATATTTTTATTGATTTTAAAATATCAATGTATATATTCTTATTATTTTACTAAAATTTTGCTTAAAATATAACATTACTTAAATATTAAAATTTTAAACTAGCTGCAATAGGACACAGTATGAAGATTCCTCAAAAAAATTAAAAATAGAACCACCACATGATCTAGCATTCCCACTTTTGGGTACATATCCAAAAGAATCAAAAGTGGGATGTTGAAGAGATAGCTGCACACCTATGTTCATTATAATATTATTCAAAATAGCCAAGAGGTGGAATCAACCCAAATGTTCACTAATGAATGGATAAAGAAAATATAGTATACACATATGATGAAATATCATTCAGGCTTAAAAAAGAAAGAAATCTTGTCACATGCTTAACAGGGATGAACCTTGAGAACATTATGTTAAGTGAAATAAGCCAAACACAAATACTGTGTACTATATGATCCCACTTACATGAGGTACTAAAGTAGTCAAACACAAGAAACAGAGGGTAAAACGATGTTGCCATGGGCTTTGGGAAGGTGAAATGAGGAGTTTTTTAAGTTGAAAACTAAACTATAGTTTTAGTTTTGCAAGATGAAAAAGTTCTAGAGGTCTGTTGCACAACAATGTGAATGCAGTTAACACTACTGAAATATACTTAAAATGGGTAAGATGGTAAATTTTATTTTATTTTATTTTATTTTTTTTGGTAAATTTTATATTATCCATTTTTACAATTAAAAAATTTTTTAAGAAGAGCTTTGAGCAGGGGATAAGGAAGAATGTTTAAACAACCCAACTGTATTTAGAGATATTAATTCAGAGTCCAGAATACATTAGTTGTTAGCTACTTCTTTTTAGGATTTAGAAAAAGCCAATGCAGATCACATTTAGACAAAAATATATATAAAGATAATTTATATCACTTGATAAGCTTTAACTAGAATAAAAGATAAATTGACTATATAAGGACACTTAGTGCTCAGTTAACAAGAGGTTCTGAAGTTGGCAGCCCCAGAGTTAGTACAAAGAATCGAGGACATCACCTAAAGACCCAAGCTCATCTTATCCTTCTGCTCTGCCATTCTTAGACTATTCATGATCTCTCCCTTCTGGGGAGAGGATGGCTGGCCTAGCTCTGAGCATCACATCCTCACAGAAGCCAAGTGAGTGGAAGTTAAACGCACTTACTTCTAAGGAGAAAAGTTTTCTCAGAAGTCTCAGACATGCCTCGCCTTTGTCTCATTAGCAAGATTTGTGTCACATGCCCGTACTTAGACCTGTTATTAGCAGATGGAAACAGTATTGCCACGAATGGCTTAGGTTTCTGCATATCTAAATTTCTTCTTTGGTGGACGAAAAGATATTTGTTGGATAAGAAACAACATTTATACTAGGTAAGTCTCAGCATCATTTCATTTTTGCACAACTCCAAGCATTTTTGGTTTTTAAGAACTTCTTGCCCATTGCTGAGAAGGGCAGCCAAATTTTTTCAAAGTCATTACAAGGATTCTGCCTCAGTCTGAAAAATACCTCAAAAATCATCTTTAATATGATTTTTCAATTCTTTCAGAACAAAAAACTAGGTCTTAAATCAGGTATATCAGAAGAACTTCTACCATATTAAGGAAAGACAGGAATGTGTTCATTTCCCATCTAACCATTTTCTAGTCAGCTCAATTCATTCTTAAATACAGACAATAGTGTTCATTTAGCCATGAAAAAGATTGCTTACTTAGTTCTGTCAATCTCTTTGACCACCTCACTTGAGAATGTAGAATCCATATATTTCAGAATTCACTGACAGTCTCTGTTTCCTTTAACTTAAAAAGTTCATTAACATATAACATACACACAGAAAATTGTACAAGTCATTGCTATACAGCTTAATGAGTTATCACAAAGTGAACAAACTTCAGTCCAGTTCAGTCGCTCAGTCGTGTCTGACACTTTGCAATCTCATAGACTGCAGCACACCAGGCTTCCCTGTCCATAACCAACTCCTGGAGCTTGCTCAGACTTAAGTCCATCGAATCAGTGATGCCATCCAACCATCACACCCTCTGTTGTCCCCTTATCCTCCTGCCTTAAATATTGCCCAGCATCTGGGTCTTTTCCAGTGATTCAGTTCTTCCCGTCAGGTGGCCAAGGTTTTGGAGTTTAGCTTCAGCATCAGTCCTTTCAATGAATATTCAGGACTGATTTCCTTTAGGATGGATTAGTTTGATCTCCTAGCAATGCAAGGGACTCTCAAGAGTCTTCTCCAATATCACAGTTGAGAAGCATCAGTTCTTTGAAGCTCAGCTTTCTTTATAGTCAAACTCTCACATCCATACATGACTACTGGAAAAACCATAGCTTTGACTAGACACACCTTTGTCAGCAAGGTAGTGTCTCTGCTTTTTAATATGCTGTCTAGATCGATCATAGCTTTGTTTCCAAGGAGCAAGCATCTTTTGATTTCATGGCTTCAGTCACCATCTGCAGTGATTTGGGGGCCCCAAATAATAAAGTCTGACACTGTTTCCCCATCTATTTGTCATGAAGTGATGGGACTGGATGCCATGATCTTTGTTTTTTGAATGTTAAGTTTTAAGCCAGCTTTTTCACTCTCCTCTTTCACTTTCATCAAGAGGCTCTTCAGTTCAGTTGCTTTCTGCCATAAGCGTGGTGTCATCTACGTATCACAGATTATTGATATTTCCCCTGGCAATCTTGATTCCAGCTTGCACAAACATATATGCAACCATAAAAAGAAACAGAAGAGTAAAGGATTCCAGAAGCCTCCTCTTTCCCTCTTCTAGTCATTTCTCTCTACCTCAAGAAAAGCCATTATTAGGTTTTCTAACATACATTCAATTCACCTGTGGGGGTTTTGACCTATTTATAAATAAATTCACACATTAGTTCAGTTCAGTCGCTCAGTCGTGTCTGACTCTTTGCGACCCCATGAATCGTAGCACGCCAGGGCTCCCTGTCCATCACCAACTCCCGGAGTTCACTCAGACTCACGTCCATTGAGTCAGTGATGCCATCCAGCCACCTCATCCTCTGTCGTCCCCTTCTCCTCCTGCCCCCAATCCCTCCCAGCATCAAAGACTTTTCCAATGAGTCAACTCTTTGCATGAGGTGGCCAAAGTATTGGAGTTTCAGCTTTAGCATCATGCCTTCCAAAGAAATCCCAGGGCTGATCTCCTTTGAATGGACTGGTTGGATCTCCTTGCAGTCCAAGGGACTCTCAAGAGTCTTCTCCAACACCACACTTCAAAAGCCTCAATTCTTCGGCGCTCAGCCTTCTTCACAGTCCAACTCTCACATCCATACATGACTACTGGAAAAACCATAGCCTTGACTAGACGGACTTTAGTCGGCAAAGTAATATCTCTGCTTTTGAAAACACTATCTAGGTTGGTCATAACTTTTCTTCCAAGGAGTAAGCGTCTTTTAATTTCATGGCTGCAGTCACCATCTGCAGTGATTTTGGAGACCAAAAAAATAAAGTCTGCCACTGTTTCCACTGTTTCCCCATCTATTTCCCATGAAGTGATGGGACCAGATGCCATGATCTTCGTTTTCTGAATGTTGAGCTTTAAGCCAACTTTTCCACTCTCCTCTTTCACTTTCATCAAGACGCTTTTTAGCTCCTCTTCACTTTCTGCCATAAGGGTGGTGTCATCTGCATATCTGAGGTTCTTGATATTTCTCCTGGCAATCTTGATGCCAGCTTGTGTTTCTTCCAGCCCAGCATTTCTCATGATGTACTCTGCATAGAAATTAAATAAGCAGGGTGACAATATACAGCCTTGACGTACTCCTTTTCCTATTTGGAACCAGTCTGTTGTTCCATGTCCAGTTCTAACTGTTGCTTCCTGACCTGCATATAGGTTTCTCAAGAGGCAGGTCAGTTGGTCTGGTATTCCCATCTCTCTCAGACTTTCCCACAGTTTATTGTGATTCACACAGTCAAAGGCTTTGGCATAGTCAATAAAGCAGAAATAGATGTTTTTCTGGAACTCTCTTGGTTTTTCCATGATCCAGCAGATGTTGGCAATTTGATCTCTGGTTCCTCTGCCTTTTCTAAAACCAGCTTGAACATCAGGAAGTTCATGGTTCATGTATTGCTGAAGCCTGGCTTGAAGAATTTTGAGCATTACTTTACTAGCATGTGAGATGAGTGCAACTGTCTAACTCAATGAAACCAAGCCATTTCCGTGGGGCAATCCAAGATGGGCAGGTCGTGGTGGAGAGGTCTGACAGAATGTGGCCCACTGGAGAAGGGAATGGCAAACCACTTCAGTATTCTTGCCTTGAGAACCCCATGAACAATATGAAAAGGCAAAATGATACAATACTAAAAGAGGAACTCTCCAGGTCAGTAGGTTCCCAATATGCTACTGGAGATCAGTGGAGAAATAACTCTAGAAAGAATGAAGGGATGGAGCCAAAGCAAAAACAATACCCAGCTGTGGATGGATGTGACTGGTGATAGAAGCAAGGTCCAATGCAGTAAAGAGCAATATTGCATAGGAACCTGGAATGTCAGGTCCATGAATCAAGGCAAATTGGAAGTGGTCAAACAAGAGATGGCAAGAGTGAACGTCGACATTCTAGGAATCAGTGAACTAAAATGGACTGGAAAGGGTGAATTTAACTTAGATGACCATTATATCTACTACTGCGGGCAGGAATCCCTCAGAAGAAATGGAGTAACCATCATGGTCAACAGAAGAGTCCGAAATGCAGTACTTGGATGCAATCTCAAAAACGACAGAATGATCTCTGTTCGTCTCCAAGGCAAACCATTCAATATCACAGTAATCCAAGTCTATGCCCCAACCAGTAACACTGAAGAACCTGAAGTTGAATGGTTCCATGAAGACATACAAGACCTTTTAGGACTGACACCCAAAAAGAAGTCCTTTTCATTATAGGGGACTGGAATGCAAAAGTAGAAAGTCAAGAAACACCTGGAGTAACAGGCAAATGTGGCCTTGGAATGCAGAAGGAAGGAGGGCAAAGATTAATAGAGTTTTGCCAAGAAAATGCACTGGTCATAGCAAACACCTTCTTCCAACAACACAAGAGAAGACTCTACACATGGACATCAGCAAAATGGTCGACTCCGAAATCAGATTGATTATATTCTTTGCAGCCAAAGATGGAGAAGCTCTATACAGTCAACAAAAACAAGACCAGGAGCTGACTGTGGCTCAGGTCATGAACTTCTTATTACCAAATTCAGACTTAAATTGAAGAAAGTAGGGAAAACCACTAGACCATTCAGGTATGACCTAAATCAAATCCCTTACGATTATACAGTGTAAGTGAGAAATAGATTTAAGGGCCTAGATCTGATAGATAGAGTGCCTGATGAACTATGGAATGAGGTTCGTGACATTGTACAGGAGACAGGGATTATGGCTGTCTGGGGAGGCCTTACAAATAGCTGTGAAAGGAAGAGAAGTGGAAAGCAAAGGAGACAAGGAAAGATATAAGCATCTGAATGCAGAGTTCCAGAGAATAGCAAGAAGAGATAAGAAAGCCTTCCTGAGTGATCAATGCAAAGAAATAGAGGAAAAGAACAGAATGGGAAAGACTAGAGAGCTCTTCAAGAAAATTAGAGATACCAAGGGAACATTTCATGCAAAGATGAGCTCGATAAAGGACAGAAATGGTATGGACCTAACAGAAGCAGAAGATATTAAGAAGAGGTGGCAAGAATACACAGAAAACTGTACAAAAAAGATCTTCATGACCTGGATAATCACGATGGTGTGATCACTCATCTAGAGTTAGACATCCTGGAATGTGAAGTCAAGTGGGCCTTAGAAAGCATCACTATGAACAAAGCTAGTGGAGGTGATGGAATTCCAGTTGAGCTATTTCAAATCCTGAAAGATGATGCTGTGAAAGTGCTGCACTCAATATGCCAGCAAATTTGGAACACTCAGCAGTGGCCACAGGACTGGCAAAGGTCAGTTTTCATTCCAATCCCAAAGAAAGGCAATGCCAAAGAATGCTCAAACTACTGCACGATTGCACTCATCTCACAATTCACACATTATTTACCTTTTTTTATCTGGCCTCATTCACTCAAGATTATGGTTGTGAGCTGCCTCTGTGTTGCATATAGAAGTAGCTTGTTTACTCTCATTACTAGTTAGAATTCCTCTAAATGAACATGCCATAATTTATCCATTATGATGTAGATGGACATTTGCATTGTTTCCAGCTTGGAGTTACATGACTAGGACTGCTAGGAACATTCCCTTACATATATTTTGCCAAATACTTTTATGTCTTTTGTCAGATATAGTAACTTTAAGTAAACTTGTCAGGTCAAAGGTATATATATGTTTTATGTGTATATATATATATATATATACACAAATATATATATATATATATTTTCCAAAGTGGTTGTAGCAATTTACACTTTCAGCACCCATGTATAAGAATTACAGTTATCTGAAACCCTTGCAAATAACTGGTATTTTCTGTCTTCTTCACTGTATTCATTCTGATAGGCATTGAGGTTCTCCTTTAATGCATGCATTTTTTAAACTTTTCCTAGAAATATGTAGCTTTTTATTTATATATTACACTGAAGTTAATATGTACAGTTAACTACATATTGTTAGTTGACTTAATATGTAAGTCATATTATATATTAATATGTAATAATTACATATTATTTGTAATTAATGCAACTACACTTAAGTTAGTTGACAAACCTAGGTTGCTTCCATGTCCTAGCTATTGTAAATAGTGCTTCAGTGAACATCTGGGTACATGTGTCTTCCTGACTATATTTTTCTGAAACCCAACTAACTTAGTTAACAAACACTTTAGAAAAAGATATCTTCCCTATGACTATATTTTGGAGTTGAAGTATTCCTCTCTTGTATACCAATAGCAAGAAAACATTAGTTAGAGAGGAAAACATTAAAACAAACCATTATGCTATATTTGGGTTTCAGAAAAATAAAAAAATTGTCAGGAAGACAAATGGACAGATGAATGGATAAATAAGTTGTGGTACATATAAACAATGGAATTTTAAAAAATGCTCAGCCATAAAATGGAATGCATTTGATTCAGTTCTAACGAGGTGAATGAACTTAGAGCCTATTATACAGATGGCAGTAAGTAGAAAGAGAAAGACAAATACTGTTTATTAGCACATATATATGGAATCTAGAATGATGGTACTGATGAACCTATCTCCAGGGCAGCAGTGGAGATGCAGACATAGAGAACAGACTTGTGGACACAGGAGGGAGGGAAAGGGTGGAACAAATTGAGAGAGTAGCACTGAAACATATACATTACATATGTAAAATTAGATAGCTGTATGATGCAGGGAGCTCAAATCCAGTGCTCTGTGGCAACCTAGAGGGGTGGGAGGCAAGAAGGAATTTAAGGAGGTTAAGAGGGGACATACGTATACTTATGACTGATTCATGTTGATATATGGCAGCAACCAACACAATATTGTAAAGCAATTATCCTCCAATTAAAAATAAAATAAAAAGTTACACTATAGGGGGAAAAAATGGATAATTTCTCTTATCCCCATGATCACAAATGGAGTTTCTATAGACCTTGAACACAACATACTTTAAGAAAATTTAGTCAAGTATTGTTGAATTATTATGAGCTAATAATCCACCTCAATGTTTTCTTAATTAAAACATAGTTCAAATGACATAGAATTTAATTTATAACAAGCAAAGTAATAAACCAGATAAAATAGAGGCTCTACTTGTGACATCAAAACTTTAAAGGCTGACAAACTGGCTGGTTTGGGGTCTTTATTAAGCACAAGGACAATTCTTATCTTCATTTCTTAATTTTTTGGTTGTCTATTTATTTTATGATTTTTTCTTTTTATTTATTTATTTATTTTTAATTTATTTTTTTATTGAAGGATAATTGCTTTACAGAACTTTGTTGTTTTCTGTCAAATCTCAACATGAATCAGCCATAGGTATAAATATATCCCCTCCCTTTTGGACCTCCTTCCCATCTCCCTCCCCATCCCACCCCTCTAGGTTGATATAGAGTCCCTGTTTGAGTTTCCTGAGCCACACAGCAAATTCCCGTTGGCTATATATTTTACATATGGTAATGTAAGTTTCCATGTTACACTTTCCATACATCTCACCCTCTCCTTCCCTCTCCCCATGTCCATAAGTCTCTTCTCTATGTCTGTTTCTCCATTGCTGCCCTGTAAATAAATTCTTCAGTACCATTTTTCTAGACTCCATATATGTGCATTAGAATATATTTATCTTTCTCTTTCTGACTCACTTCACTCTGTATAATAGGTTCTAGGTTCATCCATCTCATCAGAACTGACTCAAATGTGTTTCTCTTTACGGCTGAGTAATAGTCTATTGTGTATATGTACCACAACTTCTTTATCCATTCATCTGCTGATGGATATCTAGGTTGCATCCATGATCTAGCTATTGTAAATAGTACAGCAATGAACAATGGGAAACATGTGTCTTTTTCAATTTTGGTTTCCTCAAGGTATATTCCTCAGGGATTGCTGGGTCATATGGTAGATTTATTCCTAGTTTTTTAAGGAATCTCCATACTGTCTTCCATAGTGGCTGTATCAATTTACATTCCTAACAACAGTGCAAAAGAGTTCCCTTTTCTCCACACCCTCTCCAGCATTTATTGTTCGTAGATTTTTTGATGATGGCCATTCTGACCGGTGTGAGGTGATATCTCATTGTGGTTTTGATTTGCATTTCTCTAATAATGAGTGATGTTGAGCATCTTTACACGTGTTTGTTAGCCATCTGTATGTCTTCTTTGGAGAAATGTCTGTTTAGGTCTTTTTCCCACTTTTTGATTGGGTTGTTTGTTTTTCTGGTATTGAGTTGTATGAGTTGCTTGTATATTTTGGCAATTAATCCTTTGTCAGTTGCTTCATTTGCTATTATTTTCTCCCATTCTGAGAGTTGTCTTTTCACCTTGCTTATAGTTTCCTTTGTTGCGCAAAAGCTTTTAAGTTTAATTAGGTCCCACTTGGTTACTTTTGTTTTTATTTCCATTGCTCTAGGAGGTGGGTCATAGAGCACCTTGCTTTGATTTATGTCATCTACTGTGCTGCCTATGTTTTCCTCTAAGAGTTTTATAGTTTCTGGTCTCATATTTAGGTCTTTAATCCATTTTGAGTTTATCTTTGTGTGTATTGTTAGGAAGTGTTCTAATTTCATTCTTAGCTACATTCTGGACATGTAGCTGTCCAGTTTTCCCAGCACCATTTTTTGAAGAGGCTATCTTTGCCCCATTGTATATTCTCCCTTCCTTTGTCAAAAATAAGGTACCCATGGGGCATGGGTTTATTTCTGGGCTTTCTATCTTGTTGCATTGGTCTATATTTCTGTTTTTGTGCCAATACCATACTGTCTCCATGACTGAAGCTTTGTAGTATAATCTGAAGTCAGGAAGGTTGATTCCTCCAGCTCCATTCTTCTTTCTAAAGACTGCTTTGGCTATTCAGGGTCTTCCGTGTTTCCATATGAATTGTGAAATTTTTTGTTCTAGTTCTGTGAAAAATTCCATTGGTAATTTAATAGGGGTCACACTGAATCTGTAGATTGCATTTAGTAGTGTAGTCATTTTCACAATATTGATCCTTCCTACCCAGGAACATGGAATATCTCTCTATCTGTTTATGTCATCTTTGATTTTTTTCATCAGAGTCTTATAATTTTCTGTATACAGTTCTTTTGTCTCCTTA
This sequence comes from Budorcas taxicolor, assembly GCF_023091745.1. Taxonomy (NCBI): domain Eukaryota; kingdom Metazoa; phylum Chordata; class Mammalia; order Artiodactyla; family Bovidae; genus Budorcas; species Budorcas taxicolor. The sequence continues at coordinate 41,636,059 of NC_068917.1, read as the reverse complement.
GGTAAGTTTATTCCTAGATATTTAATTCCTTTTGTTGCAATGGTGAATGGGATTGATTCCTTAATTTCTCTTTCTGATTTTTCATTGTTAGTATACAGAAATGCAAGTGATTTCAGTGTACTGATTTTGTATCTTGCAACTTTGCTAAATTCACTGATTAGCTCTAGTAATTTTCTGATACTATGTTTAGGGTTTTCTATGTACAGTATCATGTCATCTGCAAACAGTGAGAGCTTTACTTCTTTTCTGATCTGGATTCCTTTTATTTCTTTTTCTTCTCTGATTGCTATAGTTAGGACTTCCAGAACTATGTTGAATAGTAGTGGTGAGAGTGGACACACTAGTCTTGTTCCTGCTCTTAGGGGGAATGCTTTCAGTTTCTCACCATTGAGAATAATGTTTGCTGTAGGCTTATCATATATGGCCTTTACTATGTTGAGGTAGATTCCTTCTATGCCCATTTTCTGAAGAGTTTTAATCATAAATGGGTGCCGAGCTTTATCAAAGGCTTTTTCTGCATCTATTGAGATTACCATATGGTTTTATCTTTCAATTTGTTAATATGGTATATCACATTGATTGATGTGCATATATTGAAGAATTCTTGTATCCCTGGAATAAACCCAATTTGATCATGGTGTATGAGCTTTTTGATGTGTTGCTGAATTCTGTTTGCTAAAATTTTGTTGAGGATTTTTGCACCTATGTTCATCAGTGATATTGGCCTGTAGTTTTCTTTTTGTGTGTTGTCTTTGTCTGGTTTTGGTATCAGGGTGATGGTGGCCTCGTAGAATGAGTTTGGAAGTGTTCCTTCCTCTGCAATTTTTTGAAAGAGTTTTAGAAGGACAGGCATTAGCTCCTCTCTAAATGTCTGACAGAATTCCTCTGTGAGGCCATCTGGTCCTGGGCTTTGTTTTTTGGGGTGATTTTTGAGCACAGATTCAATTTCAGTGCTTGTACTTGGGTTGTTCACAATTTTTATTTCTCCCTGGTTCAGTCTTCAAAGATTGAACTTTTCTAAGAATCTGTCCATTTCTTCCAGGTTATCCATCTTATTGCTGTATGGTTGTTCATAATATTCTCTTATAATCCTTTGTATTTCTGCATTGTCTGTTGTAACCTCTCCTGTTTCATTTCTAATTTTGTTGATTTGATTCTCCTCTCTTTTTTCTTGATGATCTGGCTAATGGTTTGTCAATTTTGTTTATCTTCTCAAAGAACCAGCTTTTAGTTTTATTATTCTTTACTATTCTTTTTCATTTTTTTCATTTATTTCTGCTCAGATCTTTATGATTTCTTTCCTTCTACTAATTTTGGGGCTTTATTGTTCTTTTTTCAGTTGTTTTAGGTGTAAAGTTAGGTTGACTATTTGATGTTTTTCTGATTTCTTGAGGTAGGATTTTACTGTTATACACTTCCTCTCAGAACTGCTTTTGCTGCATCCTATAAGTTTTGAGTTGTCATGTTTTCATTGTCATTTGTTTCTAGAAATTGTTTGATTTCCCTTTTGATTTCTTCAGTAACCTTTTGGTTATTTAGAGCATATTTTTTAATCTCCATGTGTTTGTGTTTCTTGCATTTTTTTTTCTTGTAATTGATATCTAGTCTCATAGCATTGTGGTCAGAGATGCTTGATACGATTTCAATTTTCTCAAATTTACTGAGGTTTGATTTGTGACCCAAGATGTGGTCTATCTTGTAGAATGTTCCATGTGCACTTGAGAAGAAGGTGTATTCTTCTGCATTTGGATGGAATGTCCTGAAGATCAATGAGATCCATCTTATCTAATGAATCATAATGTATCATTAGACTTGTGTTTCCTCATTAATTTTCTATTTTTATGATCTGTCCATTGGTGTGAGTGGGGTGTTAAATCTCCTAGTATTATTGTGTTGTTGTCAATTTCTCCTTTTATGTCTGTTAGTGTTTGTCTTATGTGTTGAGGTACTCCTATGTTGGGTGCAAAGATATTTACAATTGTTATGTCTTCCTCTTGGATTGATCTCTTTATCATTATGTAGTGTCCTTCCTTATCTCTTATAATATTCTTTATTTAAAGGTTTATTTTGTCTGATATGAGGATTGCTACTCCAGCTTTCTTTTGCTTCTCATTTGCATGGAATCTACTTTCCCATCCTCTCACTTTCAGTCTATATGTGTCTTTAGGTCTGAAGTGGGTTTCTTGTAGACAGCATATATATGGGTCTTGTTTTTGTATCCATTCAGCCAGTCTGTGTCTTTTGGTTGGAGCATTTAATCCATTTACATTTAAAGTAATTATTGATATATGTGTTCCTATTGCCATTTTTTAATTGTTTGGGGTTGATTTTGTAAATCTTTTTTCTTCTTTTGTATTTCTTGACTATCTAAATCCATTTAATATTTGTTGTAAAGCTGGTTTGGTGGTACTGAATTCTCTTAACTTTTGCTTGTCTGAAAAACTTTTGATTTCTCCATCAATTTTGAATGGACCCTTTCCAGGTACAGTAATCTTGGTTGTAGATTTTTCCATTTCAGTACTTTAAATATATCCTGCCATTCCCTTCTGGCCTGCAGAGTTTCTGCTGAAAGATCAGCTGTTAAGCATATGGGGTTTCCTTGTACGTTACTTGTTGCTTTTCCCTTGCTGCTTTCAATATTCTTTCTTTGTGTTTAGTCTTTGTTAGTTTAATTAGCATATGTCTTGGTGTGTTTCTCCTTGGGTTTACCCTGTATGGGACTCTTTGTGCCTCTTGGACTTGATTGACTATTTCCTTTTCCATGTTGGTGAAATTTTCAACTATAATCTCTTCAAAAATCTTCTCATACCCTTTCTTTTTCTCTTCTTCTTCTGGGACCCCTATTATATGAATGTTGGTGGTTTTGATATTGTCCCAGAGGTCTCTGAGACTATCCTCAGTTCTTTTCATTCTTTTTACTTTATTCTGCTCTTCAGAAGTTATTTCCACCATTTTATCTTCCAGCTCACTGATTCATTCTGCTTCAGGTATTCTGGTATTGATTCCTTCTAGAGTATTTTTGACTTCAGTAATCATGTTGTTTGTCTCTGTATGTATATTCTTTGACTCTTCTAGGTCTTTGTTAATTGATTCTTGCATTTTCTCCATTTTGCTTTCAAAGTTTTTGATCATTACTATCATTATTCTGAATTCTTTTTCAGGTATTTTGCCTATTTCCTCTCCATTTATTTGGACTTCTGTGTTTCTAGTTTGTTGCTTCATTCGTGAGTATTTCTCTGCCTTTTCATTATTATTATTATTATTCTTATTATTTTAACTTCTTGTGTTTGAAGTCTCTTTTTCTCAGGCTTCTAAGTTTGGTCCAGTGATTTGTGTAAGCTTCCTATAGGGTGAGATTTGTGCTGAGTTTTTGTTTGTTTTTCCTCTGATGGTAAAGGCTGAGTGAGGTGGTAATCCTGTCTGCTGATGATTTTGTTTGTATTTTTGTTTTGTTTGCTGTTTAGATGAGGTGTCCTGCACAGGGTGCTATTGGTGATTGGGTGATGCCGGGTCTTGTATTCAGGTGGTTTCCTTTGTATGAGTTCTCATTATTTGATACCCCCTAGGGTTATTTCTCTGGTAGTCTAGGGTCTTCACTTCAGTGCTCCCACTCCAAAGGCTCAGGGCTTGATCTCTAGTTTTGCATGCATCTATATATTCTTTTATGCTAGTCATTTACTCCTGTTTGCTCTCAGCTGGTGTTCTGCATGCACTTCTGTGTGTGAATGTGTATTCCTGATGTACCTTGTGCTGTGAACTGGGACAGCAATCACATGTCTTAGGGGTTTAGTTTTCTTCCAGATCTCTTCATGACACTGGGGAAGGCAAATTTTTCTTAGGTTCAGTTCAGTTCAGTTCAGTTGCTCAGTCGTGACCTCATGAATTGCAGCACACCAGGCCTCCCTGTCCATCACCAGCTCCTGGAGTTCACTCACACTCACGTCCATCGAGTTGGTGATGCCATCCAGCCATCTCATCCTCTGTCATCCCCTTCTCCTCCTGCCCCTAATCCCTCCCAGCATCAGGGTCTTTTCCAATGAGTCAACTCTTCACATAAGATGGCCAAAGTATTGGAGTTTCAGCTTCAGCATCAGTCCTTCCAATGAACATGCAGGACTGATCTCTTTTAGAATGGACTGGTTGGATCTCCTTGCAGTCCTAGGGACGCCTAAGAGTCTTCTCCAACACCACAGTTCGAAAGCATCAGTTCTTCAGTGCTCAGCTTTCTTCACAGTCCAACTCTCACATCCATACATGACTACTGGAAAAACCATAGCCTTGACTAGATAGACCTTTGTTGGCAAAGTAATGTCTCTGCTTTTGAATATGCTATCTAAGTTGGTCACAACTTTCCTTCCAAGGAGTAAACGTCTTTTAATTTCATGGCTGCAATCAACATCTGCAGTGATTTTGGAGCCCCCCAAAATAAAGTCTGACACTGTTTCCACTGTTTCCCCATCTATTTCCCATGAAGTGATGGAACCAGATGCCATGATCTTCGTTTTCTGAATGTTGAGTTTTAGGCCAACTTTTTCACTCTCTTCTTTCACTTTCATCAAGAGGCTCTTTAGTTCCTCTTCACTTTCTGCCATAAGGGTGGTGTCATCTGCATATCTGAGGTTATTGATATTTCTCCCGGCAAAATTGATGCCAGCTTGTGTTTCCTCCAGTCCAGCGTTTCTCATGATGAACTCTGCAGATAAGTTAAAGAAGCAGGGTGACAGTATACAGCCTTGACGTACTCCTTTTCTTATTTGGAACCAGTCTGTTGTTCCATGTCCAGTTCTAACTGTTGCTTCCTGACCTGCATATAGGTTTCTCAAGAGGCAGGTCAGGTGGTCTGGTATTCCCATTTCTTTCAGAGTTTTCCACAGTTTATTGTGACCCACACAGTCAAAGGCTTTGGCATAGTCAATAAAGCAGAAATAGATGTTTTTCTGGAACTCTCTTGCTTTTTTGATGACCCAGTGGATGTTGGCAATTTGATCTCTGGTTCCTCTGCCTTTTCTAAAACCAGCTTGAAAGGACCTTGAAAACACCATCTCTCAGAGTTCAGTCTTCTTGGATGCTCAACAGCAATTCTTATTTTTTGCTGAGTGTCAGAAGCTTTAAAGTAGAAAGTTCAGACAAAGGAAAACATATTTTTAGAATTTACATTTAATCTTCATAATATTGCTAGAACGTACTATGTAGCAGTTGACTTCCATTCTTAAAGAAGCTTTTTCCTTAACTGTTTTTATTTTTAAAGCAGGTCTGGTACATTTATCTTCCACCAATGCAAAGATTTGCTATATCAACTACTGCTTTGGGTTGCCTTCTCTTGGCCCTTAATTTTTTTTTTTTTTTTTTTGCCTACACTGTTGCTGTGGAAGTCCCCTTTGGTCTTAAATTTTAGAGATTAGATTCCTTATTTCTTCACTACTATAAATATCTGGCTCACCCTTTCAGAAGCTCCTCTTGTTATTCCTCAGTTTTCCACATCTGCCTTCAAATGAAGTCTACTACCTCCAGGATCAATTCCAGAAGTATCTAGTGGCATCCCTTTGCACTGGGAATGGAAGTTAGGTACACTTTCACTGGCTTTAAAGATATATATATATCTGTGGTATCTGGAGGAAACTCTTCTTATCAATGTTTTATGTAGTTAATAAATGCACCACACCCAAATCAGGCTACTACTTTAGGAATTGAAAAATAAATATTGCATTCTTTGAAGATAGGCTTCAAAATCTAATGCTTTTTCTTGTCTAAAATCTGATGTTTCTCTTAAAAAAAAAAAAAAAACAAACATCAAGTCATCTGATAGAATTTTGGATGCTGCCCAAAGAACCCTATCCTTGTTAGGATTTGGAATTATAATAATTCACAAATAATAAGTCATGTTAGGCTCTGGAATCTGGGCACTATTCCCAGAGTCAGTGGTGAAATTAATGGGCAAATTCTTATCTTTGAGTAAGCAATTGTTTTGGTTGAATTGTTGCCATCCAGATTGGTGTTCATACTTGTTAATATGTATTTGCAGAGACTAGGCAAGAAATAACAGAAATAACACTTCCAAGCCTACATACAAACAGATACAATTACTATCATTAATAAATAACCAGGAATAATAGAGTTTGATATATCTTCATTGTCTTCCCTTGCAAGTTGTCTTCCTTTGTGGATCTAGGTATAAACTGCTTTTTGGCAGTGCAATTTCTGATAATATTTATTTTCACAAGTTTTCTGACACATAGATTAATTTTATAATCAGAAAAAGCTTATCATAGTATATTGCTAAATGAAAACAATTATAAAATAGTAACAGATGGTGGCTATTTAAAAATATATGTATATAAAAACACTAAGATAGATAACAGAATGTAAAATAATTCCACTTGAGTAATGGAATTATAAATTTTATTCATTATTTCCTAAATTTCTTATAAAAAAACATTGCTTTGGTAAAATTAACTTATGTTAAGTGGAGCGGGAGTTCTGGCATGCATTACCAGGAAGGGCATCATACCTCATGATCTCAACTAACTTGACCTGTGGCCATATGGCTACTTCCCATCCTAGTTTTTCTTCTCATTTTTTCACCCCTCCCCACAACATACCTAAATCTGCTCTTTTTACTGCTTAGCTCTGAAATCCCCCAGAAATGGTTCAGGCTACCCTCATAGTCAAGGTGAGAGGTGTGGAACACCACTAGGCAGTGGCATGAGAAGTGGAGAGAGAGGCTTGGCTGGATTGTGGGGATTTTTCTAAGGTGGAAGATTTTAGACTCTGGTGGTGAAGGAGAGGGAAGAGCAGAGATTTCTAATCTGGACAGCTGACTGGATGGTGGCAGGAATACAGGAAAGGTGCAGGTGTGGACAAGTTGAGTTTGCACAGCCACAGTCCTGGGGGTGATGTGCAATAGGTGGTTAGGTATGTGGATGCTGAAAGTTCAAGAAAGGTCTAGATTTGGGCATGAGGAATGCAGGGGTGAGCAGTACTGAAGTCATGGAGTGGGTAAGGTCAGCCACAAATGACAGAAAAGAGTAAATCAGGTTGATAGAATCTTGGGGATTCTCCCTTTAAGAGGTAAAGAGAACTCTTAAAAAGGGAGGGTAGGCAGCAACTAGACTTCAGTGGCTGAAATAAATGAGTTAGGAGAGTGGAAGCAGAAAATATTTAGATATCTTTACCACTTGGTGGTAGAAGAAGCCACAAACTGATGGTCTACCAGGCTTCTGTAAAATACTGAATTTATTGTCAGGATTTAAGTTAAGTAAACTTCTCATAAATCTGGATTTCTGGCTTTCCTCAAGAAATAAGGAGATTCAACAACACTGGACAGTTATTTCTGTTTGGCAATAAGCAGCAGGAATCACATACAAGCTACTTCATAGTTCTTAGACATAAACTTTTTAGAAAGCAAAGCAAGGCAAGTCTAAACAGTGAACTGGAGCAAAACAGATGGGATTTTGTCTTCAGTTTTGAATGCTGATTTTATGACCTAGTGACTCAGGTATATTCACACACTGTAGTTTGACACCTGCTTTTACCTTGTGTATTTTTTAGCAAAACCTTTGTCCAGGCTGGAATTTTGCTCCCGCTCCTTGTTCCCCTGCCATTAATGTAATGCTATGCCAGTAATATTTTCTGTAATTCAGTCTTAATTACATCTTCTAAAACCTTTCTCACTCTTCCCGCACTTTGTCCTACAAGCTAGAAGAAAACAAAGCAAGACTGCATGCCCTTATCCCCATCCAAAAAAGTGAGCAGTTACCTTGGTTCCTAGAGATGGGACATTATACTGTGGAAGAAGTTATTCAAATATTTATTAAATTCTGTAAGTGAGACAAAACAACAGCATCAAAAAGTTACCTGATAAAATGGAAGTCTTCCCTGTACTTTCTTCATTTTGTTTTTATTTGCTGCTGTTGCTTAAATTTTTAAAGAAACAGCATCAGGTTATAAAGGAAAGAGCAGTCATAGCTATGGCTCTGTGAGTTGGGGACCTAAGTTCTGGTCCTGGCTCCACCATGTACTCACTTCCTAGCTGTGTGACCTTGAAGAAGACCAGCTTTGAGTGTCACTTCCCTCATCTGTAAAACAAGGAGTTTTAGACCAGCCCTACAGTTTTTAACGGTACTCAGTGGACTAAAAAAATGTGCTTTCGTGGTTCTACAAATATCTGATGCTAATTTCATGGATTCTGGACTACATAGTTCTAAGACTACATACTCACCCATAAATCCAATAAAAAAATTCCTTTCTTCTAATCCAAATTGTTTCATTGTTTTTAGTGGCTGACATTACAATCTTCTCTTTTTAAAAATGTCCTGCAGTTTCATAATTAATATGTCAAGATGTTTATTTCTTTCTTTTGTTTTTTAAACCCACATTGGGATTTTTAGATCTCAGGATTTGAGTCTCTCAATAATTCTGGAAACTTCTCAGCCTTTATTCCTTCAAATATTGCTTCTTTCTTATTCTACTGCCTTTTAAAATTCCAACTAGATACACATTAGACTGTTTCATCCTGTTCTTTCAGTTTCTTACCCCCTTTTTATCTTTAAGTATTCCTTGACTATATTCCAAGGAATATTTTCAGGTATATTTTCTAGTTTATTGACTCTTCATTTGTGTCTAATCCATTTAATCAATCCATGGAGCTATAATTTCAATAATATGTTTTTCATTGCTAGATATTCTATTTGGATCTTTTTCATATCCATTTGTTCTTTGTTCATGTCTTCAATCTTTTTAGAACACTACCTAAATATATTAAAATCAGCTGCTGTATATGTCATTTCTGATTGTCCTAATACATAAAGTCTTTGCCATTTGGTTTCTGCTGTCTGTTCCCTTTTGGGGCTCTCGACATGGTGCCTACTATTCTTGTTTGCTTAACAAATCTTGGCTGCAAATAACTAATTCATCTGGGCAATTTTTTTGTGTGTAAATGTTTTGCAGCTTGGTATGCAGTTCACAAGATTCATCAGATAAGATTTGAGTTTGTCTTTCCAATATGACTTGGGATACTAGCAACCTACAACCATTTTATATTTAATTCTCTATTTCAGGCTTTTGGAAGCACACAGGTAGTGAGTATGATTTCAAGCTTCCAGCACTTGTGGGGGCTGATTTTTCATGTTGTTGTTGTTCAGTCGGTGGTTCGTGTCCAAGTCTTTGCAACTCTATAGTCTGTAGTGTGCCAGGCTTTCCTGTCTTTCACAATCTCCCTGAGTCAGTAATGGTATCTAGCCAGCTCCTCCTCTGTCACCCTCTTCTCTTCCTGCCCTCAGTCTTTCCCAGCATCTTTTCCAATGAAAAGTTGGCTCTTCGCATCAGGTGGCCAAGTATTGGAGCTTCAGCTTCAGCATCAGTCCTTCCAGTGAATTTTCAGGGTTGATTTCCTTTAGGATTGACTGCTTTGATCTTCCTGCTGTCCAAGGGACTCTCAAGAGTCTTCTCCAGCACCACAATTCAAAAGCATCAATTCTTAAGCCCTCAGCCTTCTTTATGGTCCAAATCTCACATCTGTTCATGACTACTGGAAAAACATAGCTCTGACTGTAAGAACCTTTGTCAGTAAAGTAATGTCTCTGTTTTTAAATACACTGCCTAGGTTTATCACAGCTTTCCTTCCAAGAAATAAGTGTCTTTTAAGCTTCAGGCCTGCAGTACCATCCACAGTGAGTTTGGAGCCCAAGAAAATAAAGTCTGTCACTGTTTCCATTGTTTCCCTATTTGTTATGAAACGATGGGACCAGATGCCATGCTCTTAGTTTGTTGAATGTTGAGCTTTAAGCTTTTTCACTCTCTTCTTTTACCCTCATCAGGAGGCTCTTTAGTTCCTCTTTGCTTCCTGCCATTAGAGTGGTAACATTCGCAAATCTAAGGTTGTTGATATTTCTCCTGGCAATCTTGATTCCAGCTTGTGAGTCATCTAGCCCAGCATTTCACATGAAGTACTCTACATATAAGTTAAATAAGCAGGGTTACAATATACAGCCTTGATGTACTACTCCTTTCCCAATTTTGAACCAGTCTGTTGTTCTATGTACAGTTCTAGCTGTTGCTTCTTGACCTGCATACAGGTTTCTCAGGAGGTAGGTAAGATCTAGTATTTCCATCTCGCCAGGGTCCAGCCCCGGTGGATCCAGGGTAATTCGAAGTAGCGATGGTGTCGGCGATCTGATAAGATTATTTATTTAGAGATATAAAGAGAGATTAGGAAAGAATAGTGTAGTGGAGAAAATAGAGGAGAAAAGAGGCTGTGTCCCTTGGTTTACATAAGAAGCCAATGAAGTCTCAAGACAAGAGACTTGCACTATCTGCGTAGGCTGCAGGTGCCTTCCCGGGTCTCCCAAAGGAGTGGAGATGCAAAGCGCCTCCCCGTTCTGGTCTTAGAAACCCAGGCAAAATTAGTAGACTCGGCGAGCCTTTGTGTTCCAGATGGGAATTCAGCCTGAAAAGGAGAATGAGAGAAAAGACGACATGGGGAGACCAGTCTTTCCAGGAACTGATCCAACTCTTTATTTTTCGGGGCAGCTTTTATACCTCAGGTTGTACATAGAGATAAATGGAGAATACAAAGTCATGCAGGGTCAGTAGTCCTGACCTTTGTTGAGACCAGACACTTCTTTATACATACGTACAAAGGTCTTAGATGGTTTTACATCATCTTCTGGCTAAGGGGCCTGCCAACATTTTATGAACCTTTCTGTCTGATAACGGTCAGTCAACCAGAAAACTTATTTTCTCCAGAGGTGATTTTTCTTAAACCAGGCACCACCCTCCGAAGGCACCAGATAAAGTTGCATTCCTATAGGGCAAAGGTTCAGTGGGCTATAATCAAGAAAAGAATTTACTAGCCTAAGGTCTAACGTGATTAATATCAAAGATTATTACTTATTTTTCTCATATGCTAGTTATATCAATTAATGTATATAAGGGACAAGGGATATGGAGACTTAGCAGCAAATATTGGCTCAACAATAAAACCCTCCACCAGTATATTTATAAAAACCCACTAATACTACACTAATAATTTCTAACTTCTCATAAGACTTTGTATTTAGAAAGTTCAAAACATCCCATGCCTCTCACGGTTGGGAGGCAGTGAACAATTATGTGTGGTTTTAAGAGGCCGGACAAACTTGTCAGACAGGATAGAAAGCCATCAGAAGAGTTTTTGGACTGAAACACTCTTGTTATGCCCAGGAGACTTATTAACTGGAGCTGCAAGTTAACTCCTTTTAGAGGAAGGTTGCAGGGGACAGCCCCCCTGTAATGTCAGAAGAGTAGGTGGAAAACATAATGCAGTAAGGCAGGCAGACTCTGGTTTTGGGGGTAGATGCTCAAGGAAGTCTAGGGGGACCCCTGAGGCCTGATCCTGCCTTTGCGTTTGTCAGGCCCCTTTCCTCATGACCTTTGCCATGGGCAGGATTCCCTATGCTGGCTCCCGGCACATCTCTTTAAGAATTTTCCAGTTTGTTGTGATCTACACAGACAAAGTCATTAGCACAGTCAATGAAGCAGAAGGAAATGTTTTTCTAGAATTCCCTTGTTTTTTCTATGATTCAACAGATTGGCAATTGGCAGTTTGATCTCTGGTTCCTCTGCCTTCTCTAAATCCAGCTTGTACATCTGAAAGTTCTCAGTTCAGGTAGAGTTGAAACTTAGCTTGAAAGATTTTGAGTATTACCTTGTTAGCATGTGAAATGAATATGGTAGTTTGAATATTCTTTCTCATTGCCTTTCTTTGGGACTGGAATGAAAACTGACCTTTTCCAGTCCTGTGGCCACTGCTGAGTTTTCCAAATTGTTGGCATATATTGAGTACAGCACTTTATTTTTTTAATATAAATTTATTTAATTGGAGGCTAATTACTTTACAATATTGTATTGGTTTTGCCATACATCAACATGAATCTGCCACGGGTGTACACGTGTTCCCTATCCCCTCCCACCTCCATCCCCATACCACCCCTTTGGGTCATCCCAGTGCACCAGTCCCGAGCATCCTGTATCATGCATCGAACCTGGACTGGTGATTGGTTTCACATATATTATACATGTTTCAATGGCATTCTCCCAAATCATCCCACCCTTGCCCTCTCCCACAGAATCCAAAAGACTGTTCTATACATCTGTGTCTCTTTTGCTGTCTCGCATACAGGGTTATTGTTACCATCTTTCTAAATTCCATATATATGTGTTAGTATACTGTACTGGTGTTTTTCTTTCTAGCTTACTTCACTCTGTACAACAGGCTCCAGTTTCATCCACCTGATTAGAACTGATTCAAATGTATTCTTTTTAATGGCTGAGTAATACTCCATTGTGTATATGTACCACAGCTTTCTTATCCATTCGTCTGCTGATGGACATCTAAGTTGCTTCCATGTCCTGGCTATTATAAACAGTGCTGCGATGAACATTGGAGTACACGTGTCTCTTTCAATTCTGGTTTCCTCGGTGTGTATACACAGCAGTGGGATTGCTGGGTCGTATGGCAGTTCTATTTCCAGTTTTTTAAGGAATCTCCACACTGTTCTCCATCGTGGCTGTACTAGTTTGCATTCCCACCACAGTGTAAGAGGGTTCCCTTTTCTCCACACCCTCTTCAGCATTTATTGCTTGTAGATTTTTGGATAGCAAACATTCTGAGTGGCATGAATTGGTACCTCATTGTGGCTTTGATTTGCATTTCTCTGATAATGAGTGATGTTGAGCATTTTTTTCACGTGTTTATTAGCCATCCATATGTCTTCTTTGGAGAAATGTCTGTTTAGCTCTTTGGCCCATTTTTGATTGAGTTGTTTATATTTCTGGAATTGAGCTACAGGAGTTGGTTGTATATTTTTGAGATTAATTCTTTGTTAGTTGCTTCATTTGTTATTATTTTCTCCTATTCTGAAGGCTGTCTTTTTACCTTTCTTATAGATTCCTTTGTTGTGCAGAAGCTTTTATTTTAATTAGGTCCCATTTGTTTATTTCTGCTTTTATTTCCAATATTTTGGGAGGTGGGTCACAGAGGATCTTGCTGTGATTTATGTTGGAGAGTGTTTTGCCTATGTTCTCCTCTAGAAGTTTTATAGTTTCTGGTCTTATGTTTAGATCTTTAATCCATTTTGAATTTATTTTTGTGTATGGTGTTAGAAAGCATTCTAGTTTCATTCTTTTACAAGTGGTTGACCAGTTTTCCCAGCACCACTTGTTAAAGAGATTGTCTTTCTCCACTGTATATTCTTGCCTCCTTTGTTGAAGATAAGGTGTCCATAGGTGTGTGGATTTATCTCTGGGCTTTCTATTTTGTTCCATTGATCTATATTTCTGTCTTTGTGCCAGTACCATACTGTCTTGATGACTGTGGCTTTGTAGTAGAGCCTGAATTCAGGCAGGTTGATTCCTCCAGTTCCATTCTTCTTTCTCAAGATTGCTTGGCTATTTGATTTTTTTTGTATTTCCATACAAATTGTGAAATTATTTGTTCTAGCTCTGTGAAAAATACTATTGGTAGCTTGATAAGGAGTGCATTGAATCTATAGATTGCTTTGGGTAGTAAACTCATTTTCACTATATTGATTCTTCTGATCCATGATCACGGTATATTTCTCCATCTATTAGTGTCCTCTTTGATTTCTTTCACCAGTATTTTATAGTTTTCTATATATAGGTCTTTTGTTTCTTTAGGTAGATATATTCCTAAGTATTTTATTCTTTCGTTGCAATGGTGAATGGAATTGTTTCCTTAACTTCTCTTTCTATTTTCTCATTATTAGTGTATAGGAATGCAAGGGATTTCTGTGTGTTGACTAAACTTTACTATATTCATTGATTCAGTTCGGTTCAGTTGAGTTCAGTCACTCAGTCGTGTCTGACTCTTTGCAACCCCATGAATCGTAGCACGCCAGGCCTCCCTGTCCATCACCAACTCCTGGAGTTCACTTAGACTCACATCCATCAAGTCAGTGATGCCATCCAGCCATCTCATCCTCTGTCGTCCCCTTCTCCTCCTGCCCCCAATCCCTCCAAGCATCAGAGTCTTTTCCAATGAGTTAACTCTTCGCATGAGGTGGCCAAAGTATTGGAGTTTCAGCTTCAGCATCATTCCTTCCAAAGAAATCCCAGGACTGATCTCCTTCAGAATGGACTGCTTGGGTCTCCTTGCAGTCCAAGGGACTCTCAAGAGTCTTCTCCAACACCACACTTCAAAAGCATCAATTCTTCGGCACTCAGCTTTCTTCACAGTCCAACTCTCACATCCATACATGACCACTGGAAAAACCATAGCCTTGACTAGACAGACCTTTGTTGGCAAAGTAATGTCTCTGCTTTTGAATATGCTATCTAGGTTGGTCATAACTTTTCTTCCAAGGAGTAAGCGCTCTAGTAATTTTCTGGTGGAGTCTTTAGGGTTTTCTAACGAGAGGATCATGTCATCTGCAAACAGTGAGAGTTTTACTTCTTCTTTTCCATTTTGGATTTCTTTTACTTCTTTTTCTGCTCTGATTGCTGTGGCCAAAACTTCCAGAACTATGTTGAATAGTAGTGATGAAAGTGGGCACCCTTGTCTTGTTCCTGACTTTAGGGGAAATGCTTTCAATTTTTCACCATTGAGGATAATGTTTGCTGAGGGTTTGTCATATATAGCTTTTATTATATTGAGGTATGTTCCTTCCATTCCTGCTTTCTGGAGAGTTTTTATCATAAATGGATGTTGAATTTTGTCAAAGGCTTTCTGTGCATCTACTGAGATAATCATATGGCTTTTATTTTTCAATTTGTTAATATGGTGAATTACATTGATTGATTTGCAGATATTGAAGAATCCTTGCATCCCTGGGATAAAGCCCACTTGGTCATGATGTATGATTTTTTAATGTGTTGTTGGATTCTGATTGCTGGAATCTTGTTAAGGATTTTTGCATCTATGTTCATCAGTGATGTTGGCCTATAGTTTTCTTTTTTTGTGGCATCTTTGTCAAGCTTTGGTATTAGGGTGATGGTGGCCTCATAGAATGAGTTTGGAAGTTTACCTTCCTCTGCAAAGTTCTGGAAGAGCTTGAGTAGGATAGGTGTTAGCTCTTCTCGAAATTTTTGGTAGAATTCAGCTGTGAAGCCATCTGGACCTGGGCCTTTGTTTGCTGGAAGATTTCTGATTACAGTTTCAATTTCCATGCTTGTGATGGGTCTGTTAAGATTTTCTATTTCTTCTTGGTTCAGTTTTGGAAAGTTGTACTTTTCTAAGAATTTTCCCATTTCTTCCACGTTGTCCATTTTATTGGCATATAATTGCTGATAGTAGTCTCTTATGATCCTTTGTATTTCTGTGTTGTCTGTTGTGATCTCTCCATTTTCATTTCTAATTTTATTGATTTGATTTTTCTCCCTTTGTTTCTTGATAGGCCTGGCTACTGGTTTGTCAATTTTATTTATCCTCTCAAAGAACCAGCTTTTGGCTTTGTTGATTTTTGCTATGGTCTCTTTTGTTTCTTTTGCATTTATTTCTGCCATAATTTTTAAGATATCTTTCCTTCTACTAAGCCTGGGGATCTCATTTCTTCCTTTTCTAGTTGCTTTAGGTGTAGAGTTAGGTTATTTATTTGACTTTTTTCTTGTTTCTTGAGATATGCCTGTATTGCTATGAACCTTCCCCTTAGCACTGCTTTTACAGTGTCCCACAGGTTTTGGGTTGCTGTGTTTTCATTTTCATTCATTTCTATGCATATTTTTATTTCTTTTTTTATTTCTTCTGTGATTTGTTGGTTATCCAGCAGCGTGTTGTTCAGCCTCCATATGTTGGAATTTTTAATAGTTTTTCTCCTGTAATTGAGATCTAATCTTACTGCATTGTGGTCAGAAAAGATGCTTGGAATGATTTCAATTTTTTTGAATTTACCAAGGCTAGATTTATGGCCCAGGATGTGGTCTATCCTGGAGAAGGTTCTGTGTGCCCTTGAGAAAAAGGTGAAATTCATTATTTTGGGGTGAAATGTCCTATAGATATCAATTAGGTCTAACTGGTCTGTTGTATCATTTAAAGTTTGTGTTTCCTTGTTAATTTTCTGTTTAGTTGATCTATCCACAAGTGTGAGTGAGGTATTAAAGTCTTCCACTATTATTGTGTTATTGTTAATTTCCCTTTTATACTTGTTAGCATTTGTCTTACATATTGTGGTGCTCCTATGTTGGGTGCATATATATTTATAATTGTTATATCTTCTTCTAGGATTGATCCTTTGATCATTATGTAGTGTCCTGCTTTGTTTCTTTTCACAGCCTTTGTTTTAAAGTCTATTTTATCTGATATGAGTATTGCTACTCCTGCTTTCTTTTGGTCTCTATTTGCATGGAATATCTTTTTCCAGCCCTTCACTTTCAGTCTGTATGTGTCCCTTGTTTTGAAGTGGGTCTCTTGTAGACAACGTATATTGGGGTCTTGTTTTTGTATCCATTCAGCCAGTCTTTGTCTTTTGGTTAAGGTATTCAACCCATTTACATATAAGGTAATTATTGATGTGTGATCCGTTGAGTTAAATTCACCCATTCCAGTCCATTTTAGTTCCCTGATTCCTAGAATGTCGACGTTCACTCTTGCCATCTCTTTCTTGACCACTTCCAATTTGCCTTGATTCATGGACCTGACATTCCAGGTTCCTATGCAATATAGCTCTTTACCGCATTGGACCTTGCTTCTATCACCAGTCACATCCACAGCTGGGTATTGTTTTTGCTTTGGCTCCATCCCTTCATTCTTTCTGAAGTTATTTCTCCACTGATCTCCAGTAGCATATTGGGCATCAACTGACCTGGGGAGTTCCTCTTTCAGTATCCTATCATTTTGCCTTTTCATACTGATCATGGGGTTCTCAAGGTAAGAATACTGAAGTGGTTTGCCATTCCCTTCTCCAGTGGACCACATCCTGTCAGACCTCTCCACCATGACCCACCCATCTTGGGTTGCCTCGTGGGCATGGCTTGGTTTCATTGAGTTAGACAAGGCTGTGGTCCTAGTGTGATTAGATTGACTAGTTTTCTGTGAGTATGGTTTCAGTGTGTCCGCCCTCTGATGCCCTCTTGCAACACCTACCATCTTACTTGGGTTTCTCTTACCTTGGGTGTGGGGTATCTCTTCATGGCTGCTCCTTACCTTAAATGAGGGATATCTCCTCACTGCCGCCCTTCCTGACCTTCAACGTGGGAAAGATACTACTGCAGGCAGGAATCCTTCAGAAGAAATGGAGTAGCCATCATGGTCAACAAAAGAGTTCGAAATGCAGTACTTGGATGCAATCTCAAAAACAACAGAATGATCTCTGTTCGTCTCCAAGGCAAACCATTCAATATCACAGTAATCCAAGTCTATGCCCCAACCAGTAACGCTGAAGAAGCTGAAGTTGAACGGTTCTATGAAGACCTACAAGACCTTTTAGAACTAAAACCCAAAAAAGTAGGAAGTCAAGAAACACCTGGAGTAACAGGCAAATTTGGCCTTGGAATGTGGAATGAAGCAGGGCAAAGACTAATAGAGTTTTGCCAAGAAAATGCACTGGTCATAGCAAACACCCTCTTCCAACAACACAAGAGAAGACTCTACACATGGACATCACCAGATGGTCAACTCCAAAATCAGATTGATTATATTCTTTGCAGCCAAAGATGGAGAAGCTCTATACAGTCAACAAAAACGAGACCAGGAGCTGACTGTGGCTCAGATCATGAACTTCTTATTACCAAATTCAGACTCAAATTGAAGAAAGTAGGGAAAACTGCTAGACCATTCAGGTATGACCTAAATCAAATCCCTTATGATTATACAGTGGAAGTGAGAAATAGATTTAAGGGCCTAGATCTGATAGAGTGCCTGATGAACTATGGAATGAGGTTCGTGACATTGTACAGGAGACAGGAATCAAGACCATCCCCATGGAAAAGAAATGCAAAAAAGCAAAATGGCTGTCTGGGGAGGCCTTACAAATAGCTGTGAAAAGAAGAGAGGAGAAAAGCAAAGGAGAAAAGGAAAGATATAAGCATCTGAATGCAGAGTTCCAGAGAATAGCAAGAAGAGATAAGAAAGCCTTCTTCAGCAATCAATGCAAAGAAATAGAGGAAAAGAACAGAATGGGAAAGACTAGAGAGCTCTTCAAGAAAATTAGAGATACCAAGGGAACATTTCATGCAAAGATGAGCTCGATAAAGGACAGAAATGGTATGGACCTAACAGAAGCAGAAGATATTAAGAAGAGGTGGCAAGAATACACAGAAGAAATGTACAAAAAAGATCTTCATGACCCAGATAATCATGATGATGTGATCACTCATCTAAAGCCAGACATCCTGGAATGTGAAGTCAAGTGGGCCTTAGAAAGCATCGCTACGAACAAAGCTAGTGGAGGTGATGGAATTCCAGTGGAGCTGTTTCAAATCCTGAAAGATGATGCTGTGAAAGTGCTGCACTCAATATGCCAGCAAATTTGGAAAACTCAGCCGTGGCCACAGGACTGGAAAAGGTCAGTTTTCATTCCAATCTCAAAGAAAGGCAATGCCAAAGAACGCTCAAACTACCACACAATTGCACTCATCTCACATGATAGTAAAGTAATGCTCAAAATTCCCCAAGCCAGGCTTCAGCAATATGTGAAACATGAACTTCCTGATGTTCAAGCTGGTTTTAGAAAAGGCAGAGGAACCAGAGATCAAATTGCCAACATCTGCTGGATCATGGAAAAAGCAAGAGAGTTCCAGAAAAACATCTATTTCTGCTTTATTGACTATGCCAAAGCCTTTGACTGTGTGGATCACAATAAACTGTGGAAAAGTCTGAAAGAGATGGGAATACCAGAGCACCTGACCTGCCTCTTGAGAAATCTGTATGCAGGTCAGGAAGCAGCAGTTAGAACTGGACATGGAACAACAGACTGGTTCCAAATAGGAAAAGGAGTACATCAAGGCTGTATATTGTCACCCTGCTTATTTAACTTCTATGCAGAGTACATCATGAGAAACGCTGGGCTGGAAGCAGCACAAGCTGGCATCAAGATTGCCGGGAGAAATATCTAGAACCTCAGATATGCAGATGACACCACCCTTATGGCAGAAAGTGAAGAGGAGCTAAAAAGCCTCTTGATGAAAGTGAAAGTGGAGAGTGAAAAAGTTGGCTTAAAGCTCAACATTCAGAAAACGAAGATCATGGCATCTGGTCCCATCACTTCATGGGAAATAGATGCGGAAACAGTGGAAACAGTGGCTGCCTTTATTTTTGGGGGCTCCAAAATCACTGCAGATGGTGATTGCAGCCATGAAATTAAAAGACGCTTACTCCTTGGAAGGAAAGTTGTGACCAACCTAGATAGCATATTCAAAAGCAGAGACATTACTTTGCTGACTAAGGTCCGTCTAGTCAAGGCTATGGTTTTTCCTGTGGTCATGTATGGATGTGAGAGTTGGACTGTGAAGAAGGCAGAGCACCGAAGAATTGATGCTTTTGAAGTGTGGTGTTGGAGAAGACTCTTGAGAGTCCCTTGGACTGCAAGGAGATCCAGCCAGTCCATTCTAAAGGAGATCAACCCTGGGATTTCTTTGGAAGGAATGATGCTAAAGCTGAAATTCCAGTACTTTGGCCACCTCATGCAAAGAGTTGACTCATTGGAAAAGCCTCTGATGGTGGGAGGGATTGGGGGCAGGAGGAGAAGAGGACGACAGAGGATGAGATGGCTGGATGGCATCACTGACTCAATGGACGTGAGTCTGAGTGAACTCCGGGAGTTGGTGATGGACAGGGAGGCCTGGCGTGCTACGATTCATGGGGTCGCAAGGTCGGACACAACTGAGCGACTAAACTGAACTGTGATATCGTTGCCATTTACTTTATTGTTTTGGGTTCAGGTTTATACACCCTTTTTGTGTTTCCTTTCTAGAGAAGATCCTTTAGCATTTGCTGGAGAGCTGGTTTGGTGGTGCTGAATTCCCTCAGCTTTTGCTTGCTTGTCTGTAAAGCTTTTGATTTCTCCTTCATATTTGAATGAGATCCTTGCTGGGTACAGTAATCTGGGCTGTAGGTTATTTTCTTTCATCACTTGAAGTATGCCCTGCCATTCCCTCCTGGCCTGAAGAGTTCCTATTGAAAGATCAGCTGGTATCCTTATGGGAATCCCCTTGTGTGTTATTTGTTATTTTCCCCTTGCTGCTTTTAATATTTGTTCTTTGTGTTTGATCTTTATTAATGTGATTAATATGTGTCTTGGGGTGTTTTGCCTTGGGTTTATCCTGTTTGGGACTCTCTGGATTTCTTAGACTTGGGTGATTATTTCCTTCCCTATTTTAGGGAAGTTTTCAACTATTATCTCCTGAAGTATTTTCTCATGGTCTTTCTTTTTGTCTTCTTCTGGGACTCCTATAACTCGAATGTTGGAGCATTTAATATTGTCTTGGAGGTCTCTGAGATTGTCCTCATTTCTTTTAATTCATTTTTCTTTTTTCCTCTCTGATTCATTTATTTCTACCATTCTATCTTCTACCTCACTAATCCTATCTTCTGCCTCCATTATTCTACTATTTGTTCCCTCCAGAGTGTTTTTGATCTCATTTATTGCATTATTCATTATATATTGACTCTTTTTTATTTCCTCTAGGTCCTTGTTAAACCTTTCTTGCATCTTCTCAATCCTTGTCTCCAGGCTATTTATCTCTGATTCCATTTTGTTTTCAAGATTTTGGATCATTTTTGCTATCATTATTTGTAATTCTTTATCAGGTAGATTCCTTATCTCTTCCTCTTTTGTTTGGTTTGGTGGGCATTTATCCTGTTCCTTTACCTGCTGGGTATTCCTCTGTCTCTTCATCTTGTTTATATTGCTGTGTTTGGGGTGGCCTTTCTGTATTCTGGCAGTTTGTGGAGTTCTCTTTATTGTGGAGTTTCCTCACTGTGAGTGGGGTTGTACGGGTGGCTTGTCAAGGTTTCCTGGTTAGGGAAGCTTGTGTC
Source organism: Budorcas taxicolor (assembly GCF_023091745.1). Classification (NCBI taxonomy): domain Eukaryota; kingdom Metazoa; phylum Chordata; class Mammalia; order Artiodactyla; family Bovidae; genus Budorcas; species Budorcas taxicolor. The sequence goes on along the minus strand of NC_068917.1, from coordinate 41,615,094 downwards.
GGTGTTCTGGTGGATGGAGCTGGATTTCTTCTCTCTGGAGTGCAATGAATTATCCAGTAATGAGTTATGAAATGTCAATGGGTTTGGAGTGACTTTGGGCAGCCTGTATATTGAAGCTCAAGGCTATGTTCCTGCATTGCTGGAGAATTTGCATGGTAGGTCTTGCTCTGGAACTTGTTGGCCCTTGGGTGGTGCTTGGTTTCAGTTTAGGTATGGAGGCGTTTGATGAGCTCCTGTTGATTAATGTTGCCTGGAGTCAGGAGTTTTCTGGTGTTCTCAGGATTTTACTTAAGCCTCCTGCTTCTGGTTTTCAGTCTTATTTTTACAGTAGCCTCAAGACTTCTCCATCTATAAAGCACCATTGATAAAACATCTAGGTTAAAGATGGAAAGTTTCTCCACAGTGAGGGACACCCAGAGAAGTTCACAGAGTTACATGGAGAAGAGAAGAGGGAGGAGGGAGATAGAGGTGACCCGGATGAGATGAGGTGGAATCAAAAGAGGAGAGAGCAAGCTAGCCAGTAATCACTTCCTTATGTGTGCTCCACAGTCTGGACTGCTCAGAGATGTTCACGGAGTTACACAGAGAAGAGAAGAGGGAGGAAGGAGACAGGTGGCCAGGAGGATAAAGGGGGGAATCAAAAGGAGAGAGACAGATCCAGCCAGTAATCCGTTCCCTAAGTGTTCTCCACTGTCCGGAATACACAAAGAGATTCACAGAGTTGGGTAGAGAAGAGAAGGGGGAGGGAGGAGATAGAGGCGACCTGGCGGAGAAAAAGGAGAGTCCAAAGGGGGAGAGAGCAGTCAAGCCAGTAATCTCGCTCCCAAGTAAGAATGGGTACTGAAGATTGGGTTCCTAAAAGTACAAAATTGATAACAAATACCAAAAGTCAAAGATTAAAAAGCTAGAGTAGAGGTTGCACTTTCAAAAATGCAATATTAAAGAAAAAAGTCACAAAAATTATAATATATATATATGAAGTTTGCTTTAAAAATAGGGTCTCTCTTTTTTCTTTTTTGCAAAGTAATAGTAGGTTACAAAAATGAAAATTAAAGGAGTAATACAGAACTTAAAAATAAAAAAAGATTAAAGAATGATAGTAAAAATAGTAAAAATGTATCTAGGACTTTCTCTGGTGTTGTTATGGGCAGTGTGGGGTCAGTTCATTTTCGGATAGTTCCTTGATCCAGCTTATATTTCTTAAGATCTATAGGCCCTTTCCTAGGTAGTCAGTACTAACTACAGGGTTTTAATCGATTGCACCTGTCACTTCCAAGGAGGTTCCCTATGTTTTAGCTTCTTCTGTTTGCTGGTCTCTTCAGTGTCTAATTTCTGCCCTGACACAAGGGGGCAGTGGTGGACACTTTTTTAGGCTCACTTGTTCAGTCGTACTGCGGGGAGGGAGGGACGCTGCAAACGAATAACACTGGCATGTGCTCACAGTGTCTCGGCCACACTGGGTTTGTCCCCACTCACTGCATGTGTGGTTTCCCTGTCAACACTGCTTAGGCTCTAGGTTGCTCTGCTGGGAACTATCTGAGGCCAGCCCTGGGTTGTATACACTTCCCAGGTCTAAGCTGCTCAGGTTCAGGTACTCGGGTAGCCCTCAGAGGCGCAGACTCGGTTGGGCCTGCGTTTTGTGCCCTTCCCAGGTCCGAGCAGCTCAGGTGACCAGGTGTTTGGCAAGCGTGGTCACTGTGACTTATCGCCTCCCTCGTCCCTGTCACTCAGTTTTCTGGGTGTACAACTGGCGCACCTTCTCAGGAGGATGTTGAGCATCCAGAATCCCAAGAAGTCTTGGTTAGCAACGAAGCATGTTTGCAGTTTGGTAGATAATGCCTCTCTGGGGCCATGATTGCCCCTTCTGGCTTTGGCTGCACTCGCCTGCCCCTCCTTTGTTCTGTGAGTGGGCCTGGTGGTGTCTTAGGTTAGGGCTTTTCGCGTGGTAGCTATCCCACAGTCTGGTTTGCTACCTCAAGTTAGTTCCCTTGGATTGCCCTCGGGGCATTCAGGCCTGGTCCCTACTCTAAGCAATGCAGCCCACGCCTCCCTGCCCAGCCCCGGCTTGCTAGCGGCAGATGCAGGCGTCTGTGCTGCTTCTCCGCTGGGGCAGTTACCGTTGGGCACGTAATCTGTGGGTTTTAATTATTTATTTATTTTTCCTCCCGGTTATGTTGCCCTCTATGGTTCCAAGACTCGCCACAGACTCGGCAGTGAGAGTGTTTTCTGGTGTTTGGAAACTTCTCTCTTTTTTAAGACTCCCTTCCTGGGACAGAGCTCTATCTTTTATATTTTTTCCTACCTCCTTTCTAAGACAATGGGCTGCTTTTCTGGGTGCCTGATGTCCTCTGCTGGCATTCAGAAGTTGTTTTGTGGAATTTACTCAGCGTTCAAATGTTCTTTTGATGAATTTGTGGGGGAGAAAGTGGTCTCCCTGTCCTATTCCTCTGCCGTCTTAGGACCGCATCCCCCTGAGTGCAGCACTTTAAAAGCATCATCTTTTAGGATTTTAAACAGCTCAGCTGGAATCCCATCACCTCTACTAGTTTTGGTTTTTTTTTTTTTCCACAGTAAAGCTTCCTGCGGCCCACTTGACCTCATACTCCAGGATGTCTGGCTCTAGGTGAGTGACCAAACCATTGTGGTTATCTGGTCATTAAGATTTTTTTCTGTATAGTTTTTCTATGTATTCTTGCCACCTCTTCTTAATCTCTTCTGCTTCTGTTAGGTCCTCACCATTTCTGTCCTTTATTGTGCCCATCTTTGCATGAAATGTTCCCTTAGTATCTCCAATTAAAGAGATCTCTAGTCTTTTTCATTCTATTGTTTTCCTCTATTTATTTGCATTGTTCACTTAAGAAGGCTTTCTTATCTCTTGTTGCTATTCTGTGGATCTCTGCATTCAGTTGGGTATATCTTTCCTTTTCTCCTTTGCTTTTCACTTCTTTTCTCAGCTACTTGTAAGGCCTCCTCAGACAACCACTTTGCCTTCTTCCCTTTCTTTTTCTTTGGGATGGCTTTGGTAACCACCTCCTGTACGATGTGAGGAACCTCTGTCCATAGTTCTTCAGACATTCTGTCTACCAGATCTAATTCCTTGAATCTATTTGCACATATGTGAGGCATGAGGTGGGGCAACCAAAGGGAATAAAACAACACATTGAACTGAATAATTCAAAATGTTGATCACACGAAAACCACAGAGCCAGAGACTAAACATAAAGTCAGCTTCTTTAAATGCTTTAGAACAAGCACTGACCCAAGAACAAGAAGACCTGGGTTCTATCAGGTTGAGTCATATACAAGTGTTATTTTTATAGGTCAAAATTCAGTAGTGCCAGTTTCATATTGCTCAACCCACAGTTCCTGCTACACCACTCTGTGGTGATCTTTGGGATTTGGATAGGGCTTCCACATCTGTCCAGCTGATGATGCCTGCCTTGCCTAGTTTGTAGGGTTTCTGCAAGGACCTATACAAATTATACAACACTTTATTGAGTGTCTGCTTATGAGTAGTTGCTTGGAAAACAAAAAATGACTAAGGTATAATGTTCATTCCCAAGGAGCTAACAGCCAATGAAGGAAACAAAGAGAAACAACATTGGATATGAGAAGCAAGTAAGGAAGGAAACAATAAATTCTATTGGATTGGTAGACAAAGTCATTTCAATTGAGCTCTAAAGGTTAAATAGAAGTTTCCCATGTAAAGGGGAAGAGACAAATTTAGCAAGAGGAGCAACTTGAACAAGGCATGCAGGTGTGAAAGTGCATGGTAACTTGAGGAACAGTAAATCATCCAGTGGGTCTAAAATGTACAGGGTAATGAGGAAAGGGGTGTGTGAGGCCAAAAAGTTTGAAGGGGTGGGTCACACCAGGGTATGAAAATGATTGGATAAGATGCATCTAGAGGAACTGTAAGAAAGCATAGAGTGTTTTACAAATGCTGTTATTTACCTTGAATACATAAAAGAAAGTTTCCCTGAAAACTCACACCATCCCTCCCTGAAACTCACATCATCCCTTCCCTGAAAACTCACAAAAGGTTTGGCTTGAGTCATAGATTGATTTGCCAGATTTCTAATAGAGTGTTTCCTCTCCCTAGGAGGCACGTAGAAATTTTCAGAGTGGTGGGGAGTGGAGAACAGGAAGTGATTCAGTTTGAGTGCTATCTCATTGTTGCCCCCTTCTTCCATATCAGTTAGTCTGATCTCCCCCAAGAAAGAATTAAAGCCACCACAAACAATGGAGGAGAGGGTCAGTGTAAGCACACTTCCTTCTTATCTTTTCCCTTCTGCTTCCCTGTAAAATCTCTCAGAATTAAGGCATTTAGTGTTGCCAAGCTTAGTCATATTTTCCATTTCCCCTCTCTCCTACCAGCCAGGATCAATTTTGGGGTGCTGACTTCTTTCAATAATTTTCTTGTACCCAACAATGGGTTAGTATAATTCCACTATACCCTCAGAGTTCCTCTGCACAAACAAGAACATGCAAGCCTGACAACACAGTGAATGGCATTGAAGGCCCAGGAATTCAATTTCACCTGATTCTACCAATGGCTCCCATGGAATAAGAGAAAGAACCAAATGGACTTGATTTCAAATTCTGCCTTTGCTACTTACTGACTATGTGGCCTTTTGCAAGACAGTTAATCACTCTATTTCCTCACTTCTAAAATGGAGGAAATAATATCAAATACTGGTGATATGGTGACTATTATAAACAATGTATGTAAAATATCTGATCCACAGAAGATGCCCAAGATACTGTAACTGTTATCACCATTAGTGTTATCGCCACCACCATCATTATTAAGAGTCTGAACTAATGCAGACTCCCTGCTGGTCTCATTCCTTCTCTCTTATTGCCCTCCATCTGTTCCTCACATGGCAGCCAGAGCACTCTTTAAAAAACTAAGTCATATTCCACCTTACTTAAAACCCTTCTTTGGCTTCCCATTGCACTTTGAATGAAATCCAACTCCTTCCCCTGGCCTCCAGGGCCCAGCCCTACTTGGTTTCTTCCTCCTTCCATCTCCAACCCCATTACATTATACTCTCCCAATTGCCCAATCTGCTCCAGCCACACTGGTGCTCTTAGTTCCCTAAAAACTGCAAGTTCTGTCAGGGCCTTTGCCCCTGGAGTTTTCTCTATCCAGAAGGCATCCTCTGTCCCCTTTCAGCCATATGTTCTTCACATCCTTTGGGCACAGCTTAAATGCCACCTTCTCTGACCACACTATCTTAGTTCCATTCTAGTCCTTAAACTTCCTCATCAATCTAATTCTTATTTATCATATTGATTTATTTGTATGGTTTATTTTCTCAAAATATATCTCCCCAAAAAAGAATAAACTCCAGGAGGGCAGGAAGAAGTTTGCTTTATTCACTACTGTATCCCTAGCACCTAGCTGAGCACTAGAAAAGTGTTTGATTTATTATTGTTATTCTTAGCACTCTGTGCAGATACAAATCCATACCACTTGTGAACTCGGGACCTCAGAGAGGTTGGGATTTCTCTATAATGATTACTAGCTATATTTCTTTTCAAAGCATTTAACTACTTTGTAGGACATCAAAGATTAAACTTTCTATTTTCTGTATCATCCAAATTGTCCATAATGAACATATATTTTTAATAAAAATTTCTCATAAACTCTGCATTTTAACAAGACTCCTCACTCCAATTTGATTAAATTCATTTATTTTAAAAGTAAAATCCACAAAGAGGAAAGAAAGACCAGCAGCCAACTTAACACTCTTAAGGGTATCAATTTTGGGAAGAGAGAAATTGCTAATCAAACCTGATATATAAGAGACATTTACTGATTCAATAAACAATTTTCCATTTGATCAAATGTAGATTATATGACAAAGTAAAATGAAAACTGTTGTGCAGTGTCCCATGGGTTAATGCTGATGGAATACATAGTCCCTGGCAACTAATGGGCACTCACTATTTGTGGAATGTAGGTTTCTGGAAGCCTTCTCCAGCCAAAGAAGCAATCATACACATGGCAACTTTGGAAATGATAATATCGCATACATTTTTGTTGTTGTTGTTGCTCAGAAATGAATTACCAACTAATGAATTTCTTTTTAAGACACTATTCCTTGATTAAAATCTCATTTCAGGTTTTTATTTTACTTTTTTGTGATTTAGTGTTAGTCGCTCAGTCGTATCCGACTCTCAGTGACCCTATGGACTGTAGCCCGCCAGGCTCCTCTGTCCATGGAATTCTCCAGGCAAGAATACTGGAGTGGGTGGCGATTTCCTTCAGGGTTTAGTGATTTAAATGTATGTCATTTCCTCTGAAATGTTCCTCTCCACTACACATACACTCTTACCCTCTTCTTCCTCCTTCTTTCTTAAAAAGTTCCTTTTCTTTCCTTGTATTGTCTAAAACATGGCTTTCCCCTTGTGACACCACTATTCTTAAGTCCACTCTCCTTCATTGTGTGCCCATTTCCTAGCACCAGTACAGGAAGTGGCACATTTCTCATTTTCCACTGCCCTTGGTAACCTCAACCCTGGGCCCAACTACTTATGTTAATGTCTTTCCATTCTGGTTACCAGGGATCCCAACATCCTTTTCTGTTTGAGTTGCCGCCTCTATCATCACCCTCAGTTGACTTCACTGCCTGTTTTAATGATTCTTTAGTCCTCTACAGGGCTTTGCTGGTGGCTCAGATGGTAAAGAACCCACCTGCAATGCACAGCTCACTGACAAAGCCTCATCCTGACCACCATTATCATCAGAACATCTCCACCTCCAAGATAAGAACACTGGAATTCACCTGTTTATAATATAAAACAAGCTTCTGTAATTTTACTTCTCCCACTCCCATTTTTAAAACCTTTAGAAATTGTGCTAAAATGTAACAATAAATATAACACATCTGATCTTCATTTTAATCATTTTAAGTGTATATGAAATACACTGACATTAGTGAGCAACCATCATAATCCAGCTCCAAATTTTTTTCATCTTCCCAAAATGAAGCTTGATATCCATGAACAGTATTACCCCATTCCCTAGTTAAGTCTTTTAAGCATATTTATATTTCCCTTAATCGCTGTAAAGCTTCTCACAACCTACTTTATGAAGAAGAATCAGGCCATTTTACAAGACCCTCAAGTTCATGTTCCTAGACCTGACATTTCACATCTCCCTCATTCTCTCACTTTCCCTCCTCTCCTGCACAAAGAAATATGCCCCCTCCTTTTCAAAGCTGACCTTCCACTAGTATTCTTTCCCCCTCTCTCTTCTCTGTCTCCTCTGGGACTTTGATATAGAAAACTATTTATATAGTTTTGATATAGAAAACTATATCAGTTTTCTCTTTCTCATTCACTACTTTCTCTCTACATTGAAATACACCTAGGAGTTTAATATTCTAATAAAAAATAATAATAACGGGTTAAGTTTTACTATGTTCTAGCTATTATGCTAAGTGCTTAAAATGTACCTCCTTATATAATTCTCATAAAAATCCCATGAGTTCAAAATATTATAAGAAAAAGTGTTATTATGAGGAACCTGAGGCTTTAGAGACATCAAGTAACTTGCCCTAGACTTTCACCTGACTAGTTAGCAGCATCCTCCCTTCTCCATGCTGCTGTCAAGATACCATTTTCTCTGTGTTTCCCTTTCATTACTGTACTTTTTAAAAAGTCTTTATTCTTTCTTCTTCACACTGTGCAGTGCACTACAGTTTCCTACCTTGCCTAAAGGACTCTCTCCAAGGCCTCTAATCTGCTAGTTCTCTGCACTGCTCATCAAATGTTCCTTTTTGAGAGGATCTGCTTTCTTAGCCTTCATAATATGACCTGTTTTTTTTTTTTTGTCCTTCTCTTTCTGATCTTCTTTGCTAACTCCTTTTCTTCTCTTACCCCTTAAATGTAAGTCTCCACAGTTCCATCTAGACACAGCTTTCTCTTCCTGCTCCACACTCAGCTGAGCCAATCTCACTTTGCTCCCACATAATCAACAGTTATGCTTTCACAAATGAACAAATCCACATGGCTAACTCTGGCCTTCTCAACCCACAACCCAGCTCCAGCTCCCTGCTGAAATTTCCATATAATTGTTCCTTAAGTTTGAGATACCATTTGCCCCATATTACTCATTACTTGTTCCTGTCAATGAACTCTTCACCTGAGTTTCCTACCCAGACCACTGGCACCAATTTCACTTCCCTTTGCCTTCCCTTCCCCTGTCCAGAGCTAATACACCCACATCCAAAAAGAGCTATGGAGGCTCTGTGGCAGACACAACACTGAACTGCGAATGAATTTTTGTTCTAATCCTGACTCAGCCACTAAAGACCTATGCAACAATGGAGGTAGGACCAGGGATCTCTGGGGCCCTTCCTCATTCAACATTCAAGGATTCTTATGAAATATGCCTGAAGCACTAATCACATTCATCCCCTCCTGACTACTCTCACTGACACTGCCCTAGCTCTATCCTCACTGCTTTTTGCCTGGGTTATTTAGTTGGCCTCCTAACTGGCATTCTTTCCTTTCTTCTAGTCCTTCATACAGCCATAAAATTACATTCATAAAACACATCTTTGATATTTCTCACTTGCTTAAAAAACTTATAAAAGATTCCTGTTAGCTACAGAGTAAAAGTCAAACTCCTTACCATTATATTCACAGCTCCTTGAATTCTACTCCCCACATAACATATGAAGCCTCACTTTTTCTAAATTGGATTACAAAGGTGTTTGGGATAAGCATTTGGGGAAAAAAAAATCCCTAAATTACTCTTTGTACTAGACATAATAAGGGATTAAAGATTTAAATATTAAATAGTAAAGAATAAAACTTTTAGAAAGTGGCATGATAAGTTAATTTATAATCTTTGAGGAGGGGGTGTCTTCAAAGCAGGACACAAAATTCAGAAGTTATAGAAGGAAATGTTGATTAAAATTTATGACATAACATGGGTGTACCTATGCCTGATTCTTGTTGATGTTTGACAGAAAACCACAAAATTCTGTAAAGCAATTATCCTTCAATTAAAAAATAAATAAATTGGCAAAAAATCAATCAAACATGAGTAAACCTATGGCTGATCATCTTGATGTTTGCTAGAAACCGGTGCAACACTGTAAAGCAATTATCCTTCAATTAAAAATAAATAAAATTTTTAAATATCTTAAAAAAATTTGCCACATAATACTGGAAAACTTTTATGAAAAAATATTTTAAATGCAATTAATAAAGTAATAATCGGTACTGGGGAAATTTTTTCACAGACAACAGTTTCACCTCTTGATTTACAAAGAGTTCATATAAGTCATTAATTTACAGACAATGACAACAAACATGTTTTTTAAAAAATGCTAAATCTCACTAAATAATTAAAGAAACAAAATTCAAAACCATGAGCTATTTCCCACTCTTTAGAAAGCAAACATTTTAAAGGTGGTGACCTCCCCTACCCGCACTGGACCCCTGCTGCTAAGGCAATGGAGAAAGGGCATGCACTTGAATTGCTGAAATTACAAATCAATAAAAACTTTTTGAAGTCAGTTGGATAATATCTATCAAAATATAAGATGCTTATACAGTTTGATCCAGAAATCTTGCTACAAGGAATGTATGCTACCAATGAACTTCCAAAGGCTTACCAGAATCACAACACACAAACACACACACACACATAGACCTGTAAGTTACAACACTGGTTATAGCAGAAAAGAAGAAAAGGGGAAAACTGGAAACGGCCAAGGAATTCATCAACACAAGATTGCTTATAGTATATTTATATGATTATATATATTGTTGTTGCGGCCCTGTAATGGACCGGAACCTGGTGGTCCAGAGTCGACGTTAAGAAAGTGAAAGAGAAAGAGAGAGAGAGAGAAAGACAGACAGATAGACATGGGGACCCAAGCTCTGATGGAGAAAGGGTGCTTTATTAGCAGAAATGCAGGCTTATATATCTTTATAACAGACTGGTTCCAAATAGGAAAAGGAGTACGTCAAGGCTGTATATTGTCACCCTGCTTCTTTAACGTCTATGCAGAGTACATCATGAGAAACGCTGGGCTGGAAGAAGCGCAAGTTGGAATCAAGATTGCCGGGAGAAATATCAAGAACCTCAGATATGCAGATGACACCATCCTTATGGCAGAAAGTGAAGAGGAACTAAAAAGCCTCTTGATGAAAGTGAAAGTGGAGAGTGAAAAAGTTGGCTTAAAGCTCAATATTCAGAAAACGAAGATCATGGCATCCGGTCCCATCACTTCATGGGAAATAGATGGGAAAACAGTGGAAACAGTGTCAGACTTTATTTTTTGGGGCTCCAAAATCACTGCAGATGGTGATTGCAGCCATGAAATTAAAAGACGCTTATTCCTTGGAAGATAGCTATGACCAACCTAGATAGCATATTGAAAAGCAGAGATGTTACTTTGCCAACAAAGGTCCGTCTAGTCAAGGCTGTTTCCTGTGGTCATGTATGGATGTGAGAGTTGGACTGTGAAGAAAGCTGAGAGCCCAAGAATTGATGCTTTTGAAGTGTGGTGTTGGAAAAGACTCTTGAGAGTCCCTTGGACTGCAAGGAGATCCAACTAGTCCATTCTGAAGGAGATCAGCCCTGGGATTTCTTTGGAAGGAATGATGCTAAAGCTGAAAGTCCAGTACTTTGGCCACCTCATGTGAAGAGTTGACTCACTGGAAAAGACTGTGATGCTGGGAGGGACTGGGGGCAGGAGGAGAAGGGGAAGACAGAGGATGAGATGGCTAGATTGCATCACTGACTCAATGGACATGAGTCTGAGTAAACTCTGGGAGTTAGTAATGGACAGGGAGGCCTGGCGTGCTGCGATTCATGGGGCCACAAAGAGTCAGACATGACTGAGCACTGAAATGAACTGAATACATGCAAGGTCGCTGACGCTGAAAAGAATCGCTGCATGTCTCATCCTATGACTTCAGTCCTGAGAACTGCTTGCAGCTCTACTCATTCTCGGAATAGGAACAAATAAGGAACAGAGAATCCTTGAGAAATAAAAAACAGCATGCAGGAATAGGCCTGTTAAATGTTCTCTGACAATTTGTAATGCTCCCTGTAAAAAGAATTATTCTGACATGTAAAAATGTCATGTTTATGCTTATGATGTATGTTAACTGTATAATGAAAAAGCTTACAAAATAACATCTGCCGTATGATTCTACTTTTTATTTAAAAACATAGATATATATAGTACTTCTTCACTGAAAAAAAGAATGTTAGGATCTACAGTATACATGCTTTCCTGTCATTTACACATTTCCTAAGTGTACATATATCATTTTTATAACCAGAAAAAGATTACTTGAAAAGTTTTCAACTTTCTGTAGGAAAGAGAAAGGCAATTAAATAATCTGGGTCCTTATATGCTCCATGGTGAGTAATAAACAGTATGTAGAGTCCAAATGACAGAGGTTTTATCAAAGTTAATGATTAACTGAGTACAGCTCATTGAAAGTGCTATGGCTAAAATAATCTAAAAGCTCTGTTTAGGATTTAGTTGTGGGAATGGGAATGCATTCCCACCCATTCTAACCCATTCAACTGGCTCTATTAGGATTGCCTCATTCATCTAATGCTGTCATCCAACGTTGCTTAATCCAAGAGTGTGTATATATAAGTAGAGTTGGAATATAACTGCATCAACTACTACCAAGTGTGGACAACAGGAAGCCTCATCATTTGAGACCAGCCCTTCACATTTATAACTTAGGTGGGTATCATAACCAGTATGCGAGAATATTTGCCATATATTATTGGAAAGAGCAGCTCAAAAGAACCAGTAATGTTTACAATGCCATACTCTAATATTTCTGATTTTAAAATAAGAGAATAAACAATAAATTTTAAGCATAAAAATTTTTTTTAAAGAGTGATTGTATTTTTTAAGGTAAAAGATTTGTAGGTTGTTTAAAGAAAATGTTTTGTTTTTCAGACAAAGATTAGAAAATATTTCCTGTTTTTGACTTATTGCATGCTCCTTAAAAAGCAGTTGACCTTTTCTGTGTCAGTGACTCCATTTTAAATGTTATATTTCAGTTTCTTATCTATCTTACATGAATCTACAGGCTAATATTGGCTTAGAGCAGAGTTCCTCCAAGTGTGTTCTCTCAAACTAACCATGGGAATGTTAACAGAGTGAACTGAGGAGATTATTTGAGATCAAATAATCACTGAAAATAATTAGTTAAACAAAGGTACCCACAATTCTACAGTGAGGGAATGTCAGTACCTTTACTATGCTAATATGAATTCTGACTTTCCAAGAAGTGGAATATAGATTGAAATATTTCCCAGATTTATTTGAAAATACAACTTTTAAAAATGTCTATCCAAGAGATTTTTTTCTAGGACATAAGGATTCTTGGATAAAAGAGAAAAACAAATCCAGCAATGTAATCTTCATGTTATCAGTAAAATATTACCTGAACACCTACTGTGTGCAGGGTACTATTTGAACTATTTTCTATACAATTTAAAATTTAACACAATAAAGCTACTTAAATGCACTATCCCACATTATGGTTACAAATTAAATATCATATTCTGAAATTTATTATTTAAAAGAATTTGAACAATTGCTTGAGCATTTGAAGCTGAGTTCTCATTTCTGCTTACTTTCTTTCTACATTTGGAGGGAGAAGAGAATAGCCAGGGTCAGGAAGCTCTGGCATAAAGATGGAAATCATGAGACTAGATTCTAGTCCTGGTTCTGCTTTTGTGAACCTGGGCGAGGCACTTAACCTTTCAGACCTAGCCTACTCAACTACAGAGTTGGGGTGGGTGGGGTGCTCAGGAAATGATGTCTAAGTTTCTCTGCTTCTTATGTTCAACTGTTCTTGATCAATAAAGGCAGCAGAATCAGAGGAAGAAGGTAAGGATTGATGTGAGCCCCCATGCTCTGTGAGGATAATATTTACTCCCATGGACGATACATTCATTTCTAGGGGCAAAATAGGGAATCTCAATTATGCTATCATTGAAGGATTTTGCTCATCAGACAGGCTATAAATAGAATGGCTTTGTGTAAGATTCTAGTTCCATTTAAACAAGAAAATTTAGAATTTCAGCCTACTGGGGACTTGGCAAGGGACAAAAATAAAGGTGCAGGAAGTTTATTTTCCAATGAATCCTCTAACCCAGGAACTCAATGTTCCTCCTTTAGTCTGCTAGAAGAGCTGGTCCTAATGAAGTTTATAAGAGATTTAAATAGTAACCACTCTTGGGATAATTTGGATTAAAAAATTTTAAATCTAGCACAAAGAGAGCAATGCTTACTAAAAGAAGTATTAACTATTATAGAATTTCAGATAATATTAGAGAAAGTTTAAGACTGGAGGAGCAATCTTGCTCCCTCCACAAAGCACAGCAACAATGTCTTACCTTGACCATGAAGCCTGGTTGCAGTACCCTACTGAAAGAATACATGAAAGTGAAAGTGAAAACGTTAGTTACACAGTCATGTCTTACTCTTTGCGATCCCACAGATTGTAGCCCAGTAGGCTCCTTTGTCCATGGAATTCTCTGTGGAAGAATACTGGAGTGAGTAGCCATTCCCTTCTCTAGGGAATCTTCCTGACCTAGGCAATTTATAAGACAACTCCATATTCCTTCAAAATGGTACTATGACACAGCTTGATAATTAAGGAACAGCATCATTGATGATCCTTGCCTGAATCAAACATTAAATTGGACGCTGCAAAACGGTGATTTTTCTAATTCTATCATTCCTTCCATAATGAATAAATCTTATTTATTCTTAAGAAATGCTATGGACTTGCAGCTTTTTTTTTAAATAAAATGCTTTATAGTCAATTACCATCATTTTTTCTGATGCTCAAACTGTGCCAAATTTGTGCAGCAGGAGACCCTTCAAGGGGACTCCTGTGTCCTTTTGACACAATCTCACTAGTTTTTGAATGATTCACTGCTTTCTGGCACAATGAGATACTCAGTGTTCACTTCTATTATTTCTCAACCCAGATCTAGAATCTTGGTTCCCTTCAGTGGAAAAAGTAGTTAGAAACTAAGACACAGGCACAATGATATTGATAATTCAAATTTAACACTACAGGGATTTTCTATTCTACCTTTATTTTATATTTATATCTCCTTTTCCCTGCAGTGAAAATCCTATAACACCAATACATTTGTTCTATTCCATAGTATAGCAAAAAACAGTCTCAGAATTTCAAAACCAATATTTCCACTAACAACAAGCCCACAAGTAAAGTTTAAGATTGGAATTCTTTTCACCCTCTGACAATAGTTCTAGTATGTATGTATGTATGTATATATATATATATATATATATATATATATATATATATATATTCAGAATACTACATTTAAATTTTACTGAATTATTTTTCTATGTAGCTTTGTTATCAATTTTATATTGAGTTAGCCACAGTTGTTTCTGTTTGTTTTCAAGTTGAGACAATTGAACTAACATTATATTTTAATTCAACAGAAGCCTGAAAAATGAAGCCTAAAATGAAGTATTCAACCACCAAAATTTCCCCAGCAAAGATGAAAAGCACAGCAGGCAAAGCCTTGGTAAAATCTCCCAAGTTGAGAAGTAAGGACTTAAGTCTTTCTGATTGTTTTACACACTATTGTTTATCTGTTACCAAATCTTTATTAATCCAATGTTTATACATGTAAACTTATTAAAAACTACTAAGATGGCTCATAAGTGTATAATAGAGAAGGCTCTGGTTGTAAAATCAGACTATAAAGGGCCAACTTTTGTTTATTTGATATATCACAGAACAGGAGAGGCTTAGGTGATTTAAACCTGCTAATAGTGATAAATATAATTACAGCCTGTCATATCAATTCCTTCTCTACCCAAACCTACTGCCACCAAATCCCAAAACCTTTTTCCCAGATCACCTAACAAAAATTTAAACTGACTGACTTTTATTCAACAAACATTTATTAAGACCTTTGGTATATCAAGTTTTTGGTCTTGACTTCAGATAAAGGAGAGAATAACAAGTGAAGATATTTGAATAATCCGGACACCAAATAAAGCAAAATTGACCAAATGATGCTCAAGTTTATCCAGTTGCAAACTCAAAGTGTCTGAAATAAGTTGAAGGGCAGATAAAATCAGAGAGTAGCTATACCTTCAAGATGAAAGAATTATTAACATCTTTGATTCTTAAAATAACCTATCCTAGGAAACAATTATACAAATTTACACTCATGTTTTTCATTTGAGAGCAGTAGCACAAGAGAATTAACAGAGCTCTGGTGTACTGAGAGAAAAAAAGAGAATGAAAAATGGTAGTGGGCACTGGCATATCTTTGTCTTTTGTGCTCCTCTTCATTTCCCTGAACATGTAAGGCTAGAAGAGAAAGCAATGTCAGACAGAATATCATTTCTGTCTTCCCTGAGGCTCTAGCCCATTAATGCTCCTCTCTTATAAGTAGGAAGACCAATCTGCTGCGGTATCTGAATCACCAGGTATCGAGTCACAGCTAAGTTAGTTGTTTTATTTATGTCTGAGCCAAAATGCTCCTTTCAGGAACAGTGACTCATTAGAAGTGACTCTGTGTCCCCAAATTCCCTCTTAATAAAGAATGCATTTTCTTTGTACCCTAGGAGATGTGGGCTCTCCGTAGATACTGATATGAGGCAGCAGGCTGGGAATATATACCAGAGTCGCTGGCATTAATGGAAAATGAAAATGTAACCCATCCTTTAAGGGTGCAAAGGACCCAACAGCTTATTTATGCCATTTAGAGAAACAATGATTAAGATTATCCCCAAATCACATTACATTATTTTTATCGTCCCTTAGCAGATTTTTCCCTTCCAATAATAACTGGTTCAGTTTAATACTAAAATTGTCATTATTTAAACAGTCTTGGCTAAAATTGCAACAGATACCTATGTGGTATCTGACAGATACGAACTGCTTCTCAAAACTGAAGGTGCAAGGAATGTCACACCTTATTTTTGTAAATAAACTGCTCTGAGTATCCAAGCAACAAAGTCTATTTTAATACTGTCTCCTCCCGTGGGCTAGCAGGCTCTTACACAGTGCAAAAGCCACAAAACTCAGTACTTAACCTCTACCGGTATCCATACAGTCAGATCCCACGTAAGTTCTGGTCAGCACCAGAGCATTTCACCTCTAGTTTTCACCTCTAGTGCCAACACAGTACAGAACTTCAGGAGTTAGACGAAAGCCTCTCCCCAAATGTATCTCCTTTCCAGGAACCTACTCCTTAGAGTTAGCCCATTCTCCCCATACCCATTAATCCTTTCCCTGCCCTGACAATCCAGTGTCGTTATGGATCTATTCAGAAGTCACAATAAAGAAGCCTTGGCCCATATCCATCCAACAGAAGTATTTTAGTTGGCCTGAACAGGGTTACTGTTGTTTTTCAATTGAGGTAACATTTAAAAATTGGGAGATTTTGCATAAAAATCTGAATTACAGCTTCTCAGGAGAAATTTGAAGATCTAGCAACAACTGGGCCCATATATCCCTACATGACAATAGCCGGAGGCAGAATACAGTAGGGATCACCCCCTTTAGTTTGGAGCTGTCTATAAGATAATCTTCTGTTACAGTGAAGGAGCTTTAACTTTATCCTGTGGATAGCAGGGAACCACTGAAAATGTTTAATTGGGAAATAATAAGACATTTTTACTTTGGATAGATCATGTTGGTGGTAGTGAAGATAGAGTGAAGAGGCAAGAGTGGAAACAGAGACTGGGCAGAGGTCTACTGCATTCATCTTAGGGGACTGATGATGAGGGCCTGCCCTAAGATGACAGAATGGAAAGGAAAAACTAAAATTCAGATACATTCAGAAAATGAAACCAGTAAGGCTTAATAACAAACTGAATAAATTGAAGAATGGAGACAGGCGGGGAAATGATTAATTCTCAGCTTTTTGATTTTAAAGTTGGGCAGATATGGCAGATAGCAGTACTATTTTTAAAGATGGGGAATTCTTCAGGAATATATTGGGGGTAGAGAAAGATAAAGTTTATTTTTTTTTATTGTAAGTGTATTTTCATTTGGGGTTAGGGTAGGTCATCTGGGTCAAGATATCCAGAATTCAGGAGGCTCTACATAGATAGAAATAGGGATGCTTTCAGTTCAGTCGCTCAGTCATGTCCGACTGTTTGCGATCCCATGAATCGCAGCACGCCAGGCCTCCCTGTCCATCACCCACTCCCGGAGTTCACCCAAACTCAAGGCTATTGAGTCAGTGATGCCATCCAGCCATCTCATCCTCTGTCGTCCTCTTCTCCTCTTGCCCCCAATCCCTCCTAGCATCAGAGTCTTCTCCAATGAGTCAACTCTTTGCATGAGGTGGCCGAAGTATTGGAGTTTCAGCTTCAGCATCCAGAGAAATCCCAGGGCTGATCTCCTTTAGAATGGACTGGTTGGATCTCCTCACAGTCCAAGGGACTCTCGAGAGTCTTCTCCAACACCACAGTTCAAAAGCATCAATTCTTGGGCTCTCAGCTTTCTTCACAGTCCAACTCTCACATCCATGCATGACCACAGGAAAAACCATAGCCTTGACTAGACGGACCATTGTGGTAAAGCAATATTTCTGCTTTTCAATATGCTATCTAGTTGGTCATAACTTTTCTTCCAAGGAGTAAGCGTCTTTTAATTTCATGACTGCAGTCACTATCTGCAGTGATTCTGGAGCCCGAAAAAATAAAGTCTGACACTGTTTCCATTTCCCATGAAGTGATGGGACCAAATGCCATGATCTTCATTTTCTGAATGTTGAGCTTTAATCCAACTTTTTCACTCTCCACTTTCACTTTCATCCAGAGGCTTTTTAGTTCCTCTTCACTTTCTGCCATAAGGGTGGTGTCATCTGCATATCTGAGATTGATATTTCTCCCGGCAATCTTGATTCCAGCTTGTGCTTCTTCCAGCCCAGCGTTTCTCATGATGTACTCTGCATATAAGTTAAATAAGCAGGGTGACAATATACAGCCTTGATGTACTCCTTTTCCTATTTGGAACCAGTCTGCCACTGGTTCCATGTCCAGTTCTAACTATTGTTTCCTGACCTGCATATAGGTTTCTCAAGAGGCAGGATAGGTGGTCTGGTATTCCCATCTCTTTCAGAATTTTCCACAGTTTATTGTGATCCACACAGTCAAAGGCTTTGGCATAGTCAATGAGGCAGAAATGGATGTTTTTCTGGAACTCTCTTGCTTTTTCCATGATCCAGCAGATGTTGGCAATGTGATCTCTGGTTCCTCTGCCTTTTCTAAAACCAGCTTCAACATCTGGAAGTTCACGGTTCATGTATTGCTGAAGCTTGGCTTGGAGAATTTTGGCCATTACTTTACTAGCATATGAGATGAGTGCAATTGTGCGGTAGTTTGAGCGTTCTTTGGCATTGCCTTTCTTGGGAACTTAAGTCAAAATGCCCCATGGGATCAAAATTTCTGTGGAGAAAAAACAAAAGATACAAAGCTTGGGAGAGAGACCAAAGGTCTACTTACTTTTGGGGAATCATCAACATATAAAAAGATGATTGAAGTCATTGGAGCAAGCAAGATTGCCTGGAAAGTCTAAACTGAGAAGAAAGACAAAGGACAAAACCTTTAGGAAGACCAACATTTTAGGACCAAGCAGAGAAGGAAGAACAACAAAGAGACAGAGATGGAGTGATCAGAGGGAAATAAAAATAATCCAAGAAGAGTGCTAATTCAACAGTAAGGGAAGAAGGATTCAGAAAGGATGTGGTCCCCAAATCAAATGTCACAGACAGGTCAAAGATAGTAAACAGTAAGGGGAGACCTTTGGTGAAATTAGTGCTTGGGGAATAAAGAAAGATGAAGTCACTCACTTCTGCAGTTCTTGTCAGCCATGGTCTGGCTCTCTCTGTAGCATATCAAAAAAAAAAGATTTCTGGGCCCATCCTCATGACATGCCTGAGAAATCTCATCATGCTGTTGCTATGATGAAATTACAGGTTATGAGAATTTCCTTAAAAGACTTTTAAAGACATTTCCCTCAGATATCAAACAGGATGGAGACATAGGAAATGGCAACAGTAAGTCTGAAAGGCTTTGACCCTAATGGAACACTCTCTTCAACAGAGTTCTCATAGCCATGCCAGCTTTATGCTTTCCTCTCAAAAACACAACCTTCATACCAGTTTCAGCTACCCCAAATATTAAAGTATACCTTCTTCCAAATTCTCCCATCCTGGAATGTGAAGTCAAGTGGGCCTTAGAAAGCATCACTATGAACAAAGCTAGTGGAGGTGATGGAATTCCAGTTGAGCTATTTCAAATCCTGAAAGATGATGCTGTGAAAGTGCTGCACTCAATATGCCAGCAAATTTGGAACACTCAGCAGTGGCCACAGGACTGGAAAAGGTCAGTTTAATTCCAATCCCAAAGAAAAGCAATGCCAAAGAATGCTCAAACTACTGCACAATTGCACTCATCTCACATGCTAGTAAAGTAATGCTCAAAATTCTCCAAGCCAGGCTTCAGCAATACATGAACCGTGAACTTCCAGATGCTCAAGATGGTTTTAGAAAAGGCAGAGAACCAGAGATCAAATTGCCAACATCTGCTGGATCATGGAAAAAGCAAGAGAGTTCCAGAAAAACATCTATTTCTGCTTTATTGACTATGCCAAAGCCTTTGACTGTGTGGATCACAATAAACTGTGGAAAATTCTGAAAGAGATGGGAATACCAGACCACCTGACCTGCCTCTTGAGAAACCTATATGCAGGTCAGGAAGCAACAGTTAGAACTGGACATGGAACCAGTGGCAGACTGGTTCCAAATAGGAAAAGGAGTACGTCAAGGCTGTATATTGTCACCCTGCTTATTTAACTTATATGCAGAGTACATCATGAGAAACGCTGGGCTGGAAGAAGCACAAGCTGGAATCAAGATTGCTGGGAGAAATATCAATAACCTCAGATATGCAGATGACACCACCCTTACGGCAGAAAGTGAAGAGGAACTAAAAAGCCTCTGGATGAAAGTGAAAGTGGAGAGTGAAAAAGTTGGATTAAAGCTCACCATTCAGAAAATGAAGATCATGGCATCTGGTCCCATCACTTCATGGGAAATAGATGGGGAAACAGTGGCAGAATTTATTGTTTTGGGCTCCAAAATCACTGATGGTGATGGTGATGGTGACTGTAGCCATGAAATTAAAAGACACTTACTCCTTGGAATGAAAGTTGTGACCAACCTAGACAGCATATTGAAAAGCAGAGACATTACTTTGCCAACAAAGGTCCATCTAGTGAAGGCTATGGTTTTTCCAGTGGTCATGCATGGATGTGAGAGTTGGACTGTGAAGAAAGCTGAACGCCCAAGAATTGATGCTTTTGAAGTGTAGTGTTGGAGAAGACTCTTGAGAGTCCCTTGGACTGCAACGAGATCCAACCAGTCCATCCTGAAGGAGATCAGTCCTGGGTGTTCATTGGAAGGACTGATGCTGAAGCTGAAACTCCAATACTTTGGCCACCTCATGCAAAGAGTTGACTCTTTGGAAAAGACTCTGATGCTGGGAGGGATTGGGAGCAGGAGGAGAAGGGGATAACAGAGGATGAGATGGCTGGATGGCATCACTGACTCGACGGACAGGAGTTTAAGTGAACTCCGGGAGTTGGTGATGGACAGGGAGGCCTGGCATGCTGTGATTCATGGGGTCACAAAGAGTTGGACTCGACTGAGCAACTGAACTGAACTGAAAGTATTCTAAATACTTCAAACACAGTCAGCTCCCAAGGAATTATATCTAGATTTTGTCTCACTAGATGCTACTTGCTACATTACTATCTTCAGCCCCTAATCCTCTTCCACATCCACAATATTTCCTCAGTTCTATGACCTTCACTTCTAACTGCCCAAGACCCATATCTTACTCCCCACAGAGTCTACTTTCAATATTGGACATACCTGGCATGGCCCTATGGGACGCTACACATTAAGATAAGCTTATAAGGAATGAACATATTTAGAGTATCATCTATGCCTTTTAACTTGAAAAAGACAATGTGATACAATATAGTGTAAGCCATGACAGTTGAATTTTGCTTTTCTATTTTGTAATGCAAGTGCCTGACTTAAGCTTTGATTGCTGAGGCATCTACTTCAAAAATGATCATCTCAAATAAGTCCATGGAATTATCCAGGCCAGAATACTGGAGTGGGTAGCTTTTCCCTTCTCCGTTGGATCGTCCCAACCCAGGGATCGAACCCAGGTCTCCCACATTGCAGGCAGATTCTTTATCAGCTATAGTCCATGGAATTATCCAGGCCAGAATACTGGAGTGGGTAGCTTTTCCCTCCTCCATTGAATCTTCCCAACCCAGGGATCGAACCCAAGTCTCCCACATTGCAGGCAGATTCTTTATCAGCTGAGCCATAAGGGAAGCCCAAGAATACTGGGGTGGGTAGCCTATCCCTTCCCCAGAGTATCTTTCTGACCCAGGAATCAAACTGGGGTCTCCTGCATTGCAGACAGATTCTTTACCAACTGAGCTACCAGAGAAGCCCAAATATACACAGCCAGTCACAAAGCTAGATCTTGGTTGATTTCCATAACTGACCATTTGGACTACTTGCTTTTTTTTCCCTACTCTTACCATGCTTTAAGGGGCTTCCCTGGTGGCTCAGAGGTTAACGTGTCTGCCTCCAATGTGGGAGACCCGGGTTCGATCCCTGGGTAAGGAAGATCCCCTGGAGAAGGAAATGGTAACCCACTCCAGTATTCTTGCCTGGAGAATCCCATGGACGGAGAAGCCTGGTAGGCTACAGTCCATGGGGTCGCAAAGAGTCGGACACGACTGCGCGACTTCACTATTCACTATACCATGCTTTAAATTCCTGCTCGTATATTTTAAATTCACCAATAAACAGTGAGCTCTCACTATCCTAGGATCACACACTCAATCCCAATAAAAAGCAGAACCTCAGGCCCATGCACTCTCTCTACCTGTGACCTCTCTGTGTGGTCCCAGATATGCAGTGTAATTTCCAAATCCTATAATTATAGTCAAAGCTATGGGTTTTCCAATAGTCATGTATGGATGTGAGAGTTAGACCATAAAGAAGGCTGAGTGCCAAAGAACTGATGCTTTTAAACTGTGACGTTGGAGGAGACTCTTGAGAGTCCCTTTGACTGCAAGGAGATCAAACCAGTCAATCCTAAAGGAAATCAACTCTGAATATTCATTGGAAGGACTGCTGCTGAAGCTGAAACTCCAATATTTTGGCCACCTGATGTGAAGAACTGACTCATTGAAAAAGGCCCTGATTGTAGGCAGGAGGAAAAGGGGACAACACAGGATGAGATGGTTGAACAGCATCACTGACTCAATGGACTTGAGTTTGAGCAAACTCTAGGAGATGGTGAAGGACAGGGAAGCCTGGTGTGCTGCAGTCCATGGGGTTACAAAGAGTCAGACACAACTGAGTGACTAAACAACAACAAATAATTAATTAAACTTTATTTCTTCAATTTCCTGATGGTTATTGCTGAAGGGCATTTTGCAATCATAATAAGAACATTAAGGGCCAGTCCAAATACAATATTGGTTATTATTAACAGGCTAAGATCAGCACAAAACATACAATTAATAACATATTGTATTAAATTATTGTCAGGAGGCCAAGTTCAGGGTTGACTCTGGCACAGCTTTGTAAATTATCTTTGTGTTAAATACATGTAAGATACCACAGTTGACATATCTAAAGTTATAAAGGAATATTAGGAATTTCCAGGGCAAATGAGTATGATTAAATGGCCTTGCCCTGTTCAAACAGTTGAAGACACCTAAAGGTAGATGCTCATCTGAATTGGAGGCAAGATATAGAAAAGTCAAACCAGTAACTAACAAAAGTTTATTCCACTTAATTTTGTTAATCATATTAGGAAGGCAAATCTACAGAATTTTAAAAAAGATCATAGAATGTATCTGAAAATCACAAGTAATTATTTTCATTTTCTGAATTACTGTGAATTATTGAATTTGGCTATATTGTATAAATTTCTTGATAATTCATTGGCTATTATGTTGAAGATGGAGATCTTATCACCTAGGTGTTATCACTTTCTTTTCTATTTGACTTTTAAAGGCTTTTTAAAAAATGATTTTCAAGTGGCAAATTTAATTTTTATTTGAAATTTTAATTTTTATTTGGATAAGTTAAATGAGAATTAATGAATAACTGATTTTTTTTACTTCAACTGATTTAATCTCAGTTTGTGTTTTGTTAGTCTCTAAAATTGCAATATAGCATTTTCTTAGATGGAGTAGATGGAAGTATAGCTTTAATATTAGACACACTTGAGTCACAACTTCTCATCAGAACTTTGGCAAATGTCATGACTGCTAAGAACTTCAAATCATCATTTGTAAAATGAAATGAATAATATCTACCTGTAATATTATTTGTGAAGGTTTAAATGAAAATTATGCACAGTGCTTGGCCCACTGTAGACACACTAATATTTGACAAGGAAGCCAAGAATACTCAGTGGAATAAAAAAAACAGTCTCTTCAATAAATGGTGCTGGTAAAGCTGGATTATAACATGTAAAAGAATGAAACAACCCCTATCTACACCACTCACAAAAATTAACTCACAATGAATTTAAAGACTTTAACGTAAGACCTGAAACTATGAAACTCTAGAAGAAAACATAGTCAAAAAGCTCCCTGCCCTGGGTCAGTTCAGTTCAGTTCAGTTCAGTCGCTCAGTCATGTCTGACTCTTTGTGACCCCATGAACTGCAGCACGCCAGGCCTCCCTGTCCATCACCAACTCCCGGAGTTCACTCAGACTCACGTCCATCGAGTCAGTGATGCCATCCAGCCATCTCACCCTCTGTCATCCCCTTCTCCTCCTGCCCCCAATCCCTCCCAGCATCACAGTCTTTTCCAATGAGTCAACTCTTCACATGAAATGGCCAAAGTACTAGAGTTTCAGCTTTAGCATCATTCCTTCCAAAGAAATCCCAGGGTTGATCTCCTTTAGAATGGACTAGTTGGATCTCCTTGCAGTCCAAGGGACTCTTGAGAGTTTTCTCCAACACCACAGTTCAAACGCATCAATTCTTCAGCACTCAGCTTTCTTCACAGTCCAACTCTTACATCCATACATGACCACTGGAAAAACCATAGCCTTGACTAGATGGGTCAGCTATTCTTAATAACCTTTACAGACAATAGTCATCTCTCTAAAATTATTAAAAAATAGATTCTAGATAAGTAGAAAGGAGTATAGATTTCATATAACCAAAGAGCTCCCTGCCAGCTAGGCAAAGATTGATAAATGTTGGATGTAGAGCCACACTCTCTTAAGCCAGTTTTTAACCCAAAATTTTTTCTAAAGACCTAAAGCTTTTCATAACTCATTTAACAGCAAAATATGACCTGAACTCATTAACAGTTAAATCCTGACCTAAACCAACATGAAGTCTTTATTTATTTCACTTGATGTATATTTTCCTGTGCTTCACTATAAAGTTATTAATTTTTTATTATGAGGTGCTCTCCTAGTCCCTGCTGGGTGTGTTTCCCTAGCCTCTTCTCAATGTGCTAGTTATAGACAATATGTACTCTACACAACAATCTTAAAATCTAAAAAACTCTGAATTTTGAAAAACAACTGGCCCCAAGGTTTGTGATAAGATACTGTGGACTGTGGTTGTTTTCTTGATCTGCTACACTCAGGGTTTGTAAAAGGATAAAGAAGGATGGAATGAAATGGTATCACGATTTTTTTCAATTACTTAGAATCCCAACAGAAGGCCGAAGAAGTTTGTCAGATGTACTATATGCAGCTACGCTCTGGCCTTAAAATAGAAAAAAAGGTCTGTTACTTTAGGAAAGAAACCACCAAAAGGCATTCATCAACAGGTAAGGAGAAACTATGCACTTCCTGACAATTTTTCAACATAATGATGGACATTGATTTGCCTTCACTTATCACATCAAGATACATAATTTCTTTCCTCACCCAAATTCCTTCTGGAAAAGAGTAAGGATGAGGAACTATTTTTTAGTCATTTTCAGAATAGTGTGGAAGAAATGGTTATATCATGTTAAGTAAAAATAGAGGATACAAAATTATAAATATATTTTATAATATTTTAAAATGTTTTTCCTTTCATTTAATGAAAGTAAACTAAAACATTAATAGTGGTTGCCTTTTGGGTATTGAGACCATGAGTGACTAGCTTTCTCCAGCCTGGACTCCAGTGAGTGTGCCCTATTGAGATGTAAGTATGTAGAAAGTATTGACTTCTTCAGAGCATAGCATGACCAAAGCCCTGGGGTCAGTCATCACTGTGAGCAAGCAGCCTTGACTGGAAGTCCTCAAAGGGGTGACGGGAAGGGGTCTGCACTGAGTGAGGACTGACAGCCCACTCCTATCCCCACCCCTGTTCTGCAGCTGAGAAGTACAAAGAGCGTCTGGCACTATTTACCTGTAAGCAGACGAAACACTTTAGTCAGTCTGTGGACCAGGGCTTCACCTTGGGTAATACAACGGTCAAGAAATACTCTACAGCAAATCACCTATCAAGTATCAAAGGTAAGATTGGTCACAGGGGTGTGTGAGGGTGAGAAGGGAGGTAGGACATGGGACCCTCACGAGTGCTAGTCCAAGAAGCAGCCCCAACTCTACAATTTCATGTATATCAGAAACTTCTGTCTTTTTTAAGCGGTACCCAAAGTAGTACAGGGTATCTGCTCTAACAGTACTTGTGCATTCTATAGTCAGAACTATATTATTATTTTGAAATGCTTGCTATGGACTGGAATCTCATCTACATAATTCCTGAGATAAATATATTATCTTTTTGGGGGGAAAAAAACACACATTATCTCTCCAAATTTCAACATTTTGACAATGAAAGAAAAGGAAGAGCTATTATATTTTCAAATATAATTTCAACTCAAAAATTTTAAATAATTGTTGATTGTTTTAAATTATATCACACATGTGCAAATAAATTCAATATTTAAAGTTCTTAATGTTCTATATATTATTTTCTTTAGCATAATTCTACACTATAAATAAAATATAATTATTTTTTCTCATCTAGGGCCTATATATGTAGTCTCTAAATCTGACGCAGTTTACCCCAGCATGCTGCAGAAATATCATTTTCTGTGTGTGCTGATATATTAAAAAAAATTGAGAGTACTGATTTAAGTGTTGCAGTTTTTTGGCCAGAAGACAAAATGAGGCTCACACCTGCATCCTCCAGGACTGTTGAAAGTCTCCAAGTAACTCCATCTTTACAGTTGTCTATCCATGTCTATCAAAATACAGTCCCCCGTTGCCCACAGTTCCCTAGATCATGTGAAATTAAGAAGCAGAGTTTTCTTCGGGCAATGTCTATCACTTTTCCAGTTTCTTTCTCCCCATCAAACCCTCCCCTAAGCACACTAATATGGCCTCCCATAGCCTTCACACAGGAGGCTAGCATCTTTGATATCTTTCATGCAGGAGGTTAGCATCTTATGATCCCATAACATAGCTCAACCTTTGAGCTATGTTAAGTTTGTGCCTGAGACTTTCATCTATTCAACGGTGATAGACAAAGTACAACTCAAGTTGCAAAGACAAAAAAAACCACAACACATTTAGAAGGTTTCTTAATTTTCAAAAGATTTTTCATGGAAACAAGTCTTTAAATTCTTAATGACAAGATTTTTACTTGTTACAGAACATTCTGCTTCCCTGAGTACATACAACGATCAGTTCATTAGTTTTGTTTTTGAGGATGGAAACTATGAGATCTGTGTTGAGGACTTGATAGGAGACCAAGAGAAAGGTAGACTATTTCCTTTTGTCTATAATGATATAATGATGACCAGTAAAGTAAAAATTAATAAATTTAACAAACTATAAACAATAGATTAACTCAGATATGGCTAATAGATTTCATGCTATGTGCTAACTCCAATGCACTGGCAATAGATGCTTGAATATCACCATATTGGGGAGGATTCAGAAGCTTATTCAGGGTTCATCAAGGAAGAATGATGATATTGAGAAGTTGTATCTGTTGTGAAATACGGAAGGAAGTACCACACATATTTACTGTCATTAAATTATTAATATCTACTAGGTCTTTCCAGTTTTATCAATACCACTAGAGTATAATTCTAGCAAAAGAGTATACCAATGCTATGAACAACATTTTAAATATTTTAATACCAACATTGTTGGGGAAATCCTCAGAGCATATTTATACATTTTTAAGACCTTTCTCAAAGCCACAAAAGTTTTGCTTTTATTGATACATAATAAGAGGATATTTTCTGATGTTATATATGTTGAAACTGAAATCATTTGGTAAAATTGTATCTCACTAAAGGGATTTTATGCATTCTCTTTCAGACAAGGTGTTACTCCGTTACTACGAATCCCAATTCCCCTTAAGTGAAACAGGTAATTTGGGAGGCTGGGTAGCTCTGGGGCTTGAATTCTTAAATTTAGGGTAAAGACAAATCCAAACATGTTCCATGGAAAAGGAAGGTGTCTCAGAAGGTTCTCTCCTACCCAATTCATGGTAAAAATATTGGATTTTAGATTTTAAAAGGACTTATTCCCTTTCATCCATTTTGCAGTTTAATAATCAGGATAAATTGGCTGCATTTAACAGAGATTCAGAATAACAGTGTCTTACTGAGTGACTTCACTCTCACTTTTCACTTTCATGCATTGGAGAAGGAAATGGCAACCCACTCCAGTGTTCTTGCCTGGAGAATCCCAGGGACAAGGGAGCCTGGTGGGCTGCTGTCTATGTCCTTCTTATCAGAACAAACTATGAGTTTTATTTCCTTTAAGAACACAACCTGGAAGTTGTACCTGACACTTAACATTCACCTTATGTTGGTCAGAACTAAGACATATTGCTACATAAGGCAGGCCTGGAAACATTCTGTTATTACACAAAAGAGGAATTAGATATTGGGACAACTATCAGTGGCTTTCTATGCAGACAGGGAAGCTGACACTGAGAGCAATACTCATTAGAGTCTCAATTCTACTATTAGAAAGCATATAAGAAAACTAACCTCTCTCCTAAGGGGACTTAGAATTACACCTTATTGTCCAGTGTTTTATCTGGGTACAAATATTTCTAATAGATGTGTTGGTGAATGAAATAGTCATTTTACATCTGGGACTCTTTTCCTGGGTGCTAAATTCATTTAAATTAAAATGAGTTACAATTCTTAAGTTTATAATTTGTGTTTTTTAATTGCAAGATGGTGATGGTAGTCATCGGAAGTTAATGGTAAACCTGAGCCCCACGAAAGACAAAGACTTCTTGCTGCACGCTAACAGTAAGGAGCACTCTGTGGAGGTAACAGAAACATGCACCTAATTGTCATGACTGACTACTCATCTGTGCAGATTTGGGGGTTTGGGGTACTTTGAAGAAGTTTTGTTTGTAATATTGTAAATAAAACAAAACCAGTTACAATTAATACCTTGCTTCTGAAATAGGGAAGGGAGTAAAATTGGCATGTGTCCCCTTCCGACTGAAAGTCTGGTCTCTGCCAGCAGTGCAGCATTACCCGGGAGCTTGTTAGAAATGTAGACTTCCAGACTCCCTCACAACTGAATCAAAACGAGCATTTTAACAAATCTCCAGGAGACTCATAGGTACCCCTGGGTACATAGGTACTCATAGGTACATAGACTCATTAAAGTTTGAGAAGCACTGCTGAATAGAATGATATAAAATCCTTTCTCTTTGGCTGTAGGAACTACTGTTTTCGTCCAGGCAGTATTTCCTTGTAAAATATCATTATCTTGGGCAACTGAAAAGTAATTTTATAGTCTGAAACTGCTAAAGGGATGGGTTCATAAATATTTCCATATGCCAAGATATAGAGATAGCATAACAACCTACATTCTGATCATAGGATTCACTGCGCTGTCTTCCTCAGTTAGTAAATAGAACTGTTATATTGGTCATGATAAGTGAACAATGAAAAGAAATAGAGGAAAGCAATAGAATGGAAAAGACTAGAAATCTCTTCAAGAATATTAGAGATACCAAGGGAACATTTCATGCAAAGATGGACACAATAAAAGACAGAAAAGGTATGGGCCTAATAGAAGCAGAAGATACTAAGAAGAGGCGGCAGGAATACATAGAAGAATTGTACAAAAAAAAGATCTTAATGACCCAGATAACCACAATGGCGTGATTAATCACCTACAGCCAGACATCCTGGAGTATGAAGTCAAGCAGGCCTTAGGAGCATCACTACAAACAAAGCCAGTGGAGGTGATAGGATTCCAGCAGAGCTATTTAAAACCCTAAAAGATGATGCTGTTAAAGTGCTGCACTCAATATGCCAGCAAATTTGGAAAACTCAGCAGTGGCCATAGGACAGGGAAAGGTCAGTTTTCATTCCAATCCCAAAGAAGGGCCCTGCAAAAGAATGTTCAAACTATTGCACAACTGTACTTGTTTCACATGCTAGCAAGGTAATGCTCAACAATATGTGAACTGAAAACTTGAAGATGTACAAGCTGGATTTAGAAAAGACAGAGGAATCAGAGATCAAATTGCCAACATCTGTTGCATCATAGAAAAAGCAAGGGAATGCCAGGAAAACATCATCTTTTGCCTTCATTGACTAGGCTAAAGCCTTTGACTCTATGGATCACAACAAACTGGAGTATTCTTAAAGAGATGGGAATACCAGACCACCTTACCTGCCTCCTGAGAAACCTGTATGCAGGTCAAGAAGCAACAGTTAGAACCAGCCATGGAACAATGGACTGGTTCAAACTAAGGAAAGGAGTACATCAAGGCTAGATATTGTCACCCTGCTTATTTAACTTATATGCAGAGTACATCATGTGAAATGCTGGGCTGAATGAAGCACAAGATGGAATCAAGATTGCCAGGAGAAATATCAATAACCTCAGATATGCAGATGACACCACCCTAATGGCAGAAAGCAAAGAGGAACTAACGAGCCTCTTGAGGAAGGTTAAAGAAAAGAGTGAAAAAGCTGGCTTAAAACTCAACATTCAAAAAGCTAAGATCATGGTATTGGTCCCATGACTTCATGGCAAATAGATGGGGATAAAATGAAAACAGTGACAGACTTATCTTCTTGGGCTCCAAAATCACTGTAGATGGTGACTGCAGCTATGAAATTAAAAGACCCTTGCACCTTGGAAGAAAGGCTATGACGAACCCAGATAGTCTGTTAAAAAAAACAGAGACATCGCTTTGCCTACAAAGGTCCATATAGCCAAAGCTAAGGCCTTTCCATTAGTCACGAACAGATGGGAGAGTTGGACCATAAAAAAGGCTGAGCACAAAACAATTGATGCTTTCCAACTGTGGTGCTGGAGAAGATTCTTGAGAGTTCCTTGGACAACAAGGAGATCAAATCAATCAATCCTCAAGGATATCAACTCTGAATATTCATTAGAAAAATTAATGCTGAACCTGAAGCTCTAATACTTTGGTCATCTGATTTGAAGAGCCAATACCCTGGGAAAGACCCTGATGCTGGAAAAGATAGAGGGCAAGAGAAAAAGGGGACAACAGAGGATAAAATGGATGGCATCACTGACTCAATGGACATGAGTCTGAGCAAACTCAGGGAGATAGTGAAGGACAGGGAAGCGTGGCGTGCTGCAGCTCATAAAATCACAGAGAGTTGGACACGACTTGGTGACTGGACAACAGCAGCAGCAGTGTAGCCATGCAAGGTACTAATGTAAACTCTGGGTGCATCTCCCTCAACAAAACATTTCTAAGTTTATATAACAGTGTTTGGCATATATAACTACTCAACAATACAAGCTGACTCCCAATGAGCTCTATTATATATACCAAGTTGTATGCTAAAGGTTAAGTAATGTCTTATTTAATTCTCACAGTAACTGTCTTATGAAGTCATTGTATTGGTCAGGTACACTGTGTAACGAACCACTTAATAACTTAAAATAATACTCATTTATATCACTCACATATCTATGGGTAAGTTAGGGGTTGAACTAGAAAACTGGCTGCAATAAAAACTTGAGACTTGAAACATAAACAAAGTGTCTAGTTCTCAGAGATACCACATGGCAAAAAGAGAAGTATGAATCCAGAACTACTGCATCAAGCCATTATGTCTCTCAAAATATACTATCAGGGAATCAAATCAAATTCCCCTGCTTGGGCCCTCTGTTCACTTTCTCCCCACTTCCTATCCCCTATCCAGTAAGCAGGCTTGCTAGAAATATCAAGTTATGAATAATTATTCTCTTTTAGTTTTCAACACAGGGATGTAAAGTTGACTCTGAACTTCCCACTCCCATATTGATTACTTTCTCTCTTGTTTTCCTCAGCTACAAAAATGTGAAAACCAGTTGCCAGAACAAGCCTTCTTTGTCCTTCATGAGACGTCCTCCCAGTGTGTTTCATTTGAATGTAAGAGCAATCCTGGAGTGTTTCTAGGAGTAAAGGATAACCAACTAGCTCTAATTAAAAGAGGGGAAGACCCTGAGGATTCAAATACACAGAATATCACATTTAAGCTCTCAAACTTAATGTGATGGAAAGCTGCAGATCTTTGGTTGAGTAGCCCCAATAGCTACCACTGAAAAAAAGATGAGATATAAAGAGACAGATAACACGAAGGCAAATGGAATGTTTAGTATGGTGTGGAATGTTTTCCTTATTATGTACAAAAATTTTTTTATAACCCTTCAGTTCTGTTTTTCATTTCCCTCTGTATATTCTACTGCATATTCAATACAAATATTGGAATATTTAATAGCATACTGGTAAAGAGACTTGCCAACATTCTGAAGTATACACCTGACCTTTACTTTTTTCCTACTTTCAATCCAGAAAGAACTTAGTATTTAGAGTGAGACCTCTGGGGAGAAGCAAAGGGCCTTATCCCTAGTCTTGCTTTAGTCAAAGATCAATTTTAAAGAGCTACATAGGGACATCATTTTCCATGATTCTAAACAATAGCCTTAAAGGCTTAATAAAAAGACAACTGGAAGCTACACAGATTGACCATTTCACAACCAGAATAAAACATCAAGATTGTTTATAAATACTCAAAACTTCAGATACCTAAATGGCCAAGCAGGTAATATGAATATGTGAAAAGGCAAGAATAATTTTAAAATTAAGAAAATTAAATCTAGTATTTAAAAGTGAATAATTTCATCTCTCATTTTTTAAATTCCAATTTTTATAGATTGCGTTAACTTTAAGCAAGGCATTCTTACATTAAAAAGTAAAATAAATTTTATTTCAGACATAAAACTGAAATTATGAGGAATATCTAACAAACTAGAATTTTTTTTGAAGCACTGAACCACAATATATGTCAGGCATGCAAGTACCATGGGCTGCAAGTACTATGGAGGGGCTAGAAGTCCTCTAACCTACTAGAGCTTATATGGGACATAGGATTAATATTACAATTTCAATAACTGGCTATCCCTCATATGTTCTTCTGACCCTGACTTTCAGGAACCCATGACTTTTGATCTATTCATCACCTTAAACAAAATTTTTTCTAATCCTTTCTTCTCACATGTGCAAGTCCTTTTCTTGTCTGATTTCCCAATGACCCTGCTTACTATGGAATATACATGTGACTTGTTCCTTCCTCATTTCTTTTGACCAACTATGTCATGTACTCCCAAATGTACTTCCTGACCTCACTTCTACATCACCTGATCTCTCATGCCAGTATGTTTATTCTGCTTTTTCTACCTGATGCTGTAGAATTTTACATAAACCTATCAGTGGTAATATTTTTCATTAAACATCTTTGTGTTTTATTGTTACTAAGGTACTAAAGTTTATAGTCAATCATATAATAACATTTCTCAACTACTAAATAGTTTCTGCTTACTTTAAAACCTTTGCAATTTCTACTGTAATTTTTCATAGGTAGAATACTGACAATAAATGATAAACATAATGACAAAATACTTACAAAATAAGACTTTTTCTGAAAGTGTAGGCTTTTTAAGTTGTTGAGATATATTGACTATAACTGTTGGTGCAACATAAAAGAGGCTGTGAATTACTATATGAGGGCAAAAACTTATAGAACAATATATCTTTGTTTCATTACTTTGTCAATAATTTAACTACAGAAACAACAATAAAAACAGAATCTATATCATTCCCTCTGAAAAACACTAAATGTTGATGATGTGCATCTGTATAATATACTTAAAATTATTATTAAGTAACCAAATATATCCATTACATTATTCATATTCTTAAATAAACTGTGTTTTTCAAAAGTATATGAGACCATAGTGATTTTATCATAAAATGACTCAATATTGTGAAATTCTTAAGTGAAAGTACACATACCCTAATCCATCAATGTTAGTAAAGTGGAGGAAGTTATTTGCCTAATATTTTTGGTGATTCAAAATTAACTAAAATTTTCCAGAGAAGAGATTGTGTCTTTTTCAGCTTTGCGCTCCCAGTGCCCATCATGGTGGCCAGCACAAAGTAGGTATTCAGTGACTTAAACCCAAGATCAAACAGCCAACACGTACTTGCATTATAATTTTAACCTAAGACTTCCAACCTGGTTTTCTTATTTTACGTGATTAATTTTCCTTTAAAAAACACTTTCTGTCATCACTATAGTCAGTGTTATTTGATTAAAATATTCAAATGTATGGTGGTTTTTGTCACTTAGATGCCTGTGTTTTGATGGTGGATAAAAGCAATGCCAAAGAATGCTCAAACTACCGCACAATTGCACTCATCTCACATGCTAGTAAAGTAATGCTCAAAATTCTCCAAGCCAGGCTTCAACAGTATGTGAACTGTGAATTCCTGGATGTTCAAGCTGGTTTTAGAAAAGGCAGAGGAACCAGAGATCAAATTGCCAACATCTGCTGGATGATGGAAAAAGGAAGAGAGTTCCAGAAAAACATCTATTTCTGCTTTATTGACTATGCCAAAGCCTTTGGCTCTGTGGATCACCAGAAACTGTGGAAAATTCTGAAAGAGATGGGAATACCAGAACACCTGACCTGACTCGTGAGAAATCTGTATGCAAGGCAGGAAGCAACAGTTAGAACTGGACATGGAACAACAGACTAGTTCCAAATTGGTAAAGGAGTACGTCAAGGCTGTATATTGTCACCCTGCTTATTTAACTTATATGCAGAGTACATCATGAGAAACTCTAGGCTGGATGAAACACAAGCTAGAATCATGATTGCTGGGAGAAATAACCTCAGATATGCAGATAACACCACCCTTATGGCAGAAAGTGAAGAAGAACTAACGAGCCTCTTGATGAAAGTGAAAGAGGAGAGTGGAAAAAGTTGGCTTAAAACTCAACATTCAAAAAACTAAGATCATGGCATCTGGTCCCATCACTTCATGGCAAACAGATGGGGAAACAGTGGAAACAGTGTCAGACTTTATTTTCTTGGGCTCCAAAATTACTGCAGATGCAGCCATGAAATTAAAAGATGCTTGCTCCTTGAAAGAAAAGCTATGCTCAACCTAGACAGCATATTAAAAAGCAGAGATATTACTTTATCAACAAAGGTCCATCTAGTCAAAGCTTTGGTTTTTCCAGTAGTCTTGTATGGATGTGAGAGTTGGACTATAAAGAAAGCTGAGTGCTGAAGAATTGATGCTTTTGAACTGTGGTATTGGAGAAGACTCTTGAGAGTCCCTTGGACTGCAAGGACATCCAACCAGTCCATCCTAAAGAAAATCAGTCCTGAATGTTCATTGGAAGGACTGATGTTGAAGCTGAAACTCCAATACTTTGGCCACTTGATGTGAAGAACTGACTCATTTGAAAAGCTCTGATGCTGGGAAAGATTGCAGGCAAGAGGAGAAGGGGATGACAGAGGATGAGATGGTTGGATGGCATCACCGACTCAATGGACATGAGTTTGAGTAGGTTCCGGGAGTTGGTGATGGACTGGGATGCCTGGTGTGCTGCAGTCCACGGGGTCGCAAAGAGTTGGACATGACTGAGCAACTGAACTGTGCTGAACTGAAGAAGGCAAAAGAACTGTACTCCAAAAACTATAAGATGCTGATGAAATAAATCAAAGAAGACACAAACAGATGGAAAAATACACCAATTTCTTGGATTGGAAGAATATTTTATAATTATATATTTGTTATATTTTACAATATAAACAAATATCTAATCATTATGTAGCATACTTAGAACTAATATAATGTTATGTCAATTATATCTCATTTTAAAAAGATTACAATAGATTAAACTCTGCAACAGTAACCATCTGTCATATAAGTGCCCTTGTTCCTAGAAAGAATTAAGTTACATGATATTGATGATTTAACACAACTCCATCACCAGCTCAGAACCACTTGACTGATGTTCAGTGATTTATCTTTTCAGATTAAAGTTTGGAACTCATACACATTTAACATTTAGCATTAGTCACCTTTGTTTTTTCATATTAAACTTCAACAGGTGTTGGCTCACTTTAGCCAAACCTGCTAGTTTTCTAAGGATGCCTCTCTCCTGCAGCCTCCTTATTGCTCCTCTACCTGAAACATTCATTCTGACCAGTCTATTTTTTCACATCTGATATATCTTCTTGATTCTTTTCTATCAATGTCTTTCCCATGCTTCCTTCAAAATCCAGTTGTCTCCATCATCTTATTATCTTTTCAAGACTTATGGATGACTGTGACTGTGGTGACAAAGTTGATTGTATTCTGCCTAGCACTGTATGTATACATGATTTATCTTCCATAAAGGGGTGTGATACTATAAGGACATGTTTTTTTCTTTTAATCTTCCTGCTAGGACACACAGTGATCTATAATTAGGACAAGTTAATTTTATTCTAGTCTTATTTTTATCTTCATTCCAGGATTATAGCAAACTTTCGTCAGAACACATCTTTCAGAGAATATCCCAAACTTCTTTGTCCTATGTCATTCTCTTCTCAAACATCTGTTAATCACTTTGCCAGCAAAGATCCATATAGTCAAACCTATGGTTTTTCCAGTAGTCATGTACGGAAGTGAGAGTTGGACCATGAAGAAGGCTGAGTGCCAAAGAACTGATGCTTTCAAACTGTGGTGCTGGAGAAGACTCTTGAGAGTCCCTTGGACTGCAAGAAGATCAAACCATCCAGTCCTAAAGGAAATCAACCCTGAGTAATCATTGGAAGGACTGACGCTGAAGCTGAAGCTCCAATACTTTGGCCACCTGATTCGAAGAGCCAACTCAATGGAAAAGACCCCAATGCTAGGAAAGATTGAGGGCAAAAAAAGAAGTGGGTGACAGAGGATGAGATGGTTGGATGGCATCATCAATTCAATGGATATGAGTCTGAGCTAACTGCAGGAGATAGTGAAGGACAGGGAAGCCTGGTGTGCTGCAGTCCATGGTGTCGCAAAGAGTAGGACAGGACTGAATGATGGAACAACAAATTAATTCTTTAGATCTTGGTAAAGTCTTCTCAAGTGTACCGTATTATTGATGCAAAATATTCACACTAGGAAAACAATTCCCACATTAATGGGGTAAAGGAGTGAATATTGATAGATAAGGCTAAAAAGTTAGGCATGGAACATATCACTCAGGGTTTTATAAGTCATGTTAAAATTTTTGTTTTTACCCTATGTGCAAAGGGAATCCATCAAACTTTCGAGCAAGATGACAAGATTCAATGGATTGGAAGGAAGGAAGAAAAGAAGTAGAGAGATTATTTGGAGAGCTATTACAATAATCCAAGTTTTTAAAATGATGTTTGGTTTAGGGTGATGGCAGTAGACAATGGAATTAGTACACAGATTGAAGATACATTTGAAAGAGTTTTAAACAGCACTTGGAGATAAACTGGATTGAGAACTGAAGGATGGAGTGATTTGGAAATGATTCAGTTTTCTGACTTGAGCAGAGATGCACAAAGGCACTGAGATGGCAAAACCTGAAGAGAAACAGATTCATGGATGAATGAACAAGTGCTTCATTTTGAATAGTTTGAGATGGTTGACATATCCACATGTAGATAACAAAACAAGTTTCAATTCTGGAGCTCAGAGGTACTATGCACAGAGATAATCTGCACCATAGTTGTTTTCAGTCAGTTCAGTTCAGTCACTCAGTCATGTTCGACTCTTTGTGACACCATGAATCACAGCAAGCCAGGCCTCCCTGTCCATCACCAACTCCTGGAGTTCACTCAAACTCACGTCCATCAAGACAGTGATGCCATCCAGCCATCTCATCCTCGGTCATCCCTTTCTCCTCCTGCCCTCAATCCCTCCCAGCATCAGGGTCTTTTCCAGTGAGTCAACTCTTCGCATGAGGTGGCCAAATTATTGGAGTTTCAGCTTCAGCATCAGTCCTTCCAATGAACACCCAGGACTGATCTCCTTTAGAATGGACTGGTTGGATCTACTTGCAGTCCAAGGGACTCTCAAGAGTCTTCTCCAACACCACACTTCAAAAGCATCAATTCCTGGGCTCTCAGCTTTCTTCACAGTCCAACTCTCACATCCATACATGACTACTGGAAAAACCATAGCCTTGACTAGATGGACCTTTGTTGGCAAAGTAATATTTCTGCTTTTCAATATGCTATTTAGGTTGGTCATAACTTTCCTTCCAAGGAGTAAGCATCTTTTAATTTCATGGCTGCAGTCACCATCTGCAGTGATTTTGGAGCCCCAAAAAATAAAGTCTGCCACTGTTTCCACTGTTTCCCCATCTATTTCTCATGAAGTGATGGGACCAGATGCCATGATCTTCATTTTCTGAATGTTGAGCTTTAAGCCAACTTTTTCACTCTCCTCTTTCACTTTCATCAAGAGGCTTTTTAATTCCTCTCCACTTTCTGCCATAAGGATGGTGTCATCTGCATATCTGAGGTTATTGATATTTCTCCCGGCAATCTTGATTCCAGCTTGTGCTTCTTCCAGCCCAGCATTTCTCATGATGTACTCTGCATAGAAGTTAAATAAGCAGGGTGACAATATACAGCCTTGACGTACTCCTTTTCCTATTTGGAACTAGTCTGTTGTTCCATGTCCAGTTCTAACTGTTGCTTCCTGATCTGCATATAGGTTTCTCAAGAGGCAGTCAGGTGGTCTGATATTCCCATCTCTTCCAGAATTTTCCACAGTTTATTGTGATTCACACAGTCAAAGGTTGGCATAGTCAATAAAGCAGAAATAGATGTTTTTCTGGAACTCTCTTCCTTTTTCCATCATCCAACAGATGTTGGCAATTTGATCTCTGGTTCCTCTGCCTTTTCTAAAACTAGCTTGAACATCTGGAAGTTCACAGTTCACATATTGCTGAAGCCTGGCTTGGAGAATTTTGAGCATTACTTAACTAGCATGTGAGATGAGTGCAATTGTGTGGTAGTTTGAACATTCTTTGGCATTGCCTTTCTTTGGGATTGGAATGAAAACTGACCCTTTCCAGTCCTGTGGCCACTGCTGAGTTTTCCAAATTTGCTGGCATATTGAGTGCAACACTTTCACAGCATCATCTTTCAGGATTTGAAATAGCTCAACTGGAATTCCATCACCTCCACTAGCTTTGTTCATAGTGATGCTTTCTAAGGCCCACTTGACTTCACATTCCAGGATGTCTGGCTCTAGGTGAGTGATCACACCATCATGATTATCTTGGTCGTGAAGCTCTTTTTTGTATAGTTCTTCTGTGTATTCTTGCCACCTCTTCTTAATATCTTCTGCTTCAGTTAGGTCCAGACCATTTCTGTCCTTTATTGAGCCCATCTTTGCATGAAATGTTCCCTTGGTATTTCTAATTTTCTTGAAGAGATCTCTAGTCTTTCCCATTCTGTTCTTTTCCTGTATTTCTTTGCACTGATCGCTGAGGAAGGCTTTCTTATCTCTCCTTGCTATTCTTTGGAACTCTGCATTCAGATGCTTATATCTTTCCTTTTCTCCTTTGCTTTTTGCTTCTCTTCTTTTCACAACTATTTGTAAGGCCTCCCCAGACAGCCATTTTGCTTTTTTGCATTTCTTTTCCATGCGGATGGTCTTGATCCCTGTCTCTTGTACAATGGCATGCACCTCCGTCCATAATTCATCAGGCACTCTATCTATCAGATCTAGTCCCTTAAATCTATTTCTCACTTCCGCCGTATAATCATAAGGGATTTGATTTACTGTTACCTAATTTATTTTCAGTAAGAGAGCAATTTCATAACTGTATCTTCTAGATTTAGTCACCACAAAATTGCAGCTTAAATCCTAGCATAAGCTTGGCAGTATGGAGACTCTTTTTAAAGCCTTGTTATAAAAACACTTATAAAGCAAACTTCAAAAAATGAAATGGATCACTGAGCTCATGAACCCAAGGGCCTTCAAATTAAGGTTGATTATGCACCCACCATGCGCTAAGCTACATGCTTTACATGCATTATCATAGTCTGCAAAGTGGTTCTATTACTCTGCCTAGTTTACAAATGAAGAAACCAAGGCTTAGAAAAATTAAGGCATTTTCTCAATGATATTTGGCATCACAGCTTAGTGACTAATAAAGCTAGGACTAGAAGTCAAGTTTATCTTTCATTGTTTTCTTGGAGGTCATTTTATGTAACATGACCACCCAAAATGTCAGCAGCAACATTTTCTTTTCCTAGAATATGAAATATTACTTCCTTCCCCAGTCCCAAGTCTCCTTTTTCTTTACTAGATTTTCTCCCCCAACCCTTTTCCTTCTCTCTGCTGTTTCTTTCTTTCATGGAGGCTATTATACAGAGTGAAGTAAGCCAGAAAGAAAAACACCAATACAGTATACTAACACGTATATACAGAATTTAGAAAGATGGTAATGATAACCCTGTACGCAAGACAGCAAAAGAGACACAGATGTGTAGAACGGACTTTTGGACTCTGTGTGAGAGGGCGAGGGTGGGATGATTTGGGAGAATGGCATTGAAACATGTATACTATCAGGTAAGAAACAAATCACCAGTCTATGTTTGATACAGGATACAGGATGCTTGGGGCTGGTGCACGGGGATGATCCAGAGAGATGATATGGGGTGAGAGGTGGGAGGGGGGTTCAGGATTGGGAACACATGTACACCTGTGGCTGATTCATGTCAATGTATGGCAAAACCAATACAGTATTGTAAAGCAAAATAAAGTAAAAATTAAAATTAAAATAAATAAATAAATAAAAGGTAAGATTCGAAATGAAAAAAAAAAAAAACAGTTCCTATCTGAGTGATGGATGAGAAAGGATGGCTAAGAATCCAATATTCCAATGATACTGGTTAATTTTGGCTTTCTCGAGACACTGTTAAATATGCTACTAACTGAGAGCTACAGAGAGAAAATAGTCACTCTGGTCTGGTACTGGAAAACTCATTTGCCTTCATTATAAAACCATTATGATTTGATGGATGGGGAATGAACTGTTGTTACAACAGCTGTTATAGTCATTAATTACTCAAGTAGACTCTAAGGAAAGGACATTCTGCTTTTGCAAAACAACTTACCACACCCTTCATATGGTCTCATTTTACTGTGTGTAAGTCAGTCTCAAAATTAATACAAAGTTATTTTGCAAACTAGAGACTGCCAAAATTGATTTCAATGTTGGTGTTGAAATTGTCTTTTAAAGTATTTTATTGTATATTCTCCCTCTAGACTTCCAGAATACCAATGGTCAATTTGGCAAATTATTCCTCTCACATAGCCAATTGTTGACACCATACTTTTTATCCCTAAAGACCTATGAATTATTTTTTAAATGAAAGGGAAAAAAAAGAACATAATGGACTATGTTAACACTTCCTGGGCATGTACACCCATGGTGGATTCATGTCAATGCATGGCAAAACCAATACAGTATTGTAAAGTAAAATAAAGTAAAAATAAAAAATTAAAAAAAAAAAAAGAAGTAATTTGAGCTATTGTGAATCTTCCTGTTGGATGGTATAGCAGACACTGCTCATGATCTACATAACATGTCCGGTAATCAGACCATCCCTCCTCCTAGTTCATGAATAATGAGCCTTATCATTTTCAAAAGACATCTGAAGTGTTTTCTGTTTTTCACTGTTACAAGCTGCATTGCGTTTAACATTCCTATACTTTCTTTATATGTCTTCCAGGGCATATATGCAAAAATTTCTCTTTAAGAGTGGGACCGATGAATCATGGGGTATTGTATTACCTTCTTTAATTTCAGAGTGCTTATACCAATTTACATCCCCATCCACAGTCTAAGTATTCCTCTTATTTCACATTCTCACCAAAACTACTTATTGTTAGCTTTTTATTTTTGCAAGTCTCATGGGTAAGATGACATGGTACTATGTTATGATTTTAATTTGTATTTCCTTA
Source organism: Budorcas taxicolor (assembly GCF_023091745.1). Taxonomy (NCBI): domain Eukaryota; kingdom Metazoa; phylum Chordata; class Mammalia; order Artiodactyla; family Bovidae; genus Budorcas; species Budorcas taxicolor. The sequence goes on along the minus strand of NC_068917.1, from coordinate 41,573,699 downwards.
ACTACTGAGGTAGAACATTCTTTAATAGGTTAATTTGTTATGCAGCTTTCTGTTTCTATGAAATGCTTTTTGAGCTTTTTCCTATTTCTCTATGAACTTTTTTCTAACTTAAATGTAGAACTTATGTATATATCCTGGATACTGACTTTTTGTCAGTTTTATCAGTTGCCAACATCTTCTTCCAATTTGTGCCCTATATTAGTAATTTCTCTTTGTGCTGTCTTTGGTAAAGGGAAATTCTTAATTTTAACATAGCTGAGTTTATGCACCTTTAATGATTTATGCTTTCCGTATTTTTTAAAGAAATCCTTCCCTACTCCATGTCATCCACATCATTAAGACATTTTTCTATACTGTTTCTAACAATTTCATTATTTTGCTCTTCATGTTGAAATCTGAATGCATCTACAGCCCATTTTGCCACGTGGATAATCGATTTTCCCAGTATCATTTCTTTAAACATTCATTCTTTCCTTCACTTATTTGCTGTAAGTTTTCATATACAGTGTAAGTTTTCATATATACATGGACCAGTTTTCTTATGCCTCTATTCTGTCCCATTACTCCATTTGTCTGTCTTGATATCTAATAGCATTTTGGTAAAGCAAGTCCCCCAAGCTAGTACTTCTTCGAGAATGACATGTATTCTTATAGTTCTTTGCATTTCCACATGAATTTTAGAATTGATTCATCAGGTTTAAATATACAATTGGGGGACTTCCCTGATGGTTCAGCAGTTAAAAATCTGCCTTTGAATGCAGGAGACACAGGTTCGATCCCTGGTTGGGAACTAAGAGCCCACATGCCACAGGGCAACTAAACCCACGCGCTGCAGCTACTGTCTGTGCACTCTAGAGCCTGTGGTCCACAGGAAGAGAAGCCTGAGCACTGCAACTACAGAAAGACTGTGTACCACAACGAAGACCCATTTAGCTGAAATAAAAAGTAAAATAAAGTCTTTTTAAATTATAAATTAAAATAAACAGTTGACACTTTTGATTGAAATTGCACCGAATCTGCTGATCACTTGGAACAAGTTAAATATTTACAATAACACATCTTCTAATCCGTGAATGTAATTTATTTCTCCATTTAGGTATTTTCTAATGTCTTTTGATAATGTTTTATAATTTATGCCAAAACTTAGTTGGACTCACCTTGTTAGGTTGGCTCCAGAACTTAACATTTCTTAATGTTATTGTAAATTTTATTAAAGCATACTTTTTGTTGCTATTGTATAGAAATATAATATTTGGGGCATGTTTATATTGTGCCAAATAGGCTTGCTAAACTTTCTTATTAATTCTAGTAATTTATCTATTGATTTTCCAATCTTTATACATTTTATTCTTTTTTCTTGCTATATCACACTGGCTAGAACCTTCAGTACCATATTAAAAGAAAGCAGATGATAGACACTCTTCTTGTTCCTAATTTAAAAGCAAATTCTTTCAACATTTCAACACTGAATTATGCCTATATCTAAAGCTGAAGAAATTGTACTGCTCAGCAGTAAAGCAGTTGCTCAAGATCATAAAGCCTTTAAGTGATAACTCGAGGATTCAACATTAATCCAAGACCCATGTTTTTTGTTTTTTTTTTAAATCAGTTTGTGTCAGTGGCCAAAAATTTGACCAGAGAGACTTAAATTAGGCAGAAGCAAGGGGATACATTTGGATTTAAGACAATCTAACCCAACTCATGTACACCCGTGGCTGATTCATGTCAATGTATGGCAAAACCAATACAGTACTGTAAAGCAAAATAAAGTTAAAAAAAAAAAAAAAAGACAATCTAACCCAAAGTAAAAATTAAAAATAAAAGCCTTAGAGCTTTGCTAAAACTTCAAAAAATTCTGGTAATCATCCTGAGGTTCAAACATGGACATAATCCTTAAAATATCCTGATAGTTCCTTGCTTCTCACAAGGATAAAGTCCCAATTCTCAGCAGAATACCCTTCGAGATTCACTTCTAGCTACCTTATCCCCAAACACCTTCAACACTGCACGATCCACTATTCTCTAAACCTGTCATACATTTTCATCTCCTGTGACTTTGAGCATTCAGTCCTACCTGTTCTACAATTAAGAATCTTAAACATCAATTAATTCATTCATTCAACTAACAAATACTTACCAAGAGCCTTGAATATGGCAAAAGTTGTGGTAAGCACTGAGGATATAATGGTGCAAAAAACAGTAAAGTCCCTGCATTTGTCAAGGCTTTAGAAAATAGGAAATTGTGAGAAAAGAACAGAAGACAGAATAGCAGTGTTCTAATTGTATTTCTGTTTGCTTTAATTGAATCTTTGATTTGTAAGCTGGGTTACCCATTCTGAAGTCCCCTATCTTTCTTACTTATCCTTTTACTTCTCGTATTAGTCAGTTCTCCAGAACAAAACAAATGGATCAATGTGTACCTGTGAATGTATGTACAACACATATAGAGAAAGAGAGAGATTTTAAGGAGTTGACTCACATGACCGAGGGGGCTTGGTGAGTCTAAACTATGATGGATAGGCCAGCATGCTGAAAATTCAGGAAAGAGCTGCAGTTTGAGTCCAAAGGCAGTTTGCTGGCAGAATTCCTTTTTACTTTGGGAAGGATGGAGGAAAGGTGTCAAGTCTATTGAAACTTTCAACTGATTGGATAAGACTCACCCGCCCATTATGGAGGACAATCTACTTTACTCAAAGTCTAACAATTCAAATGTTAATCTCATCCAAAATATACCCTAACAAAAACATCAAGAATAATGTTTGACCAAATACCTGGGCACCATGGCCCAACCAATCTGACATATAAAATTAGCCATCACACTTATCCTTTCCTCTCTTTTCTACACTCTTGAATTAATTTTTTTAAAGGAGAACGAGCAGGAGAAGGGAGAGGGGGATAGAAGGAAAGTTTCGAGAATAACCATCTGCTTTTTTCTCTTTTTCTACAAGCTTAAGCTATGAGGACGGTGTGGTTGAAGAAGGGCTCAATTGTTCAGTCTGTTTGTCTTCATGCTCATCTCCCTCTGAAGCTCCAAGTACATCCATAGATTATTTGGCAAATGCTCCTACAGCTGGAGGGAAAAAAAATCTTATAAAGTAGAGTAGTTATTTTCTTTCTTAGGAGAAAATAAATGTAAAACTGTTTCAGATTTGCGGTTTATGTTCACAAAAAGGGCCCACATAGGCTCCCCTTTCTGAAAGAAATTTAGTTTTAAATGTTAAATAACAGAAAATAATCCTTTAAAGTCATATAAAAATAATATAGGAAAGAAAGACATACTGAATATAAAATGAGGTCCTTTGGGGGATATCAGAAGCAATAAGTATTTATTTTTCTAAATCTCTCTTCCACACAGATTGAAAAAGATGTATCAAATAAAAAAATGTATCCTGCTTGCAAAATCATGTGAAATAGTTCCTTCAGGATAGGAATAAAGCTCTGTGAATTGACAGGGAAATATCAATAGATAAAACATTACAAGGGTGCAAATATACAAATCTGAATTCACCCTGGATTAGCTGAAGAGGACATCATGAGAAGAGTCCACACTGCCATCTAGTGGTTTATCTAAGGAAATGACATTTGTACCCTTCAATATGTTTCAACTAGTTAGGCAATCCAGTCGTTACAAATGGACCATTTTGCTCCGAGAGAAAACACGCTAAGAAAAATTAAACAGATATACAGTGTGCCATGGCAAACATATCACTGGACTAAGAAGTCTGATATCTGAATTCTAGCTGTGAGTTCTACTTTTCATAGCTGTGTGATTTTGAGCAAACTTTACCTTTCCATACTCGATCCTCGTCTGTAAAATAAAGTGGCTGCACTAGGGCTTCTCTTGTGGCTGAGTGGTAAAGAATCTGCCTGCAAATGCAGGAGACACAGGTTTGATCTCTTTCTGGGAGGATTCAGCATGCCATGAGAAGACTAAGCCCATGCACAGCGACTCTTGACCCTGTGCTCAAGAGCCTGGCAGCACAACTACTGAGCACACAAGCCGTAAGTACTGAAGCATGTGAGCCCAGAGACCATGCTCTGCAACACGAGAAACAACGGCAACGAGATGCCCTCTCACCGCAACTAGACAGTAGCCCCTGCTTGCCACGACTAGAGAAAAAGCTTGACAGCAATGAAGACCCAGCACAGCCAAATATTTAATAATAAATATTTATTATTTATAAATAAATAAATGGGACTGTGTTAGATTAATGTTTCTCAGGGCAATTTATAACACAGTAGTCATACAATCAATTTAATGGGTCATTAAATACAGTACAATCAAAATAATGGGTCACGGGCTCATTTGCTATGTGGCAGTTGCAATCTTTCCAGGCCAGGGATCCATGTCTCCTGCCTTGGCAGGCGGATTCTTTACCACTGAGCCACCAAGGAAGTCCCATACTAGGCAGTTTTAAACAGAGTCCCGATCCTTTCTCTCCCAAATTTCAAAATAAATTGTTGTTGTTGTTGTTCAGTCAATAAGTCCTGTCTGACTATATGTGACCTCATGCTACAACCTGTCCTCCACTATCTCCCAGAGTTTGCTCAAATTCATGTCCATAGCGTCGGTGATGCTATCTAACCATCTCGTACACTGATGCTCCCTTCTCTTTCTGCCATCAATCTTAACCAGCTTCAGGGGCTTTTCTAACGAACTGGCTCTTCACATCAGGTGGATAAAGTATTGGAGCTTCAGTTTCAGTGCTTTCCATGAATATTCAGGGTTGATTTCCTTTAGGATTGACTTGCTTGATCTCCTTGCTGTCCAAGGGACTCTCAAGAGTCTTCGTCAGCACCACAATTTGAAAGCATCACTTCTTTGGCATTCAGTCTTCTTTATGGTCCGGCACTCACATCCATATATGTCTACTGGAAAAATCATAACTTTGACTATACAGACTTCTGTTGGCAAAGAGATGTCTCTGCTTTTGAATACGCTATCTAGGTTTGTCATTGCTTTCCTTCCAATGAGCAAGAGTCTTTTAATTTCATGGCTGCAGTCAACTGTCAACAATGGTTTTGGAGCCCAAGAAAATAAGTCTCACTGCTTCCACTTTTTCCCATTTGCCACGAAGTGATGACACTGGATACCATGATCTTAGTTGTTTGAATGTTGAGTTTTAAGCCAGCTTTTTCACTCTCCTCTTTCACCTTCATCAAGAAGCTCTTTAGTTACTCTTCACTTTCTGCCATTAGAATGGTGTTTTCTTCACATTTGAGGTTATTGATATTTCTCCTGGCAACCTTGATTCTAGCTCGTGACTTATCCAGTCTAGCATTTCACATGATGTACTCTGCACAGAAGCTAAATAAGCAGGATGATAATACACAGCCATGTTGTACTCTTTTGGCAATTTTGAACCAGTCTGTCATTCCATGTCCGGTTTTAACTGTTGCTTTTTGACACGCATACAAGTTTCTCAGGAGACAGGAAAGGTAGTCTGGTATTCCTAGCTCTTGAAGAATTTTCCACAGTTTTTTGTGATCCACACAGTTAAAGGCTTTAGCGTAGTTGAAGCATAAGTAGGTGTTTTTCTGAAACTCCCCTGCTTTTTCCATGATACAACGGATGTTGGCAATTTGATCTCTGGTTGCTCCGCCTCTTTGAAACCCAGCTTGTACATCTAAGTTCTCAGTTCACGCACTGCTGAAGCCTAGTTTGAAGGACTTTGAGCATTACTTTGCTAGCATGTGAAATGAGTGCAACTGTACAGTAGCTTGGACATTCTTTAGCATTGCCCTTCTTTGGGATTGGAATGAAAACTGACCTTTTCCAGTCCTGTTGGCCACTGCTGAGTTCTCCAAATTTGCTGGCATATTGAGTGCAGCACTTTAACTAGATGATAATCCTAGAAGTATCATCTTTTAGGATTTGAAACAGCTCAGCTGGAGTTCCATTACCTCCACTATCTTTGTTTGTAATAATGCTTCCTAAGGCCCACTTAACTTCACACTCCAGGATGTCTGGCTCTAGGTGAGTGACCATACTGTTATGGTTATCCAGGTCATTAAGACCTTTTTTGCATCAGTTCAGTTCAGTTCAGTTCAGTCGCTCGGCTGTGTCCGACTCTGCAACCCCATGAACCACAGCACGCCAGGCCTCCCTGTCCATCACCAACTCCCGGAGTTCACCCAAACCCATGAGTGGATGATGCCATCCAACCATCTCATCCTCTGTTGTCTCCTTTTCCTCCCACCCTCAATCTTTCCCAGCATCAGGGTCTTTCCAAGTGAGTCAGCTCTTCACATCAGGTGGCCAAAGTATTGGAGTTTCAACTTCAACATTAGTCCTACCAATGAACACCAAGGACTAACCTCCTTTAGGATGGACTGGTTGGATCTCCTTGCAGTCCAAGGGACTCTCAAGAGTACTCTCCAACACCACACTTCAAAAAGCATCAATTCTTCAGCGCTCAGCTTTCTTTATAGTCCAACTCTCACGTCCAGACATGACTACTGGAAAAACCATTGCCTTGACTAGACAGACCTTTGTTGGCAAAGTAATGTCTCTGCTTTTTAATATGCTGTCTAGGTTGGTCACAACTTTATTCCAAGGAGTAAGCGTCTTTTAATTTCATGGCTGCATCACCATCTACAGTGATTTTGGAGCCCCCAAAATTAAAGGCAGCCACTGTTTCCCCATCTATTTCCCATGAAGTGATGGAACCAGATGCCATGATCTTCGTTTTCTGAATGTTGAGCTTTAAGCCAACTTTTCCACTCTCCTCTTTCACTTTCATCAAGAGGCTCTTTAGTTCTTCTTCACTTTCTGCCATAAGGGTGGTGTCATCTGCATATCTGAGGTTATTGATATTTCTCCCGGCAATCTTGATTCCAGCTTGTGTTTCTTCCAGCCCAGCATTTCTCATGATGTACTCTGCATAGAAGTTAAAGAAGCAGGGTGACAATATACAGCCTTGACGTACTCCTTTGCCTATTTGGAACCAGTCCGTTGTTCCATGTCCAGTTCTAACTGTTGCTTCTTGACCTGCATATTGGTTTCTCAAGAGGCAGGTCAGGTCATCTGGTATTCCCATCTCTTTCAGAATTTTCCACAGTTTATTGTGACCCACACAGTCAAAGGCTTAGGCATAGTCAGTAACACAGAAATGGATGTTTTTCTGGAACTATCTTGCTTTTTTGATGACCCAGTGGATGTTGGCAATTGGATCTCTGGTTCCTCTGCCTTTTTTAAAACCAGCTTGAACATCTGGAAGTTCATGGTTAACATACTGTTGAAGCCTTGCTTGGAGAATTTTGAGAGTAACTTCGCTAGCATGTGTGACTTAGCTCGCTTTAAATCAAAACAGCAATGAAGCAGTACCGCACACCATTTCAGAATGACTATCATCAAAAAAGTCTATAAGTAATAAATGCTGAAGAGGGTGTGGAAAAAAATTCCCTCCTACTCTGTTGGTGGGAATGTAAACTGGTAAGCCATTATGGACAACAGTATGGAAGTTCCTTTAAAAACTAAAATTAGAGCTACCATCTGATCCAGTATTCTCACTCCCAGGCATACAACTAGAAAAGATGAAAACTCTAATTCAAAAAAAATACATGCACCCCAGTATTCATAGCATCACTGTTTGTTTACAATAGCCAAGACATGGAAATAACCCCAGCACCAATCAACAGACATAAAAAAGAAAGAAAAATTGCCACTTGCAGGCACATGGATGGGCCTACAGAATATCATGGTATGTGAAATAAGTCAGACAGAGAAAGACAAGCATATATCACTTACATGTGGAGCCTTAAGAAATAATACAAATGAATCTATATACAAAACACATAAAGAGAAAATAATCTTACGGTTACTAAAGGGGAAAGGAACTGGAGGAGGGATAAATTACGAATAAAAGATTAACAAATATAAGCTACTATACATAAAATAGATAAGCAGCAAATATTTACTATATAACACAGGGAACTATAGTCAATCTTATAATAAACTCTAAGGAAAATAATCTGAAAAAATATGTATAACTGAATCACTTTTCTGTACACCTGAAAATAACACAATACTGTAAACCAATGATACTTCAACTTTAAAAAAAGGAGAAGAAGGATAAGTACTGCTCTATGTGGGACTTTCCTGGTGGCACAGTGGATGGGAGTCTGCCTGCCAATGCAGAGGACACAAGTTCAATCCCTGTTCCAGGAGGATTCCACATGCAGTGGAGCAACTAAGCCTGTGTGCCACAACTACTGAGCCTGTGCTCTAGAGCCCACAAGCTGCAAGTACTGAACCCCAAGGGTGTCTAGAGCCAGTGCTTCACAAGAGAAGCCACTGCAATGAGAAGCCTATGCAAGGCAACGAAGAGTAGCTCTGCTAGCTGCAACTAAAAGCAACAAAACCACAACACAGTCAAAAATAAATAAAAATAGTGGATGTGAACTAGTCAGTTAGTAATTGCACAAGTGACTGTGGCCAGGATTTTTGATGAAGCTCACAGGAAAAAAAAAAAGTAATGGCTTCTAAGCATTGTTGTAGCCTCAATGTTTGTGTCCCCTCCAAATTCATATGTTGAAGCCCTAACAGCCAAGGCGATGGTATCTGGAAGTAGGCACTTGGGAGGTAACTACTGAGGTCGGGTCATATGAGAATAGGGCCATATGATAGGGTTAGCATCCTCATTAAGAAGAGACACAAGAGATTCTTCTCTCTGTTGAAGACAGCCCTGCAAGCCAGGAAGAGTTCTCACCAAGAATCACATCTGCTGGCACCCTGACCTTGGACTTTCTAGCCTACAGAACTGTGACCAATATATATCTGTTGTATAAGTCACCTGGTCTATGGTGTTCTGTTGTAGCAGCCCAAGCTAAGACAATGCTCTAAACAGTCTTTTTCCAAAACCTGGAATCTGTCCTATTTTCAAAAAGTGGGGATCCAAATACCCCTCCTGCCTGTGTAGGAAAGCTCAGAGCAACACACAAGAGAGTGAGACAGAGATAGAAGTTGAGAGAGAACTTTTTTAGAAAGGACTATAAATTTCCATGTAGTTATTGAAGGCACTGTATTAAATGAAGTAGTTGTTCAGGTGGAAGGACTGGAAAATAGAGGTATTAGTATGAAGTTTGTGATACAAGGAAATGAGCAAATCACCTCCTGGAGAATCAGAGACAGAAAAAGATCAAGGCCAACCTAAGTTAGTAAGTTGTTGTAGCAAGACTATAGTATTAATAGTATTTCTTTAAATGATACTTGCAGTAGAGATTCCATTACCTAGAGTCACCAAAGCAGATATTGCTATCTGGATGTTCACATGTTACATAAACCCCATACGTGTGTGCTAATACATGCTAATACATGCATGCTCAGTCATGTCTGACTCTTTTGCAACCCCATGGACTGTAGCCAGTCAGGCTCCTCTGTCTGTGGGATTCTCCAGGCAAGAATACTGGAGTGCGTTTCCATTTCCTACTCCAGGAATCTTCCCAACCCAGGGATGGAACCCAGGTCTCTTGCATCTCCTGCACTGGCAGATGGATTCTTTACCACTGTGCCACCTGGGAAGCCCCTAGTTGCTATCACAATATTTTAGAAAAGCTGAGTCTTTGGCGGGGAACTACCTAGATAGAAGGGACACAATTTTAAGACTTAAGGCCTAGGGGCTTGACAGTTTTGGTCCTAATGGAAAGCAATAATAAAACCATAATTGTTATATTCTTGGTCACTTATTTCTCAAGGCCACTTCTTTCTGAAGAAGTGAGGATGAAATAAGCTATACAGGAATAAAATACCAATAAAGGCACAGTCAGGAAAGGGATGTTCTTTCTCCAAGATCCAGGTGGAATACATGGCTCTTGGAGAAAAAGCATTCCTTTCCTATTAGTAGGTGGTATCTCTACTATGCTGATCCTTCCTACTCTGCACGATCTCCCATGTCTGAATCCGCTTTTGGCTTTCTCTCTGGCCTAATTTTATTTCCCAAGTTTGAATTAATCTCTAGCACTTTGCTAGTAGTGTGAATCTGACTTGAGAAATCCATATGTATCAGGTAATCAATCAATTATATCTTCCAGAGCCTTCTGAGATGTTCCAATCTGGGCTAGTTAACTTCAATGCCTTGGTACATAACTCTCATTCTGGGACCATCCCTCATTATCAATCCTGGGAATTCCTTGACCTCATTTGTATCACAAGTTTCATGTACCCTATGTTTTCCCCTTCCTTGTTTTGGTGGAGCATATCCTCCAGTAACTTTCTGGGAAAGGGTACTTGATAAATAAAATATGACACCTTGCATGTATTAAAATGTCTTTATTCTGTCTTCACAGGTGATTGACAATTTGGCTCAGTACAGAATTATGGGTTAAATCTTGAAGGCACTGTTCCTTTGCCTTCCAGATTCCAGTGTTGCTTGTGAAAAATCTGAAGTCATTCTGATTCCTAGCCGCTTGTATTTCACACCTCCCTCTCTCTCTCTCTGCACCAATATTTGCTTTGAGTTCTGAAAATTCACAATGAAGTCCTTTATGAAATTACATTGAAATTGATTTCTTTAGTTCTGGGGGATTTTCTTGAGTTACTGACAAATTTCTCCCCTCTATTTTTGCAGTTCTCTTTTTTGGAACCTAACATTCAGCTGTTAAATCTGCTAGAATGACACATTAATGTTTTCTTTTCTTATTTTTCATTTCCCTTATTTTCTGCTCTACATTCAGAGATGTTTTCAGTTTCATTGCCTAATTTTTATACTGAGTTTATCATTTTGGTAATCACATTTTTAGTTTTCAAGAGTTCTTTTTTATTCCTTAAATATTCCTTTTATAGTGTTCTCTTATTTCAAGATTACAGTATCTTATCTCTATGAAAATATCAATGATCATTTTTAAACTATTTTCCTTCTTCCTACATTGTCTCTGTTTTCTAAGTTATTACTTAGTTTGCATGCTTTGGCATTAATAGTTTCCTTTTGTGTACACAGCTTTCCTCAAATTTCTGATATTCTTTAGTTGTCTTCTCACAGTTAAGAGAGCAGACTAAAAAGCTAATTGAATGTCCAGAGTACCTGGGTGCCATATGCTCACTGTGAGTTTCATCATTAGATATTTCAGAGAGTCTTTTAACTGGGAATCTAAAATGCCAGTATGTGATAAAGTATGCCAAAAGTTGTTTGATAGCTAACCTGTTGACCATTCTTCCCTACACAGTTGCTAACAGAACATCATTTTGTTTTTCTTTAGAATGGTAAATTTCCTCCATCCAAGGTATGAAACATAGTCCTGTGGGAGCAGCTGCATAGCCTATAACACAGCTTCCAAAAGGCACAGCAATTCTTGGCCACGAGTTAGGCAAATGTCAGTACCAAAAGAGTTCAATCTAGGAGTACAGAGCAGAGTGGAAGTGGAAGGTATTCTCAAAGCCACAAAGGTAACTACATCATGATCCCAGACTGTATCTACTCATTTACAGCAAGACTAAGGAAAATGACAGGGGAGGGGGAGAGTCAAAGGAAGTTCAGTTCAGTTCAGTCGCTCAGTCGTGTCAGACTCTTTGCGACCCCATGAACCGCAGCACAGCAGGCCTTCCTGTCCATCACCAACTCCCAGAACCTACTCAAATTCATGTCTATTGAGTCAGTGATGCCATCCAACCATCTCATCCTCTGTCATCTCCTCCTCCTGCCCTCAATCTTTCCCAGCATCAGGGTCTTTTCAAATGAGTCTGCTCTTCACATCAGGTGGCCAAAATATTGGAGTTTCAGCTTCAGCTTCAGTCCATCCAATGAACACTAAGGACTAACCTCCTTTAGGATGGACTGGTTGGATCTCCTTGCAGTCCAAGGGACTCTCAAGAGTCTTCTCCAACACCACACTTCAAAAACCATCAATTCTTTGGCACTCAACTTGCTTTATAGTCCAACTCTCACATCCATACATGACTGGAAAAACCATAGCCTTAACTAGACAGACCTTTGTTGGCAAAGTAATGTCTTCGCTTTTTAATATGCTGTCTAGGTTGGTCACAACTTTCATTCCAAGGAGTAAGCGTCTTTTAATTTCATGGCGGCAATCACCATCTGCAGTGATTTGGGAGCCCCAAAAAATAAGGTCAGCCACTGTTTCCACTGTTTCCCATCTATTTGCCATGAAGTGATGGGACCAGATGCCATGATCTTCGTTTTCTGAATGTTGAGCTTTAAGCCAACTTTTCCACTCTCCTCTTTCACTTTCATCAAGAGGCTTTTTAGTTCTTCTTCACTTTCTGCCATAAGGGTGGTGTCATCTGCATATCTGAGGTTATTGATATTTCTCCTGGCAATCTTGATTCCAGCTTGTGTTTCTTCCAGCCCAGCGTTTCTCATGATGTACTCTGCATAGAAGTTAAAGAAGCAGGGTGACAATATACAGCCTTGACGTACTCCTTTTCCTATTTGGAACCAGTCCATTGTTCCATGTCCAGTTCTAACAGTTGCTTCCTGACCTGTATACAGGTTTCTCAAGAGGCAGGTCAGGTGATCTGGTATTCCCATCTCTTTCAGAATCTTCCACAGTTTCTGGTGATCCACACAGTCAAAGGCTTAGGCATAGTCAGTAACACAGAAATGGATGTTTTTCTGGAACTCTCTTGCTTTTTTGATGATCCAGCAGATGTTGGCATTTGATCTCTAGTTTCTCTGCCTTTTCTAAAACCAGCTTGAACATCAGAAGTTCACGGTTCACGTATTGCTGAAGCCTGGCTTGGAGAATTTTGAGCATTACTTTACTAGCATGTGGGATGAGTGCAATTGTGTGGTAGTTTGAGCATTCTTTGGCATTGCCTTTCTTTGGGATTGGAATGAAAACTGACCTTTTCCAGTCCTGTGTAATGCAAAAAAAAAAAAAAATCAGGTACCAAGCACACTGGGGAGCAAAACTGAAGCAAAACTTACCCTACAAATAAAGCCAAAATTAGGGGATGGAGGGAAAAATACAACAGAGGATTGTCTAGACAAGCTGGGCTCTGGTTGGAAAGGAAGCATTCAGTTCAGTTCAGTTCAGTCACTCAGTCATGTCTGACTCTTTGCGACCCCATGAATCACAGCACACCAGGCCTCCCCATCCATCACCAACTCCCGGAGTTCACTCAGACTCACGTCCGTCAAGTCAGTGATGCCATTCAGCCATCTCATCCTCTGTCGTCCCCTTCTTCCGCTTTCAGTCTTTCCCAGCATCAGGGTCTTTTCCAATGAGTCAACTCTTCGCATGAGGTAGCCAGCTACTGGAGTTTCAGCTTTAGCATCATTCCTTCCAAAGAAATCCCAGGGCTGATTTCCTTCAGAATGGACTGGTTGCATCTCCTTGCAGTCCAAGGGACTCTCAAGAGTCTTCTCCAACACCACACTTCAAAAGCATCAACTCTTCGGCACTCAGCTTTCTTCACAGTCCAACTCTCACATCCATACATGATCACTGGAAAAAGCATAGCCTTGACTAGATGGACTTTTGTTGGCAAAGTAATGTCTCTGCTTTTCAACATGCTATCTAGGTTGGTCGTAACTTTTCTCCCAAGGAGTAAGCATCTTTTAATTTCATGGCTAAGCTTTAGGTTACTGATGTTGTTGATTAGACTGCCATTTTCAGGCCTGACTCAGGAACTGGTGAGAGTTTGAGCCTAACAGATGAGATACATCATCTGCAGAGCTCGATAAAACATTGAGTGACAAAATAAGGCAGTAATAAACAACATAGGGTAAAGTAATATCTAAAGCATCCTAAAGAGAGTGAATGATTCACATAAGGACAACATGGTTAAAGTAAAAGGAAAAGGCTCAGGGTTGACAATTAGTTATGTGTACCATTATAACAATACCTACTGTAAAATATGAAAATATCTCCATGCTAGTTTGCAAATAGCAGTTACAATGAGCTTCAAAGTGTCCTCCTCTCCTCACCCCTCTCCCTCACTGACATCCCCAGTGGCAGATCATCTCATGACCCAGCATATAAACAGCACAGCGGAAGGTCTTTTGGACCCTATTCCAGTCACTCTCCATTCTGTTTATTGTGCTCATGCATCATTGGTTATTAAATAATTTGCTATATTCCTGGGAGGCTTAACCTGAATTGTGAATGTAAAAATGTGTATCTGTCTGATGTATCAAATGTATGCAAATGAACAAGTTAATAAGTATTTTTGTATGAGCAACCCAACTGTTTAGTACCTTTATGCATGTCAGTGCAAAGACATTCTAAGAGGTTATGGAAAGAATTTTCATCAATAGAGGAGTCTTCTCATAATGATATGGGAAACTTCAAGGTTTTCTGGTCCATACAGCTATCTTTTATAACCCTTCTGTGTCTATGAGACATCTGTAGTATTTACCAATCTAACAAGGTCCAGTAAAACACTTTCAACTTTAAGATACAAATTCAACTCTGGGCTCCTGTTAAAACTCCACATCCTCCGATGATTTCACCGAAATGAGAATAGAAGGAATTACATACTTTTAAGGCACAAGCCGTAAGGACAAAAAGAGAGAGGAGACAATCACCACAAACATGAAGAAAGCAGAGGGAAGAGTAGTAACTTGCCTGGAAGACAAGCAAGAAAGAAAGTCAAGAATCAAAGCAAGTTACATTGAATGACCTCCAAAGGTTTAAGAAGTGGCAGCACCAGGTGTCTCTGGAAGTAGAAAAAGGAGGGTGGTGGAAAGAAAATGGGGCTAAAAATATGAAGACAGGTTGAAAATCCAGTTAAGGAGTTAGACTTCCTACAACCCCTCCCCCAACTGTGGTCAAGCAACTATGTCAAAATCATCACAAAATACTGAAAGTTTACTGACTGGAAAGGGTAAAACAGGGTTTTTGTATTGAAGGCACAAATGAGAGCAAGGATTTTGTACTCAAAACAGGGAGATAATTTTGCAAAACAATAAAGCCAGAGATGGCCAGTGAAGATCTTTATGTTCAACTAGTCATTAAAGTTATATAAATTAAACAGTAAAATGTAATTTTCCCTATAAAATTGGCAGACTAATGATATGATCTAGTGTTAATGAGAACACAGGAAAATAAACTCTCTCTCATTCTGCTGATAGAGTGTTGTTATAAGTTTTTCTGATTCATATATATATATAATATATTTTTCTATATCAGGTCACTTATTCATTCTTCTACCTCAATTATTCTGCTATTGATTCCTTCAAGAATATTTTTCATTTCAGACATTGTATTGTCCATCTCTGTTTGTTCTTTAGTTCTTCTAGGTCTCTGTTAAACATTTCTTTCATCTTTTTGATCCTTGCCTCCATTCTTTTTCTGAGATCCTGGATCATCTTCACTATCATTATTCTGAGTTCTTTTTCTGGAAGGTTGCCTATCTCCACTTCACTTAGTTGTTCTTCTGGGGTTTTACCTTGTCACTTAATCTGGAATACATTCCACTGCTGTTCCATTTTGTTTAACTTTCTGTGATTGGGGTTTCAGTTCCACGGGCTGCAGGACTGTAATTCTTCATGTTTGTGCTCTGTGCCCTCTGGTGGATGAAGCTAAGAGACTTGTGCAGGCATCCTGATGGGAGGGACTGGTGGTGGGTGGAGTCGGGTCTTGTCCCTCTGGTGGGCAGGGCCATGCTCAATCAGACTTTAGTCTGCTTGTCTTCTGATGAGTGAGCTGTGATTCCTCCAAGTTGCTTGCTTGGTCTGAGGCTTTCCAGCACTGGAGACTACAGGCTGTTGGGAGGGCTCACACTAATGAGTATACCCCAAAACCACTGCTGCCAGTGTCTTTGTCCCTACAGTGAGCCACAGCTGACCCTGCCTCATCAGGAGACTCTCCAATACAAGCAGGTAGGTCTGGCCCAGTCTGCTTTTTCCCCTGGGGCCTGGTGCTCACAGGTCCTTGTGCATGCCCTCCGAGGGTGAAGTTTCTATTTCCCCCAGTCCTGTGTAATTCCTATAAATAAACTCCACTGGTCTTGAAAGCAAGCTTCTCTGGGGGATTCTTCTCCTATTGTCAGACCCCCAGGCTGGGAAGCCTGATGTGTGGTTCAGAACTTTCACTCCAGGGGAAAAACTTCTGTGGCATATTTGAAAAAGAATAGATACATCTGTATGTATAACTGAATCACTTTGCTATACCCCTGAAACTAGCATAACACTATTAATTAACTGTACTACAATATAAAGTAAAAAGTTTTTTAAAAAAGAAAGAAAATAGCAACACAGGATCCTGGGGTAGGGGTGGGAAGCAGGTGGGGTAGGGTAAGGATAGGAGATTTCTCATTGCATATCTTTTAGTATCTTTTGAATTCTGTGTCTTGTGAGTGATTTACATATTTTCCCATCACCACATATACACACACAAAAACAATTTTAAAATAAAAATGTTTTTAAAGTATTTGAAAATCATAATAAAAGAATGTATATTTAATGACATGGAAAATGTTCATGATAAACTGATAAGAGAAGATAACAGGTTATAAAGCAGAAATGTATATATAATTCAAATCTAGTAATCATATATGCACAGAGGGAAAAAAGCCTGGCAGGGTATAATCAAAACTTTTCTTTTGCAACTAGAAAGAATTGTTAGCTTTAAATGGATATTATATATAGCTATAAAAAAGACATAATAAAATAAACACATAACAACATAAATAAATCTGACATAAATTTAAATAAAAGAAGTCACACACACACACAAAAGTGTTTATTACATGATTCCATTTATAGGTTGTTCAAGAAGAGGCAGAATTTATGTTAACAGAGGCCAGATTGGTGACTACCTCTGTGGGAAGAATGGCTGTGACTGGAAAGGGGCATGAGATAATCTTCTAGAGTGTCAGAAATACTCCATGTCTTGATCTGGGGGGATGTTACATAGTTGTGTCCATGTGTACAATTATCTTGAGATATACACTCAAGACTTGACCACTTTATATATGTTATGTCTCAATTTATAAAATTAAGCCTGGAAGGATATGTGTGTGTATGTGTGCATGCTCGGTCGCTTCAGTCATGTCCGAGTCTTTGCGACCCCATAGACTGAAGCCTGCCAGGCTCCTCTGTCTGTAGGATTTCTCAGGCAAAAATACTGGAGCAAGTTGCCATTTCCCTCTCCAATTATGAGAGTTAAATATACCATATCTCAAGAGAAAAATAATAAGGATGTTCCAGGTAACATGAAATGGTAAAGAGGTTGAACTCTGGAGTCAGATAGACCTAGGTTTGAATTCCAGCTCTGCCACTTATCAGTTCTGTGAATTTGGGCAAGGTATCCAACCTCTCTCTGTCTCAGATTCCTCACCTGTAAAAATGGGAAAAATAAGAGTACTGATATCACAGGATTATTGTAAGTGTCAAACAAGATAAAGTAGGTGAAGTGCTTAAAAGAGTAATAGCAGGTATTGTATTCAGGAAAAATTTCTCTGCTGCTAAAAGTAAACGCAGAAATTCTTTTTTTTTTTTTGATCCAACACAGGAGCATGCCCATGCCTAAGCACCCACTTGCACACACACATGCATGCATACACATACACACACAGACACATACACACAGATTCTCTACAAATGCCTCTATTCTATTAGCCAAAATTACCAAGAAATAAAGCAAAAAGAAAAGAGACTAACAGCCAGAATTACACCATTTCCTGGAAAAATATAAAGTATTAGACAAAAATATTTTAAAGTATGTATATTTCAATTTGCATAAAACATTTTGTGAAGTTTCCAATGGGATTTTCAAAAAGTCTAACATCAAAAGAACATATTTCAATATTCATCATCAGTTTTCAAAATTATCACTTGGGAATAAACAATAAGGTCTTACTATATAGCACAGAGGACTATATTCAGTCTCCTATGATAAACCATAATGGAAAAGAATATTTTAAAAAGAATGTATGATTGAATCACTTTGCTGTACAGCAGAAATTAACACAATACTGTAAATCAACTATTCTTGTTCAGTCGCTGAGTCGTGTCCCCATGGATTGCAACCTCATGGATTATTTCAATTCAAAAATATGTTTAATTCTCACTGAGAATTTCAAATAGGAAATTGGAAAATACATTAGAAAATGGACATGCAAGTTTGTAAATGCAATTGACTTCCCTTATTGGAGATATTCAGATCAATCATTAACCATGTGGTGAAAAAGTAAATAAATCTTTATTTGTATACTAATAAAAGCTGAAATAAACCCTGTAATTCTTTTGCTTGGGCCAAAGGGAAGAAAATGATAATAACTCTTTTTCATAGATTTTTAATCAGAACTGCACTCCTGGCCTGGGAAACAGAACTATATCAGTGGATCAATGACTAAAAGAACCAGTATTCTAAAGAAAATTTTCAAATTGTGAGTGAACATAGCACAAGTTTAGTAACTAAATTATACAAACAAAATGAGAATAAAAATCTTTCAAAGGAGTGCCTTGTGAAGTATTTTTGTTGGCAGACAATGCAAATTTTAAAGCAATGTACAATATTTTAGGGATAATTCCAAACTCTAAGAAATAAAAAGACAAAGATCTTCCCATGTTCAAAGTTTAAAAACCAGGTTATTTGTGATTTTTGTTTTACCACTGAACACCAATAGTTTAATTTCTGAGTGTGAGAGAGACCAGAGGACACATTAGTAGAAATACACAAATCTCATGTTAGTCAATAATATAAAAAAATAGTCAAAACTGATACTGAAAGGTTGTTGCTGAGCCATGAAAAATGCCAGGATTCTTGGCCTCCAGAGGAGAGGAATTCATTCCAGGGCCAGTAACTAAGCTTGATCGCTCAGAGCTTTTGTGTAATAAAGTTTTATTAAAGTATAAAAGAGATAGACAAAGCTTCCGACAGACATCAGAAGAGGGCAGAAACAGTGTCCCCCTTCTAGTCTTTAGCCAGCTGTTTTATGTCTGTTAGAAAGCTGTTACTCAGATAAGAGAGACGCCTCTAGGCTGAGGGAGTTTCACCAGACCCCTCTTCCACAATATGCATTTTTGAGATAGGATGGCATGAGGTGTGTCATCACCCAGCCATAAAACAATTGATATGAATACTGGTTTGTTGAGCTATTATCAGCCCAAGATTTGAGAAAAGAAAAAATGTTAGTCTTAGGTGGAATCATTTTGAAGAAAGGCAAATTCCAAAGCAAATACACAGTTTCATTAACATAGCTGAATAAAAACATTTCCGTAAGAAAAATGCATTGGTTAGTTCAAGATTTGAGAAGTTAAGTTCAGGTGGAACCAGGTGTCGCCATGGCAACACAGAATTTTAAGAGAAACCTCTTTTTAATTTTGTATGGAGAAGGAAAAAAATCTGACACTTATAGTTTGCTTCCTCCTGCTGCTTAAGGGAGAGATAAAAAAAAATGTCTGACACTTGCAGCCTATTTCCTCCATTTGGAGACCCCTGGCCTTCCTGCCTGTTACCTTCCCAATACCCTACTTCCTCTGTGCCAAACACTACTCTAAGTGTTTTTCATGTATCTACTAATTTAATACGGTAAATATTATCCAATTTAATACAGTAAAAATTATCTACTAATTTAATACGGTAAATATTATCATTTTTATCACTTAACAGACAAGGAAACAAGGAACAGAGGGATTAGGCAACTTTACCAGGTCATGAACTAATAAATGACAGAATCATGATTCTAATTCAGTCGTCAGACTCTAATACTGATGCTCTCACCACTCAGTCATCTAACTCGATATTAAAAAGTATGTAAACTCAATGATGTCATGTTGACAGTATCCTTGATATAATGTGATGAGAATGACATGCTCCTTTGTGGTTATCCTCTCCCAAACATCAGACAACCTTAAATTGATAGACTTCTACAAAATACTCGACTAACACTACTCAAAACTGTCAATGTCCTCAAAAACAAGTTAAGTCCAAAAAACTGTCACGGGTCAAAGGAAGCTAAAACGGCACTAGGACTAAATGTAATGTGGTACAAATGGTGGATGAAATTCTGGAATAGAAAATGGACATCAGGGAATAATTAGAGGATTCAAATTGTGGAGCTTACTTAACAGGAATACGCCAGTGTTGGTTCCTTGGATGTGGCAAATGTAGTGCAGTAATATAAGACACTAATAAGAGAAAGCTGAGTGAGTGGATGTAGGAATGCTCTGAACTATGTCTGCAAATTTAATGTAAATCTAAAACCATACATACAAACAGCTTATGCAGCTCAATATTAAAAAACAAATAACCCAATTTAAAAGTGGATAGAAGATCTTCTTTCTTCAAAGAAGACATCTAGATGGCTAAAAAGCACATGAAAAGATAGTCAATACCATTAATTATTACAGAAATGCAAGTCAAAACTATAATGAGGTATCATCTCACGCCAGTCAGAATTGTCATCATCAAAAATATACAAAGAAAAAATTCTGAAGAGGGTGTGAAGAAAGGGGAAGCCTTCTAGTGCTGTTGGTGGGAATGTAAATTGGTGTAGCCACTCTGGAGAACAGCGTGGAGATTCCTTTAAAAACCAAAAATAGAGCTATCATATGACACAATAATCCCACTCCTGAGCACGTATCTGGAGAAAACCATGGTTCAGAAAGAATAGCCAGGACATGGAAGCAACCTAAATGTCCATCAACAGAGGAATGAATAAAGAAGATGTGGTACAGGGACTTCCCTGGTGGTTCTGTGATTAAGACTCTGCTTCCACTGCAGGGGGAACAGGTTTGATCCCTGATCAGGGAACTAAGATCCTGCACGCTGCACAACATGGAAAAAAAAAAAAAGAAAAGGAAGATACAGTACAAATATACAATTAAATAATACTCAGACATAAAACAAAACAAAATAATGCCATTTTCAACAATATGGATAGACCCAGAGATTGTCATACTGAGTGAAGTCAGACAGAGAAAGACAAATACCATATGCTATTGCTTATATGTGGAGTCTATTTTTTAAAAAAAGATAAATTTATCTATAAACCAGAAATAGACTTATAGATGTAGAAAACAAGCTTAATGGTTACCAAGGGGGTAAGGGGAAGAGGGATAAATTTGGAAGATTGGGGTTGACAAATACATACTACTGTATATAAAATAGATAACTAATAAGAACCTGCCTCTTGAGAAATCTGTATGCAGGTCAGGAAGCAACAGTTAGAACTGGACATAGAACAACAGACTGGTTCCAAATAGGAAAAGGAGTACGTCAAGGCTGTATATTGTCACCCTGCTTATTTAACTTCTATGCAGAGTACATCATGAGAAACGCTGGACTGGAAGAAACACAAGCTGGCATCGATTGCCGGGAGAAGTATCAATAACCTCAGATATGCAGACGACACCACTCTTATGGCAGAAAGTGAAAAGGAACTAAAAAGCCTCTTGATGAAAGTGAAAGAGGAGAGTGAAAAAGTTGGCTTAAAGCTCAACATTCAGAAAACGAAGATCATGGCATCTGGTCCCATCACTTCATGGGAAATAGATGGGGAAACAGTGGAAACAGTGGCAGACTTTATTTTGGGGGGCTCCAAAATCACTGCAGATGGTGACTGCAGCCATGAAATTAAAAGATGCTTACTCCTTAGAAGAAAAGTTATGACCAACCTAGATAGCATATTCAAAAGCAGAGACATTACTTCGCCAACTAAGGTCTGTCTAGTCAAGGCTATGGTTTTTCCAGTAGTCATGTATGGATGTGAGAGTTGGACTATGAAGAAGGCTGAGTGCCAAAGAATTGATGCTTTTGAAGTGTGGTGTTGGAGAAGACTCTTGAGAGTCCCTTGGACTGCAAGGAGATCCAACCAGTCCATTCTAAAGGAGATCAGCCCTGGGATTTCTTTGGAAGCAATGATGCTAAAGCTGAAACTCCAGTACTTTGGCCACCTCATGCGAACAGTTGACTCATTGGAAAAGACCCTGATGCTGGGAGGGATTGGGGGCAGGAGGAGAAGGGGACGACAGAAGATGAGATGGCTGGATGGCATCACTGACTCGATGGATACGAGTCTGAGTGAACTGCAGGAGTTGGTGATGGACAGGGAGGCCTGGCGTGCTGCGATTCATGGGGTCACAAAGAGTTGGACACGACTGAGCGACTGAACTGAACTGAACTGAGTAAGAACCTGTTGTATAGCATAGAGAACTCTATTCATTACTCTGTAATGGTTTACATGGGGGAAAAAACTAAGAAAGAGTGGGTAAATGTATAATTGATTCACTCTGCTATACACCTGAAACGAACACAACATTGTGAATCAACCATACTTCAATAAAATTTTTAATTACAAAAACATTTTTAAAATGTGTGTTACAAATAAAAATGGTCTGCATAAATTCCCTTTTTTAAAAACGTAAATCTAAAACTATTCAAAAATCAAAAGGCTATTTATTCTAAAATATATAACCAAATGTATGATTTTTTACTTGCCATCTCCACTCATCCTTTGAGGTACTTCTTGGTGAGATATCTGACAGATAGGCAGCTAGTGTCAGAAAAACACAAAGAGGAAAACAAATGAGAGATTTTCTTTCCATGCCAAGAAAAAACTCCTGGAAAAGAAACTGGGATTCATCTTGTTGCTCTTGGAGAAAGTTCTCTGGAATCTAGCCAAAAGACCTGAAGGCAAATGAAAATAATCCGTATTTTTCCAACTCTCTTTTACCAACAAGGATATGATTCGTGCCCTACCCCCAACCTAAGGACATTTTTTTAACAATGGAATTTCCATATTTCCTGTTTATTAGAGTTCAGTTCAGTTCAATTCAGTCACTCAGTCGTGTCCAACTCTTTGTGACCCCATGAATCGCAGCACGCCAGGCCTCCCTGTCCATCACCAACTCCCGCAGTTCACTCAGACTCGTGTCCATCGAGTCAGTGATGCCATCCAGCCATCTCATCCTCTGTTGTCCCTTCTCCTCCTGCCCCTAATCCCTCTCAGCATCAGGGTCTTTTCCAATGAGTCAACTGTTTGCATGAGGTGGCCAAAGAACTGGAGTTTCAGCTTTAGCATCATTCCTTCCAAAGAAATCCCAGGGCTGATCTTTAGAATGGACTGGTTGGATCTCCTTGCAGTCCAAGGGACTCTCAAGAGTCTTCTCCAACACCACACTTCAAAAGCATCAATTCTTTGGCGCTCAGCCTTCTTCACAGTCCAACTCACATCCATACACGACTACTGGAAAAACCATAGCCTTGACTAGACAGACCTTAGTCGGCAAAGTAATGTCTCTGCTTCTGAATATGCTATCTAGGTTGGTCATAACTTTTCTTCCAAGGAGTAAGCATCTTTTAATTTCATGGCTGCAGTCACCATCTGCAGTGATTTTGGAGCCCCCCAAAATAAAGTCTTCCACTGTTTCCACTGTTTCTCCATCTATTTCCCATGAAGTGATGGGACCAGATGCCATGATCTTCGTTTTCTGAATGTTGAGCTTTAAGCCAACTTTTTCACTCTCCTCTTTCACTTTCATCAAGAGGCTTTTTAGTTCCTTTTCACTTTCTGCCATAAGAGTGGTGTCATCTGCATATCTGAGGTTATTGATATTTCTCCCGGCAATCTTGATGCCAGCTTGTGTTTCTTCCAGCCCAGCATTTCTCATGATGTACTCTGCATAGAAGTTAAATAAGCAGGGTGACAATATACAGCCTTGACGTACTCCTTTTCCTATTTGGAACCAGTCTGTTGTTCCATGTCCAGTTCTAACTGTTGCTTCCTGACCTGCATACAGATTTCTCAAGAGGCAGGTTAGGTGGTCTGGTATTCCCATCTCTTTCAGAATTTTCCACAGCTTATTGTGATCCACACAGTCAAAGGCTTTGGCATAGTCAATGAAGCAGAAATAGATGTTTTTCTGGAACTCTCTTGCTTTTTCCATGATCCCGCAGATGTTGGCAATTTGATCTCTGGTTCCTCTGCCTTTTCTAAAACCAGCTTGAACATCAGGAAGTTCTCGGTTCACATATTGCTGAAGCCTGGCTTGGAGAATTTTGAGCATTACTTTATTAGCATGTGAGATGAGTGCAATTGTGCGGTAGTTTGAGCATTCTTTGGCATTGCCTTTCTTTGGGATTGGAGTGAAAACTGACCTTTGCCAGTCCTGTGGCCACTGCTGATTGTTCCAAATTTGCTGGCACATTGAGTGCAGCACTTTCACAGCATCATCTTTCAGGATTTGAACTAGCTCAACTGGAATTCCATCACCTCCACTAGCTTTGTTTGTAGTGATGCTTTCTAAGGCCCACTTGACTTCACATTCCAGGATGTCTGGGCTCTAGATTAGTTACTAGTATACAAAACAGACCTTTCATACAATCTTTACAGGCACCAAGTATAACTATGCAGTTTTATTCAATATTACTTTGGATACTCCAGAAAACCAATTCTGACTAAACCCTGAGATGACAGCAGGAAGTCCCCTCTGTTAATTCAAGGAGAAACTCCAAACCAGAAGGTAGTGGAAGACGGTTTTTGTAACCAGACGACTCCTGATATGTGGGCAAGAGTTGGCCAGGAAATAACCATTCCAGGCAGAAAGAGTGACATGTGCCGAGGCCTATAGGCAAGAGGATACAGTAAACTTGAAGTTTTCAGAACTGCAAAAATTTAGCTCTGGAGTATAAAGTGTATGATGGGAAGTGAAAGAAATGAGACTGGAAAGATAACACATCAAATTTGTTTCAGGATACATTTCAGGAAAGAAGAGTCTACTGTGAACAAATGCAGTCACGTGTGCAAGAAAACATTAAATGTATATGCAGGAATAGACTTAGGACAAGCCTCTGATCTGGGGTGGTATACCAGAAAAACTTGCCTTCTAGTCACTCAGTATCTTGGTGAAGAACTTTCACAGATAGAATGTTCAAATACATTGTGTTATAGGCACACCAAGGACTACTATACAGCAGTGAAAATGGATAAATTATAGCAATAACACCAAAATGAATGAATCTTAAAAACAGTGGATAAGTCACAGAAGAATACATAAGGTATGATTCCATTTATATAACATTCAAAAATGGTGACAGATGTTAACTAGACTTATTATAGTGATCATTTCACAATAAAGTTGATCCTTGAACAACATGGAGGTTAGGGATGCCAATCCCCACACAGTTGAAAATCTACATATAATTTACAGTTGGCCCTATGTATCTGTGGTTCTATAATTATGAATTTAACCAACTGTGGATCATGCAGTGCTACAGTATGTATTTACTGGGGAAAAAAAATCCATGTATAAGTGGACCTGCGTTGTACAAATCTATGTTGTTCAAGGATCAACAAATACACAAATATCAAATCATTATGTTGTACATCTGAAAGCGTTACATGTCAATTATACCTCAATAAAAATAAAGTTCAATAATTGGCAAAACTAAATAATACATTATTTATAGACACAAAGGTGATAAGAACTTATGAAGAAAAAAAGGAATGATCATCCCAAAATTTAGAGTAGAGGTTAACTGGTGGAGAAAACAGAATGAGATGGACATGATGTATCAAGCTTCATAAACACTGGAAACACTGTTAGTTGAGTGGTGAGTACATAGTTCTATGCATAATTTTTTAGAAGTATGTATATTATATATACTTTTGTGTGCATAATATTTTTCAGAATTGAGAAAGATAATGAAAAGATTAAATGTGAGTTTAAAAAGTGAAGCAGCCCTCAGTTTACAGATTAATACCTCAAATCTGCTACTTATTGGTGATGGACAGGGCAGCCTGGAGTGCTGCAATTCATGGGGTCGCAAAGAGTTGGACACAACTGAGTGGCTGAACTGAACTGAACTGAACTATGTTACGAGTTATTTTCTGTGTCTATCAGTTTCTTGATCTGCAGAAATGGAGAAACTAGTCTCACAGAGTTTAACAGTATTCCTAATCTCTCTCTCTCTCTCAA
Organism: Budorcas taxicolor; assembly: GCF_023091745.1. Taxonomy (NCBI): domain Eukaryota; kingdom Metazoa; phylum Chordata; class Mammalia; order Artiodactyla; family Bovidae; genus Budorcas; species Budorcas taxicolor. The sequence continues at coordinate 41,547,873 of NC_068917.1, read as the reverse complement.
GATTATTATGAGGATTAAATGAAATAACACATGTGAAAGCACTTAGAACAATTTCTGGCACATAGTAAGTAATCAATAAACATTAGATATCACCATTAATTTTACTATTGTAGCAGGTATTTAATAAATGCTAATTTTCCTCTGTCCCTTCTTTCAGAAAGAGAAGAGGAACCAGTGCAAATGAAGGTCCATTTGGAATTCCAATAGAAGAATCAAGCACAGCCGTTAGTGTTTATACTTTGCTTCATTACTACTGTATTTCTTCTAATATTCACATTTTGTGACATTTTAATGTTTCTAAAACTGGGGTTGAATGATTTAATCAGCAGGATTTAATACAGGTTTTTCCTCCTAGAAACCTCTTATTAAAATGAAGATGTGTCTTACAACTGATTGTGTCTCAGAATCAAGGAAATAAAGTAGTTATGCTGTTGCTATAGAAGGCATGACAGTTTTAAGACAAGAATAGCTAAGCAACTATACAGAAGAGTCCAGGCCTTAGGTTTTTTGTGTTATAACAAATTCACCACAATGGCCATAACCTTTAAAAGATTGTGAATTTTCTATTGGTAGTAGCCTGATTGTTCCCAGGCCTCTGCAGCCTATGGATACAAGTAAGTCAAACTGCTTTGGCCCCCATGTTTCACTAATTCTAAATCCTCAGGGCCAAGCTTCAGGACTTAAGCACACCTTCCACTCCCAAGTCTTCCCAGTAACTTCTTGGAGTCCTCTATGCTCAAGACCAGCCTTTACATGAGATTCTAATCTGTTCTCTCTGTAGATGTCCAGTCTGCGCCCAGTCACTTGAGGGAAAGTGTACTCAAAATCTCAACATCCTCCAGACAAATTTTCCTGCTTAGTTAAAGTATCAAGTAATCTGGGTCCCTTATACACATTAACAGCAGTCTGTGCCTTTGTTGAAACTGCATGTACTTCAGGAAGTGTGTTACGTGGGGAAGAGGGTGATAGTGAGAAGCAAGTATGTCAAAATGTCTTTCGATAATCCCCTGCTTCCCTTTTAAGGAATCCTCCTAGTTTTTAGATCCTGACTAAAGAAACACAAAAAACCCTGGGTTCCTTGGCAGAGCACAGACAACTTATTTCTCTCCACCCATAACTAACCAAGTCTTTTCTGGCTCATGTACCAGCTTCACATACATTCTTCTCTTGGATGACTCCCTATTGTCGCTCCCAGGACTTACCATCCAACATACTATCTTTCATCATGTAAGAAGAAATAAAATAAAAATTTCTGGAAAGGGAGAATCTATTCCCTACACTTGCCTCATCCAACTGGAAAAAAAAATGAGAACATATTCTGTTGTGAAAATCCCCCTAAAGTCTGCTCATCAGTTGAGTTCAGTTCAGTTCAGTCACTCAGTCGTGTCCAACTCTTTGCGACCTCATGAATCGCAGCACGCCAGGCCTCCCTGTCCATCACCAACTCCCGGAGTTCACTCAAACTCACGTCCATCGAGTCAGTGATGCCATCCAGCCATCTCATCCTCGGTCGTCCCCTTCTCCTCCTGCCCCCAATCCCTCCCAGCATCAGGGTCTTTTCCAATGAGTCAACTCTTCGCATGAGGTGGCCAAAGTACTGAAGTTTTAGCATCATTGCTTCCAAAGAAATCCCAGGGCTGATCTCCTTCAGAATGGACTGGTTGGATCTCCTTGAAGTCTAAGGGACTCTCAAGAGTCTTCTCCAACACCACACTTCAAAAGCATCAATTCTTCGGCACTCAGCTTTCTTCACAGTCCAACTCTCACATCCATACACGACTACTGGAAAAACCATAGCCTTGACTAGACAGACCTTTGTTGGCAAAGTAATGTCTCTGCTTTTGAATATGCTGTCTAGGTTGGTCATAACTTTCCTTCCAAGGAGTAAGCGTCTTTTAATTTCATGGCTGCAGTCACCATCTGCAGTGATTTTGAAGCCCCCAAAAATAAAGTCTGACACATACTGCCCTTTATTTAGCTTAGTTTTGTAGCTTCTTTGCCTTTTATCTTCAGCATTAGGAGGAGAGTTTCTCGTTTGGAATCTGGGAAAATGCCTGAAAACACTAATGTTTCTGCAAGCATCAAAAGAAAAGTCCATTCTCTGGAACAAAATAGTGGTTACAGAGCCCTTACTACTCTTGGTTGTTTTGTAGTCTTAAGTTGTATCTGACTCTTGTGACCCCATGGACTGTAGCCCGCCAGGCTCCTCTGTCCATGAGATTTCCCAGGCAAGAATACTGGTGTGGGTTGCCATTTCCCTCTCCAAGAGATCTTCCAAACCCAGGGACTGAACCTCAGTCTCCTACATTGACAGGCGAATTCTTTACTATGAGTCACCAGGGAAGTCCAACTACCCTTTGTAGGTCTTTATATAGCCTTCACATTCCCAACAAGAAAAATATTCATTTTTAATCTAGGGAAGTTCCTATATCTTTTTTTAAATTAATTTATATTAATTGGAGAAGTTCCTATATCTCTTGATCATTTTCCTTTCCCTTCTTTTCACCCTTCCACCTCCCTGTCAATTCCTCTTCTTCTTCTGAGGAGCCACAAACAAAATTCCCCCTAATAAGCCACTTCATCTCATACATATCATCTATTGCAAAATGGAGGGGGGAGAACACTAGTTCTTCAGATACAACCAGATTCTGAATTTTAATTTGACTCCTCCAGGGATTCTTGCTACAATTATATACACCACCAAAGAAAGTGAATAACTCTCCAAATAAACTAAGCTCCTATTTAATTCCTGAGAGTATGTTTGGGCTTCAGAGAGGAAAATCCTACTCTGTAATATACCTCATTATTTTTTTAATTAATTAGTCCATGTAGAAGGGCTACTGAAAGGAAATGCCATCCTGGTTCTAAATGAAGACCAACTCAACTGCTGAACTATGAGGATTATTACCAATAACTCAAGTAGCTGTAAACCACAGCAAATAAATCAGTTCATGCTGGAGAATATCTATGGGGAGGGTGACTCACTGCATACATTACTGATGGAGCTGGGCTGTGATTTGAGATAGTTATGAAAATAACTTATAAACTGAAATCAAATATAATGTTATGGCTTTCCACAAGAAAAGCCTAACTACCAATTTTCTCCTCCTCCTCTTGAAACATTCTGACTGGATTAGGTTTTCAACTATATGTCTTATTTTAAGGCCCAATTAAATATTTGAACATTTTTCCTGGTATTCTGCTAAAATGAACAAAATATTCATGATAGTATTATAGTTCTGTCATCATAGAAATAAAGCCCTAGGGAAATCACTATGGTTAAATCTAGCAGTGCAAATGATCAGACTACAGGGTGAGTTATCACTTCTTTAGAAGCAATCTTAACCACCAATGTGGATTATTTTACAAGAGCTGATGTAATCAGGAAGCTCTATATTGACCTTTCATAACAAAAGAAGTTATGAAAGGGGTTTCCCAGGTGGCACTTCCCATCTGCCAATGCAGGAGATTTAAGAGATGTGGGTTCAGTTCCTGGGTGGGGAAGATCCCCTGGAGGAGGAAATGGCAACCCACTCCAGTATTCTTGCCTGGAGAACCCCATGAACAGGGGAGCCTGCAAGGCTACAGTCCACAGGGTCACAAAGATTCGGGCACGACTGAAGCGACTTAGCCTATAACACAGTGCAACAAAAGAAGTAGTGAAAATCGCTGACACTGGTGCAAGTCCCGAACCATTTCTAGACTCAAGTATCAATTAATACAATCTCACTCCTTCCATCCCCAAACAACCCAGATCTGGTGAGTGGTATAACTCTGCTTTTACATTCAAGTTTTACTAATTCATTTCTAAAAGATAACATATAGGCTTCTAAACAGTAAAAGAAAAACAATCATTTTGTTGTATCACTTACCTTTACAAAGGATTAGTATAAATCCACTACTCTTACTAGAAAAATAATTCAAATATTATTCTTTACTAAAAATGGGTCAATAATGTCTTCCTTGGCAACAAAAGATAGCAAACCACTGTAGGAATAAAAATAATTTTCAAGATCTCTTTTCAGAGGTTACTGAATCAAATATTTTGTCTGGTTTTAGTACATGTGTGTGCATGCTCAGTCGCTTCAGTCGTCTGACTCTTTGCAACCCTATGGACTCAAGCCTGCCAGGCTCCTCTGTCCATGGGATTCTCCAAGCAGGAATACTGCAGTGGCAAGAACAGTGACATGGGTAGCCATTCCCTTCTTCATGGGACCCTCCCAACCCAGGGATTGAACCCAGCTCTCCCACATTGCAGGCAGGTTCTTTACCGTCTGAGCCATCAGGGAAGCCATAAATAGCATCAAAAGTGCATAAATAGCATCAGAAAGCTTTCAGTTTCAGATGAACAGTTTTGTAAGCCTTGCTGTATAATACAGATTATTTCATTGTCTAATATAGAGACGTGAGCTTCTAAAGTCATGAGGCAGTAGCTCAGTATTTTACATCTTAAAAAAACAGTTTATTCAAATAGTTTCTTAGAATCACTATAAATCAAGCGAAACTTCATTTGAAAGATCTATGTTTCCAAAAGACATGAGTTTTTTGTACGTACTTATGCATAAGCCCAATAAAATGGATTATTTCATTGTGTTACCTATTTTTCCAGGTCTACTCAGGTCAGAACATTACTAGATAGGAGGCCCCCTTCCAGAGGCTATATTTTGATTTGGAATCTGGAAACGAAGTTGCTCAGAGAGGTCAGGTCAATTTTGTATGAGAGAAATCATTACTCTACAAAAAGAATCAAACTTCACAAAAGATTTCATACACTAAACGAAAGGGTGAGGAAACAGAAAAATAAGAAAATAGACAGTGAGGTTGGTGGCTGCAACAATTCAGAGGATAATCAAGTGCAAGCTCAAATCCAGTGATTTGGAATCTCAGCTTGGAATAGACAAATGTGTGCTCCACATTATTTAGTTTAATTCAGAGGTTTCTTTGCCCTTCACCTTCAGTTTTGAAAGAAGAATACTGGTTCAGAGTCAGAACATTCCTGAAACCACTAGTGTTTCTGCAGGCAATGGAGGAAGAGTCTACCCTCTGAAACAAAACAGTTTTTAAGCAGTCCTTACTGCCCTTTTCAGGCCTTTATACATACAGGAAAATCCCTTATCAGCCTTCATGTTTCCACAAGGGCAATCCTTATTTTTTTAATCTAGGGAGGCACGTGCTTCAAGGTAAGCCAATAATAAACACTACTGAGCTATATGAAAGGATTATTAAATATAAAGCCGAAGGTTTATAGTTGGTTTGGATGCCCAGCTAGATGCTTCACTGTAGCTATATAGACATGAGTATGGCAAATTGCTGAAATCTGCTGAGGATCATATCACCTTCCACAAGATCATGCTTGTAAGAATTACCAGAATATCCAACAAAACCACTAGAAACTAAGACCTGCTCAAGGCTATTCCCTGGGAATGGGCAGCCAGGTAATGAGCTAAGTGATACCTAGCCACCTGCCCTCACTGGACTGAAGTCCTGATTTTTCCACTCTATAAGTTACCAGCTCTGACTGAAGTAGGGGATATGGTAGCTTGGCACCCTGACAGAGCCTGTTCAACTATTACTACTTTTCTGTGCGGACCACCTCCCACAGCTGATAACTGTGTATGTGGACAGAGATGCCCTCAGAAACGTAAGTGGATGCTTGGAAAAGAAAAAAAAAAATGAAAACCCATGAATAATCTGCATATATCATATTTATTCTCTCTTAAATTCTCATAATACAGTAACCTTTGCTTTTCTTAAGCTTAAACTTGACACAACTATTATAAATTTACTAATTCTCCCTCCCTTTCCTTCCTTAAAGTGACAGACAGTTGTGACTGGTCAGGCTCATTTTCTAAGCTCCACCACCCCAAGCCTCTGGCACTGTTGATACTTCATACCATGGGGGCACTGTTAAATTTAAGAGCTTTGAGAGGGCCTTCAAATACACTTTATAAGTGGTGCCAGAAGTGTCTCAGGCTCCTTTGGGAACTTCAGAAGTGAAAATTGGGAGGGTACCCATTTTGGAGTTCTAGACTCCCTGTCCCACTTTGAGGTGGTTTTTATTTATTACATGTATGAGGCTTTGTTATAAATCTGTTAGCACAAAAAAGTTCAACTGACTTTCAGAGTTTTTAAAATGTCTGCTGTGATGGAAAGAGGTCAGTACACGGAGTCAGATGTGGTTTTAAGGCCAGTACCAGTCACCTACTGAGGTAGGAGGGCAAATACCTCTCCCTGACAACCGCTGCAGTACCTACCTCACAGGGACGTTGTGATGTCGAAGCCACTATGAATACTGGAGGCGCAGGCACTGAGCCTAAGTTCCGCCCTCCGCCGCCTTCAGGCCGGAAGTCCGACCTCCACAACCCCAACCCAACCTACCCTACCCTCCAGCCACCGCCCCCAACCCTAGCCGGAAGTGGACCCTATAAACCAAGGCATCTACCTCCGCAGCCAGGACATTCACTCACTGGCCAAGGCGTCCGTTCTACCAGCCAAGACATGGATCCTCCCTGCCTAGAGTCCCACCCCACCCTAGAGTCTGACCCCAAAGGCCTAGACTTCAACTCTGCTGGCCAAGACTGTTTCTCCTCTGGTCACGAGTTCGACTCTCTCTACCAAGAACTGGACCTGGACTCTCTTAATGAAGATCTTCTTTCTCAGTCTATGCCAGACTCCTTGACAGAGACCGCTGCAGGCCCTTATGAATCCCACTTGACTGCCAAACCAGAGGATCTCACTGAGGCAGAGCAAAAGGAGCTCAAATCTGAGCTCGCTAAACTGGAGGCAGAAATTGTAGTGCTACGCCAAGCGCTGGCGGCCAAAGAGAGACGCTGTGTGGAGCTTAAGAAGAAGCTGGGCCTTACGGCCTTCGTGGGGCTGAGGCAGAATCTGTCCAAGAGCTGGCACGACGTTCAGGTCTCCAACGCCTACGTGAAACAAAAGACGTCAGCTGCGCTGTCCACCATGGGCTCTGCCATCTGCAGGAAGCTTGGAGACATGAAGAAATCAGTCACATTCAAATCCTTTGAAGGGCTTATGGGGACAATCAAGTCCAGAGTCGCAGGTGGCAGAGAGCTTGGCGGTGACTGTCTTCCTTCTTCAGCGGGGAGTGGGGATGATCCACTCCCAGTTTCTGGGAGTAGGGATGATCCGCTCCCGGTGTCTGGGAGTGGGAATGATCCAGTTCTGGCAAGTAGGGATGACCTACTCCCCTTTCTGGAGCCAGAATGAGCTCCTTGGTTAACTTGCCTGGCCACCTAACCAGCGCAAGTACCCCCTTCCGTGATCCTAACTGCAACTCTGCCCATCAAAAACAAGTAACCAAACCACAATGGTAAAGTGAATTTAGGAAACGGAGAGAGTCCAGTTTTGAGAAAAGCAATCCCCGTTAGTACATAGATATTTGCTACTGTTGAGATAAAAAATCCAACGTTTCGTACCCAGTTATTTCACACTGAAGTTTGTAGATGAAATGTATCACTATACTAGCCTTCCTGGGGTTGCATTTAAATGGACAGGAGTTTGGTTACAGAGGGGTTTTAGGCCAAAGCCAAAACTTCTTTTTTGGAAAAACTGTGTACAAAAAGGGCAAAATAGGTTTCTGTTTAGATCTAGGAACAAAGTATGAAAGAACTACAAGTTTCCTTCCTTCTTTCCCTAATCTTAGAAAGAACCTTGAAAGCTCTGCCTGGGCTATGATTTTTATTTTTTAAAGGTGATAAAACTGTTGTTTTTCTCTGAGACCCTCAGAAAGGGGGAAAATATTAATAGTCTAATTGGTACGGGATACTATGACTTTTATAAAATGATTTTTTTAAACTGCTAATTAAGCAAAGTAGCTTCAATTTAGGGATTGTCAACTACTTTGGACTCAAGCTGAAATTGCAATTTTATTCTGCTTTGTGCTTTGTTTATAATCTTTTTATATATGAAAATGAGGGCCTTATAATCTAATCCTTGTGGCCGTGTGTCTCTGCCACAGCAGCATGTTACCTATAAAAAAAGAATATTGTTCCTTTGTTCTGCAGCAATTCCTAGTTATCATTTTCAGTTGAGGGACTGAAGGGAAAAGAGCATTGCCAAATTCAAAAAAGGTAAACCCCTGTCTTAAGTGACATTTAAGACAGACTGTCTTTCCCCTGAAATTTTGGCCATTATACCTTTGAATGGACCTAACTGATTGTACATCACTGGTCACTTTGACTCCAAGATTGTACTTGTTTATAAGCACTTGTTTGTACTAATCCGAAATGAGAAGGAAACAAAACCCAGCCCTCAGGGGATATCAAGATAACAGGACCCTGTAGGACCTGGTTTGGGTTTATTCGAACTTTCTCATATCTGATTTTCATAGGAGCTGCTTTTTTTTTCTTTCTTTCTATTTTCAGCTGTCAGGATCTGGCAGCTTCTTTCATTCCTCCAGTAACACTGCCTGGATTAAAAGCTTGTGTTTTATATTGGCTTTTAGCAGGGGTCTAGAGTCTTTATTTTCTTGGATATATATATTGATAACATCTCATTGCCTAAAGGTAGTCCCTCCAATGTAATAAAGTGATCCTGTATTGTTGACTTTTGACTGCTTCCCTTATATTTCTTCGGTTTGACTATAAGCAAAACCAACAACCACTATAAATACAAAAGCATTTGGTAAACTATAAAGTCACTGATATAAAGTCCACATATTCCTGAAAGCAAAGTTTTGCTTGGATTAAAACAAGATGTTCAACTTGTGTTACAAGTTGTGTTTTAAGTTGTTGTAGTTTTTTAAATTTTTGGCTGATTTATTTATTTTTGGCTGTGCTCAGTCTTTGTTGCTATCTGCAGGCTTTCTCTAGTTGAAGTGAGTAGGGGCTACTTTGCTGTTGTGCACGGGCTTCTCATCACGGTGGCTTCTCTTTTTATGGATCATGAGCTCTAGAGCACCCGGGCTTCAGTAGTTGCAACTCACAGGCTCCAGAGTGCAGGCTAAGTAGTTGTGGTACATTGCCCTGCAGCATGTGGAATCTTCCTGGCCCAGGGATTGAACCTGTGTCCCCTGCATTGACAGGCAAATTCTTTACCACCAGACCACTGGGGAAGTCCAATTTGCTGTAGTTTTATAAGTTGAAGAACTAGAGAGAAACTTGCAGAATTCATGAAGCTAAAGTAGCCCAACAGGCAAAGTCTTTGATCCCGTATTACAGAAAGCCTTGTGTTAGAGAAAATCTCCAGCTAACATGATGGGCCAAACCCAGAATATGTTCTATTTTATTTAGTAATTTATACAAATGCTATAATAGTTTCCCCCTATAAATCCTCAACTCCTGAAAGCAGTGAAGAACACAACTATTTTTGTTTATCATTGTATTCCCATGCCAGGCTTAGGGTAGATGCTCAATAAATACTTGTTGCAGAAGGAATCAATATCACATACTTCAGACATCAAATCTTGAATCCAAGAAATTATCAACAACATGAACTCGTTGACAAATTCCTCCTGCTTTTAAAGCATTTCACTTCCCTATCCAGAGATAATTTGAGATCCTACTATGTGTCAGGCACTGTGCCAAGCTCGGAAGGCACAGAAATTTATTAGTCATGGCCCCTGCTCTCTAGAAACATTTTCAAATCATTGCAACTCATTGCAGTAGATGCTAAAATATAAGATACCTATAAAGAAAGAATGTTCAACTCTGCCTTGATAGATCAGAAAAGAATTCAGAGTCAAAGTCTTAGAGGACTAGTAGGAATTTATAAGATATAAAAGAGTAGAACATTCCAGACAATATCCAGAGGAACTAATTCATGAAGGAATGTAATAGAATAGTATGTTCCAGGAAATACCAATAGGTCGTTGTGGCTAGAGAGAGGGAGGAAGTGGTGAAAGATGAGGATGGAGAAATAAGCAAAGGGCAAGATCATAACTAGTCTTATATACTATGTGACATTAGTATTTAATTATGTAGGAAATGAGGAGTTGAAGGTGCTTAAGTCAAATTCATGTTTTAAATGTATCACTCTGGTCACCATAGAAATAGATTAAGTATTTAAGAGATATAATCTCTAAAACTTCGGAAGAAACTGCATAGGAGAGAGGGACAGATAGATTTGCAAGTTGATAAAGATGTAGAATTGAAAAGACTTGATACTGATAATGCTGGAGCTGAACATTCATTTTGCTTTGACTTTTTTATTGGATTCCAGCATACCTGCGTCAACAGCCACAGACACCAAACAAAATGCCTCCATGAGCATGTGGACTCTGGATCAAAAGTTTCCTGCAGATTTTCTTTCTTCCACTTGCCTCTACCCGTCCCATACATTGCTGACCTTCATTTTCTAGCCTGTTAACCTTTATGATTGGATCACTTCTGTTCATCTAGCCATGTCTGGATTTTGTAGCCCAGAATCAGTCTATTTCAGTTTAGGGAACTTCAGGATGCAATTTGCAATAGTGCTCAGAATATGTGAACCCTCAAAGATGCCCCATCTGACTCAATTTCTGAGAACCTTTGGTTGGGAGTGATATTGGAACAAAATTCCGAGTTTCTTGGTTTTCTTGATTTTCCACTGCTCATATGAGTGAAGAGCTGGAGTGGAAGATAGAGACAAGGTTGAACATTCTAACTCCCACAGATGGCACTCTCCATGCAGTTAGCAAGGATGGGAGTATAGTACCAAACCCTTGTTCATTAGCATCGTACATACACCAGCATATTGCAAGCATCACTCCCAGAGAAATTCACTTGCACTTATGGAATCTACTTTATTCTTATCTTCATATTTGAGAGAAAATATATCACATACCTATTCTCATGAATTGCATGAACTGCAGAGGGGTCAGCAGTAATCTAGAACTGTGTAGGTCTTCTGACAGTGCTAGCCAATGTGCTTGATGGTCCTCCCCATTATGGGGACAATGATGCCATTTGTTGATTCTGCTAAGGAATGAGATCAGTTGCCTCTGGGCCATGGAATTTCATTTCTTGTCCATGAATTTCAAGATAATAAAAATGATGAGTGCCACGCTATCAAAATTACTGGGGCTTCCAGGCAGCTATTAATATCTGAGACCATGTTCCGCTCCTTCTGACCAGATCTATTTCTGGGAGGCTCAGTGATGCCATGCCTCCCAGTGCCTATAGCCTGATTCATATAAGGCAAGTGAAAAGTGGAAGAATGCCCTCAAAATGATGCACCTTGGCCAGCTACTATGACACAGTATCATGGCACTTGGTCATCTCTCAGAAGTTGCTAAGCAGATCCCTAGAACAGTCAAAAATATCTGGAAATTCCTGAGAATTTACCAGGTAATTTAAAAGTTCCTTCCCTGTTTAACTATACAACAATCCAAATAAATGATCACCTCAAGAAAAGAAGTGGGTTCTTCTGGAAGTTGAAGGTTTCCATCACCTCTACCCCAATCCTGGCTACTCTTACCTCAGGCCCATGGCACTAAAACTTTCAGCTAATTGGAAAATGCTTACCTAAATTAGAGGAACAATTCATAGACTTAGCTGAGCCAAACTTTCATTCTAGAACATTAGAACTAAAAAATTAAAAGATTCAATTACATTGAAAATGGTCCATACAGTCATATAGATTTTTCATATTTAACTTCATAGTATGGCTTTAAATATCCTAATATTGACCTAGAAACTTGTATTGTAACCCAGGCCACCCACACTTCTGACCAGCTGGCCACAAACCTTCAGGGATTTCTTAGTACTCCTCGAAATACCATAATTAATTGGAATGACTCACAGAACTCAGGAAAGCCCTGTGCTTGTGATTAAAGTTTTATTATAAAGGGTATAAATTGGGATTGATGAAGTGGAGAAGCACCAGAATGAGTCCTTAGAGAAACTCTGATGCTTCCATGTCTTCAGGATGCATCATCCTGACAGCATATAAATCTATGATTACCAATCTGGCAGGCGCAGGTGTACAGTTTCAGGTGACCAGAGTTTTTAGCGGGGTTTCATTACACGGGTATGGTTGATCGAATTATTGGCCACATGATAGAACTCAATCTTCAGTCCTCGTCTCTCTCCAGAGACTGGGATGTCAGGCTGATATAATGTGACTCAACTCTCCAAACCTTAATCCATGGTTGGGTCTTTCCAGCACTGCTAGCTCCCATCTTGAAACTATTGAGGGACCTATCAGGAATAACGACAACAGTTCTTTCACTCGGGAAATTCCAAGGATTTAGAGGCTCCTTATAAGGAATCAGAGACAAAGACCAGCCAATATTTTTTATCATACAGAAAAACAAGCAATAGGAAGCTGCTCTACAAAATGGTCCCTCAATCTCCACAAACGCAAGCAAAAGTTATTGCGCCTCTGTGCTAGCCTGTAAACACTTCTTAGAAATAATTTAGCTGGTCAATGTTTCTTACTGCCACGAAAATCTCATATAATTCACAGCATTGCTTCACCACCCAACATATATCATTCCATAACTCTTATAGCTTCCAGACTATTATTTACCCCAAATTCCTGATTATTAGAAACACCCCAATGATCAGCACCTAGAAAAGACACACACTACAGTGGACACGACTGAGCAACTGAACTGAACTGAACGCATGCATCTTGATGAGTTTGGACATATGCATACATCAATTCAACTACAACCAGTACCACAGTTAGAGTACTGAGCTATTCATCACCTTAAGAAAGTTCTTTGTGTTGTGTATGTTTGTGCAATTTGCATGTAGTAAGAATACTTTATATGAGTTCTATCCTCTTAACATGTTTAAGTGTGACATATTGTATTATTGACTATAGGTAATAAGTTGTTTAACAGATCTCTGGAACTTATTCCTGCTATATAACTGAAATTCTATACCCAATGAGAAACAATTTCACATTTTCCCCTCCCTCTAGCCCCTAGCCAACAAATTTCCTGCACTGTTGTATGTCTGTTAGATTTTATTGTATCCTGAACATTGTGAATATTGTTTTGTTGTGTGTCTGCTTATACATCTCTATATAAAAAATGATGAACTTTGTTCTGACAAGCAATGAAGATATTTGAGTCAGTTATATCCTTCTGAATCTTTTTTAAAGCTTTCTTAGTGTAGATCTAAAGTAGTGTTTAATAGTACCAGTTAAGTTCAAACTGATGTAATGACCTTCCTTATGTTCATACTGAATGCTTCGGTGTTGTTCAATGAGTTCTTTCTACTCTGATTGTCTCAGTCTTGTACCAACAGTGATAGTTGTTCTGTTTACTGTTCCCCTCAGGTAGTTGTTTTTCCCTGCTATTTGTTCTTTGCCTGAACTATGGTGTTGGAGAAGACTCTTGAGAGTCCCTTGGACTGCAAGGACATCCAACCAGTCCATGCTAAAGGAGATCAACCCTGGGTGTTCTTTGGAAGGAATGATGCTAAAGCTGAAGCTCCAGTACTTTGGCCACCTCAAGCAAAGAGTTGACCCATTGGGAAAGACTCTGATGCTGGGAGGGATTGGGGGCAGGAGAAGAAGGGGACGACAGAGGATGAGATGGCTGGATGGCAACACCAACTCGATGGACATGAGTCTGCGTGAACTCCGGGAGTTGGTGACGGACAGGGAGGCCTAGTGTGCTGCAATTCATGGAGTTGCAAAGAGTCAGACATGACTGAGCGACTGAACTGAACTGAACTGAACAGTGGACATGTATAAAATGCCTTCAAAGGCACCAGTGACCATTGGATTGAGGCTGTACTAGAGATGAGACATCTACTCCACTCATTCTTGCATAAAACTTAAATATGTCTTCCTTAGCATGTTTATCTATCTTTATCTATCCTATGGAAGAAGATAGCTAATTATTCCCATCTCTGCGTGTTCATCCTGCCTTCCATCAATCCTTGCTGAGCCAAGTCAATCTAAATCTTTACCTACTCTTAAATATTATCTCCTAGTCCTAAAAACTTGGGCTGAGAAGCCAGGGCACATAAAAATATTAGACACCTGTTGATTGGTACCTTGGCTCCCTCGTCTATGGTACTTAATACCATGAGGATTTTATGGAGCCAGAAAAAATTGTAATGGAAATCAGTCTCCCACTGTAAAATTATCCTGGACCCTGGCCAGGGCCTTTCATGAGGCTTTCCTGATGGGGTTGGGTGGGGAATCTAGGGGAGTGGGATGAAGCTTTGCAGCAGCCATCCTGAACACCATCTCATTTGTTTCTAGCATGCTGTCATACTGAACTCTCCTCCTTCCTCTGTGCTCTTCTCCGCCTCTGTCTGACTCCCAATTTTTGACACTATACCCCCAACTTTAAGCCCACCTTTGGCTATATGGATTTGTTATTCAAATCGAGTGTTCTCATCAACTGGCCCTTATCTTTTCCCAGTGGACTTAGTTTACCTTTCAATCTGTGACTTTGTGTTGCTGCCTATGAAAGCCTGATAAGCCCACCTGAACCTTATAGGAGAGGAGATAGGCACACATTTGGAGGAATTTGATTGGCTAGTTTGTAATGTATATAGTTGCCAGGAAGGCAAACATTTATAACAATAAGAGCAAACATTTATATACTATTTACTATGGACCATAAATTTTCCCAATTTCATTTCATTTTATTAATTTAGTCCTCATGATACCTCTGCGAGGTAGATTATTATTCCAATTTTACAGATTAGGAAACCAAAACGCAAAGAAGTAAAGCAACTTTCCAAAAAATATACAGCTAGTAAATGACAGAGCCACATGCATACCAGAAAGAGGAGTCTCCTCAGAAACCAACCCTAACAGAACCCTGCTGTTAGACTTGAAGCCTCCAGACCTGTGAGAAAACAAATGTCCTCAATTTCAGTCACCCAGTCTGTGGTATCCTTTTATGACAGCCCTACCAGACTAATCTCCTTCAAATTTTTACTCAAAAACAACCCCTTTGGCCACCCTATGTACAGTTTTAACCACTGTATCCTTGTTCCTGGGTTTAGCATCACATGTCACATTATATTTTTGCAATCTGTTTATTGTCTGCCTCTTCCACTAGAACGTGAACTTCATAAGGGCAAGATTTGTGTCAGTATTGTTCACTAATATATTCCCTCTGTATAATGCAGTGTCTGGCATAAATTAAGTGTTCAGTAAATGAATGACAGGAGGAAAGAGAGTCCAGGAGCTGACTGGCTCCATTCTCCTCATTTCTCACCAAACTCCACAGGACAGAAAGGAGGCAGGACTGGGACAATAAATGAAAGCTTGTCTGTATGTAGAATGGTTTCAGCATGATGACAAATACCAACTTCTACAAACAGAGTAGCTAGAGTCAGAAAAGCAAACCAAAGAGACATCTAAAATCGCTAAAAACTTAAGGGCATCTAGGCAACCAATGACTGACTCTACCCTGTACCTGCTTGTTAAGGCTTGTGACTTTTACTTCTGCTTATTTTACCTACTCAGATATCTGTCTTCAGAATGCTTCTGCCTCCAGAAGCCTTCTCACTCTTACTTCATCACTCTTGTCCTTAGCTAAGGCAAGGTTGGTGGTGATTTGAGGAATGATATGCAAGTTTACCCAGGGTCTTCAAAAATGTCCTTCCCTTAAAAGCTCGAGAGTCCAAGAAAAATAAATGCTTATAGTGTTCGCTCAGGTGGCAGCCAGGGGTCTCTCCAGGCTCCACCAGGAATCCTTTGCTTCTGCCTAACTTCCGCTACTGTCTATAGCTCATTCCTGGCCACTTGATTTTCACCTCCCTCCCTGGTCTCTTTTGATGGCATCTTAGTTTTGGTTTCATCCCTGGATGCTTCTGTTGAATTACCTTAAGCACTTTACTCAGAAGTCTCTTGGCAGATGAACCCAGCATCCTGGAATTCTGCTCCTGAAGAAGTGGATTTAAAGCAAAGAAATAAAGAGAAGGGGCTTCCCAGGTGGTACTAGTGGTGAAGAACCCACCTGCCAATGCAGGAGACACGAGAGACATGGGTTCAATCCCGGGGTCACAAAGATCCCCTGGAGTAGGAAATGACAACCCACTCCAGTATCCTTGCCTGGAAAATTCCATGGACAGAGGAATCTGGCAGGCTATATGGTCCATTGGGCCATAAAGAGTCAGACATGACTGAGAGCCTTAGCACCAACAAAGAGAAATTCTGTAACATCCTCATCTCTCAGCCACCTCCCCTCTACTCACAGCTTCTCCTCAACACTAGGGGGTGCTAGTCACACTGTCATTTTACCCTGTTAAACCTCCAACCATCAGTTACGTTTCTTGATATGTTTATCACTAAAGACTAAATCCATGGCCCCTCTTGAAATATGGGTAAATCTTGCACCTGTTCCTTATATGATAGAAGAGGACTTACCATTAACTAGGGTTTTGACCTTAACCTGTAGAACCTACTTGAAATACTGAGAATAAGGTCAGGGGGGAATTTCTTTGCTAAATTCATAGAGTATCTGATTCCGTGTGTTCTGTGTATTCGTTTCAAGACTAGGCAAGTAGAGGGGACTCCTTGTTCTGATGCAAAATGAGAAGAGAGAAATCCTTCTTTGAAGAAAGAGGTTGTTTGTGGCAATGGAAGGAGAAGGAACAGAATCAATTATTGGGCTTGGTGGATGAAAAGCAAGGAAAAGAGGAAGGGCACTCAGGCTGAGGACTGGGGGGTGGATGGAGTGCAGGCACGGTGGGACCTGAGGGCCACCTGTGCCTAGGAGCCTTGGACATGTATCGCCAGTTGGCTGGGGTGCTGTGGGCCAGGAGTATCACGCGCTATTTTGAGGTGATGGCGGTTATGGGAAGGAAGGAGGAGAAGCAACCTAAACGTTCATTGTCAGAGAAAGGGATAAAGAAGATGTAGTACATTTATCAATGTACTACCAATCAGCCATTAAAAAGAATGAAATAATTTTATTTGCAGCAACATGGATGAATCTAGAGATTATCATACTAAGACAGAGAAAGTCAAATACCATATAATATTGCTTATATGCAGAATCTAAAAAGAAAAAAAAAAAAAACACTTCCCAGATGGCACTAATGGTAAAGAACCGCCGATCCCCTGGAGAGGGCATGGCAACCCATTCCAGTATTCTTGCCTGAAGAATCCCATGGAGAGAGGAACCTGGCAGTCTATAGTTCATAGAGCTGCAAAGAGTCAGACATGACTGAAGTGACTTAGCATACACACACATAGGCAGAATCTAAAAAAATGATACAAATGAACTTATTTACAAAACATAGACTCACACACTTAGAAAACAAACTCATGGTTACCAAAGGGGAAAGAATGGGGAGGGAGATAAATTAGGAGTCTGAGACTGACATATACACACTACTCTATTTAAAATAGATAACCAGCAATGACATATTGTACAGCATAGGGAACTCTGCTAAATATTCTGTAATAACGTAAATGGGAAAATAATTTGAAAAAGAACAGACAGATGCGTATGTAAAACTGAATCACTTTGCTGTACACTTGGAACTAACATAGCATTGTTAATAAACTATAGTTCAATATAAAATAAAAATGTTTTGTAAAAGAAAGGAAGTACATCAGGAGCTACTCTAAAACTAAGCAAGGGAGAATTCTCACAACATATCATCCTCCAGTCCCCAGACTCCGGGGACTAAGGAGTCTGAGAGCCTCCAGCTCCACACCTCATTACCCTGCTTTCAATCACCTCTTAGGGAAATTCTTTGCCCTAGGCAACAGAGGCTCAGAAATGGAGGATGGGAAGGACAGAAGAGGCTCCATTCCTGGCATCCATAGTTAGATCCCTGAACATATTTCCCTGTAAAAATACTGCTCATTGAATGGCCACATCATATAGTTCTGTTGGAACTTTACTTCTAAGTATTATGGGTTAAATATAACTAACCACCATGTATAATATGGTTTCTATGGAGTTCCACATAACTCACTTCTACAAACAAACCACTGGAATTCTGGCACTCCAACAGGAGGACTGCCTGTGCAACTCTCAAGTGAGAGAGGAAGATAAATTAATGTGTTTTGAGACCGTTGACTTCATCGGACAAGGAAAGACTTTGTGTCCTTTTTGCTTGAGAGCTTTCTTATATTGCCTCCTGATCATTCTAGAGATAAAGAAATATAAGAGAACAAGTAAAATATAAGAGAATGAGTAAAAATCAGAAGGAAATCTAATTTTAGCTTCTTTGGGTATTTTGATAATGAAAACTACTAAAGCATACCAAATAAAAGTGAGATCAGTAAATTAAGTTTATCTAAATTCAGATTATTAAACTGTACTTTAACCACTTTAGTATAATTGTATGTGTGCATGCACATACACACAGATTAGGGAGAAGTGGAGAAAATCATTCATGTAGTTCTTCTTAGTGAAACTGCAAGTTTAGTTAACCCTGAAAAGATGCCATTATTTCGTGAGCTATAGGTCATTGTTTATGTGCAAGTTAGCCAGACATGTATCCTTTTTGGGGACCCTTAGCAAAACAAGACATTTAACTTCTAGTACATAGAAATATTTTTACATTTGCAAGGGTTTTTTCTGGTAAAAAGAAACCCCATGATTTGAAAATGCAAGAGATGAAACAGGCTTTTAAAAATGATTCTTCAGTAATTAACATTTTTACATAAAAGAAATGCCCTGCAAATATGTAAAGAGCATTTATAAGTGTCAGGACAGAGATGAAAAAAAAAAAATCCAGTAAACCTTGATATCATGCATTTGAGCACTTCCTATGTGCTAAGGGCTTTACTTCTATTATGTTCTTTAATCCTCACTAAAGGAAGAAATTAACTCTCACATTTCATCAATGAGAAACTTAAGGCAGAGAGATTAAAGAACTTGCCCAAGTCTTCGAAATCTGCAAATAACAGAGTGAACACTTGAATCCAGGTGCAGATAACTCACGGCCAGGCTCTCAGCTACTCTGCTGCCTCACAAATGGCAGAAGTCCAAGTGCCACTATTAAACATTAGCTATTATTACCAAGAATTGCCCCACGGGGATCTTTATAGTGCAAGTATCATGTGCAAAACACTCCCAAAGGGTTTCTCTTTAGAAAAGAGTACACTTGCCAGAGGAAGGTGTTTCTGAATATCATTATCGGTAACAAATCCTTGAACTTAATCTATACTTTTTGGGCAATAAACAATCTAAACAAGTATCATTTTTAGAAATAAACCATGAACAATGCAATCTGCATTAAAAAAAGCATAATGTCTTGGAGGGATATAGATGCCCCGCTTGAGGGAGCTGGCAAACAGAGGTGGACAGGCAAACACAGGGGCACATGTATGTTTACATGTGTGTGCACCTTGAGGCATGGTTCTGTTATCATCCAAGAGAAAAAGGGAGTCATGGTCTGTTCTATCTCTAGCCTTATACAGAAGCTTGTTAATATTGGGAGGTTCAAGTCTAGTAACCTGAACTAGTTCATTGCATAACCCACTCTTGAGCCTCTGGCAGAACTGTGGTGGAAGTTTGGATCCTTTCCCCCAAGAGAGCCCATAAAGCTTAAGAGCTGTCAATTCTTTCTCCTGGCAGCTGATCAATGTCTATCAGTTCTTGTGGGTAGACCTTCATTGCTTCCTCTTTCCTCCTGGGAAATGACTGCTGGGCTTCTAAAGCTATCACCCTCCACATCTCCTAAAATGTAGTATGTCAGAATTGCAATCAGTGTGCACCCAACAGTATTACCCACCCCAGCTCCCCACCAATTCCTAACCAAAGCTCTGGATATTCACGAATCATTATGACTACTTAATCCCAGTGAGTTCTACTGAATTGCCTCTAAATTTCTCTGGATGTGTGAATAGGGAAAGGCTTAGCTGCTCAGAACAGTTGTTAGACTCAGTACCCATGAAAGCAGGGTCTGAATCTGCATCTCAACCTCCACTGACTGGTTGGACCCAGCAGAAATCTGTCCTCAGGATTTTGAATTTTCCTTCTGTAGTCATAGTCCCCACACCTAGGGACAGAGGAGCCTGGTGGGCTACAGTCCATGGGATCACAAAAGAGCTGGACATGACTTAGTGACTAAACAACAAGGGAGTAAAGAAAAGCAAAGACATTGCCTTCTTGCCAGGGTGAACAAACAGATGCTCTGAATCCAGTGGTTCATAACAAAATGCTCAATTTCTCCTTGCTTGGCAGCAGAAGTTGTTCTAGCTAGGATAGAAGTTAGATTCCAAGTGATCAGAACTGGAACAGTGTTTGCCATGTGATGTCAGGCGGTCAAGTGGGCCAGTTAAGTCACAATTCAGTAGGGAAATCTTACAGTTGAAAGCTGGCAAGACAAATAGCTAATATATAACCCAAAGGCCAGAAATTAGTATCTCAAAACAAAGACTTGAGAATCAGACAAACTGTGGTTCAGTTTGTTACACAGGAAGATAGAGAGCAAAGAAAGGTGTTGAAGGGCACTGTTGTAAAGAACCTTAAAGTGTTTTTAAGTGAAAAAGAAAGTGAAAGTGAAGTCGCTCAGTCGTGTCCGACTCTTTGTGACCCCATGGACTGTAGCCTAACAGGCTCCTTCGTCCATGGGATTTTCCAGGCAAGAATGCTGGAGTGGGTTGCCATTTCCTTCTCCAGGAGATCTTCCTGACCCAGGGATTGAACCCAGGTCTCCCTCATTGTAGGCAGACGCTTTACCATCTGAGCCAAAGGACATACAGGCAGGTTTGTCAGGTTTACAGGAAAGTGTGCATACTTCTTGCTCCTGCCCATCTTTCACATGAGTTGGAACAGTTTCAGGCCCAGGGGTATGCATCAGTGAGTTACACTATAGAAAAGCTCCTTCCTCAGAGCTGTGATATTACCTTGGCTCCATCTGAATATTTTTGTCTACTTTTACCTATATTTGACCACAGACTGGCTGAAATCTCAAGTCCCTTCTTTCAGATGTTCTGTCTAAAAGCTTTGCAGATAAGTCTCAAGGTCCCAATCAACTCTCACTTAAAGCTTTGCAGACCTAATTGCAGGTTGACTGGCAAACAAGATATGATAAAAAAAATCTGAAAGCCTTTTCATGGTCTTCAAAGCTTAGACCATCAGTCTCAACTTATTATAGCTTCTCCTGCTTACCTCCTTCTAGCTTCACTAGTCTTTTTGTTCCCTGATCATTCCAAGCTCCCCTTCCACTCCTAGACCCAGGCCCTACCTCAAGTCCTGTACTTTATAAGGTTCCATCTACCTTTCCTTCTTTCATGTCCTTCCCTGTAGGGTGAGGTCAAAAGACAAGGGACATGCCACTGAGACCCAATACCTCCCACCCTTTTAGATCACACTTGGGATTCCTAGGACCACAGAAGGCTCTAACCAAACAGCCTCCAACCTGCCCCTAGAACCTGCAAGGAGGTTTTCCCTACCTTCATCCTCCTGAGAGAACCACCCCCACCTCTAGATTCTCTGTTATGTAGCATATCGTGGAATATAGTGACACAATGTAGTTATTAAACAAAGAAATCAAATTATTCAACATATTTGGTTAGAAATATGAAGAGTTAAATTAAAAGCAGTGCCTTCAGCTGTGCCCTGCCTGAACATCAACTCACTAAAACATCATTAAACCAGAAAGTCAGGGAAACTCAGAGCTCAAGTTACTCCCAAGACAACTTTAGTTCTTGTCTCTTTTGATGAAAATCCAGGAACTTGCTCCTAGTCTTTCAATATATGCAGTGCTTCAAGGTTTGAGGATTAAACCCAGCATTTCACAAGTCCATTGCCAAATTAATGCTACAACACAAACATTATCATTGACAGTAAAGACTGTCTTTTTAAAATATTTTCCAAGTCAGAATGTCAATCATATTTGGACTGTGGTGCAGAGATTAGATGGAGAAGGCAATGGCACCCCACTCCAGTACTCTTGCCTGGAAAATTCCATGGATGGAGGAGCCTGGTAGGCTACAGTCCGTGGGGTCACTAGGAGTCAGACACAACTGAGCGACTTCACTTTCACTTTTCACTTTCATGCATTGGAGAAGGAAATGGCAACCCACTCCAGTGTTCTTGCCTGGAGAATCCCAGGGATGGGAGAGCCTGGTGGGCTGCCGTGTACGCGGTTGCACAGAGTCAGATACGACTGAAGTGACTTAGCAGCAGCAGCAGAGATTAGAATATTTAGTACTTGCAATCTTAAAATAATTGCTCATGGACACTGGTTTGCTGATACAAACTAAGTGATAAATGTAAATTAAAATGACCAGATGCTATATGGCTATTCAGAAGGCCGGTATAGAGAAGTGCAACTGTCTTTCAAAACTTACCTCTGCTTATCTACATATGTATGTTTCTCTTTCTAAGTTCAACCACTTGGAGTGTGTGGATGTCCATTTTCTTAACTCAGATTTATTAGAAAACAACATGAAGCAAAACTTTCTGCTAATCCTTCATTGAGGATTGAGTCCCAGGGAGGCAAGAATGAAGGGAAAAAGCAGATACGGCAAAGAAGAAGAAAAAGGTAAATAGACTCTTTCTCGTATTTACTGAGCTCACTAGACCTTTAAAAGAGACTTCACAAGTTGTTTGTTAATGTAGGATATCTCCAGAAAGGCATTTTTGGAATTACTGCATTTTGGAATCTTTGAAGGGCAAGAAATTTATCTTTCAGCTTTTTTTCCTTGTCCGGTTTCCCATACGGCATTAACTCAGTGCTGTTCCTGCCATGTAAAGACAAAGAGATTTTGATACTTCCTACTGTGGACTGGAAGAAAAGCATTTATTAACCGATACTTGCATGGCAAATGCCAGAGGATAAATCGATATGATTTTGTAAAGATAACCATATCCTGCCCACTAGCCATTACTGGGACTGTCACCAGACTGGATGAATGGGGACCCACCATCATCCAGAACCATGATCCATATGGTTTTGAGAGAACATAGACGTGAACTGAAAGGGAATGTGATGAGTAACACCATCCCCACATCCTTCCAGTACAATAGCAGCACTAATTACTGCAATCTTTCCTCAGGTGAGACATTGTTTCTAATTTACATTCTTGAATGGGAGGGTGGGAATGGTCAGTTTCTGGAACTTCCACTTGGCTGTTCTAAAAATAAAGGTCCTTAATTTACATAGTGGAGGGAACATATATAAGAGTTCTGATATCTATTCCAGTTGATACCTATTCCATTTATATATTCAAGGACTAAGAAAATAACCACAGACTACAGGGCGGGTCTGCTGACTCAATTGTCCTACTGTGAATTGGACTTGGGCTAATACCCCGCTTATCATCTGGCTACGGTAACTTCTGCTCTAAACAGAAGACCAGGATAGCATTTTGGTTCTCCTAATATCAGTGTCGGGCTTCCCTAGTGGCTCAGATGGTAAGAATCCACCTGCAATGTGAGAGACCTGGGTTCGATCCCTGGGTTGGGAAGATCCCCTGGAAGAGGACATGGCAACCCATTCCAGGATTCTTGCCTGGAGAATCCTGGTGGACAGAGGAGCCTGGAGGGCTGCAGTACATGGGGTTGCAAAGAGTCAGACACAACTGAATGACTAAGCACAGCACAGCACAATATCAGTGTTAGTGCCAGCTCAAGTCTCATGTCTAACAGATTTGAAAAGCCTGAGTAGTTGCCCTTTCCTCTGGAACAGTTACGCTGGTAAATGACCGAAGGTCCCCTTAGGGAAGAATCAGAAAAGACATTTATCATATATATCTATGGTGGCACTGACAGACTGTTCCTCATGGGGACAGGTCTCCCTTTTGGTAAATGAACTCTAGGTCTATAATCCCATTAGTTCTAGAAACTGGGTGATTTTTTCACTGCAGCACTGATGTCAGCTTTCCAGCTCTCAACTTTCTATTACACAAATCAAACAATGCCCAGGTCAGTTATCCACCTATCTTACCCCTAAAATCACCATAGATCCATGTAAGCCTAGTCACTCCGATTTCTACTCTGACTTTGATGCCATTGTGACTCTGAGAATTAAGGCCTGCCACTGGTCTCTGTCATTCTGAAATCCCACCAGCCTCATTAATATCAGGCAGCCTAACTTCTACGCCACATATACAGTCATGGCCAGCAGAGAAGAGGCACCACCAAGCTTCCTAAAGAAACTGGAGTACCTAGCACTAGTATATTTCTTATTGCTGTAGAGATGAGAGTGAGCTCTGGACCCTTCCAGGGGATATAATCAGTGATAAGCTCTCCGGTTGTACATCGTAAATCCATTCTAACGTTCCTTATCTGGAGCTGCCAATGAGGTGTAGTAGAGGCAGTCTTTGAGAACAGTATTATCTTGTTAGGCACATTTAGGTAAGATCACTGCACAGCCTCTAGGAAAGCAAAGAGGAGGCTGCTTTCCTTTGGCAAAGAAAGCAGGTAGATGCCACTGGCCCAGAAATATTCCAGGAAATTTTTTTAGTTCTTTCTTAGGTATATCCACTCAAATATCTTCATTACAGACAGATCTTCCTGCCCTCTTTTCCACCTGGGTCCTGAGATTTTCATATAGCATATTCATGGATGCTACAAATTTAATTTCCTTTACCTCTCTACTGTCTTTATAATTATAATCTGTATCTGATTTTCAACTAAAGTTGAAACTACTCCAGAGTATTCTACTCTGAGACCAGACTGCTTTTGACACCTTTGGTTTTCAGAGGATCCTTTAAGTTAGCAAGGAGCTGCCCGAGTCTATCATTTTCTTTTAATAAGACTTGCACTGCCACCAAAAGCAGCCACCCCATATAAAAAATCTCATAATTACCATTTACCACATTATGGTCTCACAGTGCCTTGTCTTCTGCCTTGCATCTCCTTCCAACTAATCAGGGGTGAAATTTCATTAATTGTGATCTCAGTGCCAGGGGTTATTATTACCACCACTACCACTGAGCAGTGGGGTCTCTATTGCCTTTAGTCAAGCAGGCAAGTCAACTCTAAAATTCCATCCTGAGAGTTTGCTTTTTGGGACTAATCCTGGAACCTGTTGGGGCATCACAGGTGGCACTAGTAGTAAAGAACCCACCTGCCACCACAGGGTGACATAAGAGACACAGATTTGATCCCTGGGTCAGGAAGATCCCTTGGAGAAGGGCATGGCAACTACTCCAGTATTCTTGCCTGGAGAATCCCATGAACAGAGCAGCCTGGCGGGCCATGGTCCATAGGGTCACAAAGAGTTAGACTTGACTGAAGCAACTGCACACATACACACACACTGGAATCTGTTTTCTTAGCCTCAGTTCCAACTGAGTCTAGGCTTTTGTGCCATTGTTTTATTGGGAGTGCAATTCTACAGAAAAAAAGAGGAAAAAAGAGAAGTCAGCCAGGAAAGGAGAGGAGGTAAATACAAAGTAGAGCATTAATAAGTTGACCATAGCTCCATAAGGCATACCATGAATTGTCCAGTCATCCTGGGACCTCTCTAGAAAAGCCATAAAAGCTACAGTGTCTTGAAATACTTGTTAGGGAAAAGAAAGGTGGGCAATTTATCTACTGATTGCTTTGTGTTTCCTACTTTCTTCAGACAAGTTTGCCTCATATAGCATGAATGCCCCTTCTTCCATATTCCCTCTGAACATCTACTGGCTCCAGATCGATCAAACAGGTCATAGAGTTACTGTCACAGCAGTGAAGAACCTTGGAACATAATGGATCTATGAAGACAGATATATAATCTAGGTCTTGCAAGCACAAGTAGGGAGAAATGTCATCTCACAACTTTTAGCCATTCAAAGTTATTGTTAAAACTCTCAAAGAGAAACAAAGCTGGATATGAGTTAAAGGCAGTAAAAACAGATTTATTCAGTACCTACTGCTATAGTTAAGAGAGTCCAATGTAAACCAAGCTCAACTTTGATCCATGTAGAGGTGACTGGGCATTTTAAAGGGAGAAAGATGAAGTGGAGAGAGGGAGAAAGTAAGTAGAAGCTCAACAGAGTCAGGCAAGAGGAAAATTATATTTAAAAAATGGGTAGTGAGGTTGGTCTATGGGATCACAAAAAGTCAGACACTACGGAAGCGACTTAGCAGGCACAAACACGTGTACATTTAGTCCCACACTTCTCTAAGAAGCCTGGAGGCTGTAACAGTTCCTGTCTGACTGACAGATGGAAACCTCAGCCACCTTAAAAGAAGACCCCTGCTTTAGCCTTCTAGAGCCACATGTAGCCTCTTCAGTTTCAGCTCTGTCCAGGCTTCTAGGCATTCTCTCCTGACATCTGCTGACTCCAGCAGGCCAGCCCTGACTCACCAAGCTAGCTCAGTGTCCCAGAGCCCTAGTTGGGGAAAAAAAGTTCAGAAATCCCAGTAAGAAAATTAGCTCCCTTTGCAGTTGAGTAGCATCTCCTCAACCCTGAAAAAAACAGCAAGAAAAACCATAAAACATCTCCTCAACTCCTGACTCTTCTCTGAAAGACACTGCAGTTAAGATTAATTAAGCTTCTAAACCTCCAAAAGTGTAAGATAACTCTAGTTTCTTATTGTTCAAAGAGAAATTGGCATTTTGTTGCTGTTGTTGCTGCTGCTGTTTGGGGGGATATCAGGCATTGCTGCCTATTTATTATAAATTCATATTTTAGTCTCACTGACTTCATTTAACTGGATGCTGGTTTATTTAAAGTCAGTTTAATGACAAAGCAACTTACGTAAAAACTGAGAGGCTGCCCCTCTGAAATTGTTTAATACAGATATAGAGCCAGCAATCAGAGTTACCTCTGAATCCTAATGCAACTCTGTGAAAAACCTACCTGTTGTGGCTTCAGAGGCTCTACTCCCTACTGCAAAGATGCATTTGGACTTTTCAAACATCTAGCTTCAAATCTTAAAAATAAATCTAAATATTCAGTTCAGTTCAGTTCAGAAGCTCAGTCGTGTCTGACTCTTTGCGACCCCATGAATCGCAGCATGCCAGGCCTCCCTGTCCATCACCAACTCCCAGAGTTCACTCAGACTCACGTCCATCGAGTCCGTGATGCCATCCAGCCATCTCATCCTCTGTCGTCGCGTTCTCCTCCTGACCCCAATCCCTCCCAGCATCAGAGTCTTTTCCAATGAGTCAACTCTTCGCATGAGGTGGCCAAAGTACTGTAGTTTTTTAGATTGTCAAAAATCTCTATCATAGAAAACCTGGACCAAGAGAATTCTTTTCCAAACAGTTATTTCTCCAGTAATAATCTATTGGATCAAGGAGGGTAAATAATCTAGATAGGTTATTTCTTATTTCAACCAAATTTTGTTAGAAGACTGTGGGCAAATGAGAAATTTTGCCCATTTGCTCATATTTAAGTCATCCTTGAATTAAATATTTGGACTAATTGCCCACCTAAGAAATGGTTGGTTGGTATTTTATACATACACACATACACACCATACACACACACATATATATATTTGACATCTTCTTCAACAATGGACATTTGTGTTGTTTCTATGTATTGGCCACTGTAAACAGCATTGCTGTGTCTTTTCAAATTAGAACTTTCGTCTTTTTGTATATATACTTGGGAATGGGATTGCTTGATCATATGACAGCTCTATTTTTAGTTTTTTAAGGAGCCTACTATACTATTCTCCAGAGTGGCTGTACCAACTTACATTCCTACCAACAGTGTAGATAGATTCCCTTTTGTCCACACCCTCTATGACATTTATTATTTATAAACTTTTTGATGACAGCCATTCTGATAGGCGTGAGGTGATAGCTCATTGTGGTTTTGATTTGCATTTCTCTAATAATTAGAGGTACTGAGAATCTTTTTATGTTCCCATTGGTCACCTGTATGTCTTCTTTGGAAAAAATATCTGTTTAGGTCTTCTGCCCATTTTTTGATCAGGTTGTTTGTTTTTTCAATGTTGAGTTATATGAGTTGTTTGTATATTTGTCATCATATTGTTTACAATATTTTTTTCCCAATCCATAGGTTGTCTTTTCATTTTGTTTGTAGTTTCCTTTACTATGCAAAAGCTTTTAAGTTTGCTTAAGTCCCATTTTTTAAAATTTATTTTGCCTTAGAGACTGATCCAAGAATATATTGCTATGATTTATGTCAGATAATGTCTATGTTCTCCTCTAGGTTTTAGGTCTTATGTTTAGGTCTTAAACCATTTTCAGTTTCTTTTTTTATATGGTGTGAGGGAGTGCTCTAATTTCACTGATTTACATGTAGTTGTCCAACTTTTCCAAGGGCTTCCCAGGTGGCTTGGTGGTAAAGAATCAGCCTGCCAATGCAGGAGACACAGGAGACATGGGTTTGATCCCTGGGTAAGGAAGATCCCTTGGAGGAGGAAATGGCAACCCATCCCAGCATTCTTGCCTGGAGAATCCCATGGACAGAGGAACCTGGTGGACTACGGTCCATGGAGTTGCAAAGTGTCAGACATGACTGAGCAACTGAACACGCACACACGTCCAGCTTTTCCAACAACACCTGTTGAAGAGACTGTCCTTTCTCCATTGTGTTGTATCTTGTGGCCTCCTTTGTCAAAGATTAACTGGCCATAGGTGTATGGGTTTATTTCTGGACTCTCTTCTGCTCCATTGAGTTCATGTCTTTGGAAGGATTATGCCTCCAGCTTCGCTCTTTTTCCTCAAGATTGTTTTGGCAATTCTGAGTCTTTTGTGGTTCCATATAAGTTTTAGCATGATTTGTTCTAATTCTGTGAAAAATGTTGTGAGTATCTGATAGAGATTGTGTTAAATCTGTAGATTGCTTTGGGTAGTATGGTCATTTTAATAATAATTATCCCAATCCAAGAGCATGGATAATCTTTCCATTTCTCTAAATTATCTTCGATTTTCTTTATTAGTGTTTCACAGTTGTCAGCATATAGGTCTTTCATCTCCAAGGTTAAGTTTATTCCTAGGTATTTTTTGATGTGACTTTAAACAGGATTTTTTTTTAACTTTCTCTTTCTGATATTTCTTTATTAGCTGAAAGAAATGTACAAATTTATGTTTTTAATCTTGTATGATGCTACATTGCTGAGTTCATTAGTTCTAATACTTTTTGTGTGGAGACCTTACGGTTCTGAGTATCATGTCATCTACAAATAGTGTCCTGGAGAGAGGCATAGCAATCCACTCCAGTATTTTTGTCTGGAGAATCCCCGTAGACAGAAGAGCTTGAGGAGTTACAGTCTATGGGGTCGCAAAAAGTTGGACACAAGTGAGTGACTAAGCACAAAAAGTGTCAATTACCTCTTCTTTTCTAATTTGGACAACTTTTACTTCTTTTTCTTGTCTAACTGCTATGGCTAAAACTTCCAATACTGTGTTGGATAGAAGTGGTGAAAGTTGGCATCTTTGTCTTGTTTCTGAATTTAGCAGGAAGGCTTTTAGTTTTTCAACAGTTAGTATTACGTTGACTGTAAGTTTGTCATAAACGGCTTTTATTGTATTGAGATATGTTCCCTCTAAACCCACTTAAAGGAGAGTTTGAAAATTAGAGATACCAAGGGAACATTTCAGGAAAAGATGGGCTCAATAAAGGACATAAATGGTAGGGACCTAACAGAAGCAGAAGATATTAAGAAGAGGTGGCAAGAATACACAGAAGAACTGTACAAAAAAGATCTTCACGACCAAGATAATCACGATGGTGTGATCACTCACCTAGAGCCAGACATCCTGGAATGTGAAGTCAAGTGGGCCTTAGAAAGCATCACTAAGAACAAAGCTAGTGGAGGTGATGGAATTCCAGTGGAGCTATTTCAAATCCTGAAAGATGATGCTGTGAAAGTGCTGCACTCAATATGCCAGCAAATTTGGAAAACTCAGCAGTGGCCACAGGACTGGCAAAGGTCAGTTTTCATTCCAATCCCAAAGAAAGGCAATGCCAAAGAATGCTCAAACTACTGCACAATTGCACTCATCTCACACGCTAGTAAAGTAATGCTCAAAATTCTCCAAGCCAGGCTTCAGCAATATGTGAACTGTGAACTTCCAGATGTTCAAGCTGGTTTTAGAAAAGGCAGAGGAACCAGAGATCAAATTGCCAACATCCACTGGATCATGGAAAAAGCAAGAGAGTTCCAGAAAAACATCTATTTCTGCTTTATTGACTATGCCAAAGCCTCTGATTGTGTAGGTGTGGATCACAACAAACTGTGGAAAATTCTGAAAGAGATGGGAATACCAGACCACCTGACCTGCCTCTTGAGAAACCTATATGCAGGTCAGGAAGCAACAGTTAGAACTGGACATGGAACAACAGACTGGTTCCAAATAGGAAAAGGAGTATGTCAAGGCTGTATATTGTCACCCTGCTTATTTAACTTATATGCAGAGCACATCATGAGAAATGCTGGGCTAGAGGAAGCACAAGTTGAAATCAAGATTTCCAGGAGAAATATCAATAACTTCAGATATGCAGATGATCTTCAGATATGCAGATGACACCACCCTTATGGCAGAAAGTGAAGAAGAACTAAAGAGTCTCTTGATGAAAGTGAAAGAGGAGAGTGAAAAGTTGGTTTAAAGCTCAACATTCAGAAACCTAAGATCATGGCATCTGGTCCCATCACTTCATGGCAAATAGATGGGGAAACAGTGGAAACAGTGGCTGACTTTATTTTTCTGGTCTCCAAAATCACTACAGATGGTGATTGCAGCCATGAAATTAAAAGACTTACTCCTTGGAAGGAAAGTTATTACCAACCCAGAAAGCATATTCATAAGCAGAGACATTACTTTGCCAACAAAGGTCCGTCTAGTCAAGGCTATGGTTTTTCCAGCAGTCATGTATGGATGTGAGAGTTGGACTGTGAAAAAAGCTGAGCGCTGAAGAATTGATGCTTTTGAACTGTGGTGTTAGAGAAGACTCTTGAGAGTCCCTTGGACTGCAAGGAGGTCCAGCCAGTCCATCCTAAAGGAGATCAGTCCTGGGTGTTCATTGAAGGGACTGATGTTGAAGCTGGAACTCCAATACTTTGGCCACCTGATGTGGAGAACTGACTCATTTGAAAGACCCTGATGCTGGGAGGGATTGGGGGAAGGAGGAGAAGGGGATGCCAGAGGATGAGACGGCTGGATGGCATCACCGACTCAATGGACATGGGTTTGGGTAGACTCCGGAGGTTGGTGATGGACAGGGAGGCTCGGTGTGCTGCGGTTCATGGGGTTGCAAGGAGTCGGACACGACTGAGCGACGGAACTGAACTGAAAGTTGAATTTTGTCAAAGCCTTTTTCTGCTTCTATTGAGATGATCATGTGTTTGTCTTTCCTTTTGTTAATGTGTTGTATCACCTTGATTTGCATATGTTGAAGCATCCTTGTAACTCCAGAATAAATCTTGACCATGGTGATGATCATGGTGGTCATGACTTGATCATGGTGTATGATACTTTCTTGTAGCATTAGATTCTGTTTGCTAATATTTTGTTTAGAATTTTTTCATTTATATTCACCAAAGATATTGGCCCATAATTCTCTTTTTTATAGTGTCTTTGGTTTTGGTATCAGGGCAACAGTGGTTTCATAGAAGGAATTTGGGACTGTTTTCTCCTCATCAATTTTTCAGAATTGTTTGAGAGGGATAGGTATAAGTTCTTTCTTGTATGTTTCATAGAGTTCTCCATTGAAGCCATTCAGTCCTGAACTTTCATTTGTAGATAGTTGGGTTTTTTTGTTATTATTATTATTACAGATTCTGTTTCACTTCTGGTGATCAATCTGTTCAAGTTATCTGTTCTTCATGGTTTGGCTTTAACAGGCTATAAGTTTCTAGAAACTTGTCTATTTCTTCTAGATTGTCCAATTTTTTGGCATATAACTGCTCATAGTATTCTCCTTTATTGTTGTATTTCTGTACTTTGTTGTTGTATTTCTATGGTATGAGTTGTTATTATTCCTCTCTCATTTTGTTTATTTGGGTCCTGTCTCTTGGTGAGTCTGACTAGAGGCTTATTTATAAAAATAAGATTTATCTTTTCAGAAACCAGTTCTTGGTTTTATTGACCTTTTCTATTGTTTTTTAATCTCTAATTAATTTATTTTCTCTTATGATTATTATTTCCATCCTGCTGCTGGTTTTTGCTATTCTTTTTTCTAATTCTTTTAAGTGATAGATTAGGTTATTTTCTTGTGTTTTTGAGAAAGACCTGTATCACTATGAACTTCCCTCTTAGAACTAATTTTGCTGAATCCCATAGATTTTGTAAAATTGTGATTTCATTTTCATTTGTCTTAAGGTATTTTCTCATTTCTTCTTTGATTTCATCGTTGACCCATTGGTTTTTTACTAGCATGTTGTTTAGTCTCCATCTGTTCATTCTTTTCTTGTTTTTCTTTCTCTGCTTGATTTCTAGTTTCACACAGTTGTGGTCAGAAAAAATGCTTGAAATCATTTCTACTCTTAAACTTTGTTGAGGTTTATTTTATGATCTAATATGTGGTCTATCCTAGAGAACATCCCATGCACACTTGAAAAGAATGTGTATTCTGGTTGTTTTCTTTTTCTTTTTTTGAAGGGGGTAGCTGTGGTGTCCAGTAGATACTGATTACATCTACTTGGTCTATTGTGTCATTTAGGACCTCTGTTACTTTATTGATTTTCTTTATGAATGATTTGCCCATGTCGATTCCTTCCTTTTCTGGTTTTTGGTATTTGTTTTATATATTTAGATGTACCTATATTTTTGTTGTTGTTTAGTCTCCAAGTTGTGTCCAATTCTTTGCATCCCCATGAGCCTGCTAGGCTCGTCTGTCTGTGGGATTTTCCAGGCAAGAATACTGGAGTGGGTTGTCATTTCAGGTATATACATATTAACAAATGTACTATTCTCTTCTTGTATTGGTCCCTTTATCATTATATAATGTCCTTCTTTGTCTTTCTTCATAGCCTTTGTTTTAACCCTCTTTTGTCTGATATGAGTTTTGCTACCCCTGCTTTCTTGTAATTTCTATTTGTACAAAAAATCTTTTTCCATACCCTTACCTTCAGTCTGTGTGTCTTTCACCCTGAAGTGAGCCTCTTGTAGGCAGTATACTGTAGGTTCTCGGTTTGAAAACAAAAATCCAACCTGCCATTTATGTCTTTTGATTGGAATATTAAGTTCATTGGCATTTCAAATAATTATTGATAAGTATATTCTCATTGCCTTTTTAATCCTTGTTTTCCAATTCTTCTTTGCTCATTCCTTTTTTTGTTTTTCCTTTTGTGGTTTGATGGGTTTCTTTTGTAGTATACTTGAATTCTTTTCTTTTTTATTTATGTGAATCTATTGCATATTTTTGAACTCCATAAAATATTGCATATTTTTAACTCCATGGAGTTCAGGTGTGCTGTGACTCATGACTATATCTACTCCCTTTAAACTGATAATCATTCAAGTTCAAACATTCTAAATTATCTACACTTTTATACTCCCCTCCCCCACACTGTGATTTTGGTGTCATATGTTAACATCTTCATGCTTATTTTTCATTGCTAATTGTAGCTATAATTTGCTTTTACAATTTATTTTTAAATCTATGTAATGGCTTATTTAAATGATCTTCAATCCTCTTATATATGTGTCTTTCCTATTAGGATTTTCCCTTTCCTATGGAATCTGGCTTCTTTTTTATTTCGTAAAGATCCTTCAATAGTTCTCTTAGGGTAGGATTAGAACTGCTGATTTCTTTCAGTTTTTTCCTTGTCTGAGAAGTTATTTCTCTCTCCTTGTATTCTAAATGATAAGCTTTTAGGATAGAGCACCCTGGTTTGCAGGTTTTCCCTTTTCAGGACTTTGACATATCATGCTACTCCCTGCAACAGGTTTTTATTATTGCTTTATAGGCTTCTGAAGTGCATTTATTTACCAGTGTCAGAGTGGGAAAAAATGAAATGGGAATGACTTTCTCCTGATTTTCATAAGCCATTCTAGAAGCTATTACAGTGAAGCATATGGGTATATAACCATTTCCTTTGCCTCAGAAAAGATCACTGAGCAGCAATAACAAAAATATCTTTCCTGGATGATTTTCAACAAAATTACAATATTTACAGTAGATAATATCTGTGGTCAGAGTTGCTGGGAGAAAAGGAATAGATTGTAAATTTTCTAACCTGAATTTTTAAAAGCAAATTAAAAATTTCTTTTATATCTGTAGCTTTATGTGATCATGATATCATATTTTAAACCTCAATGAAAGGTTTGGATTTTCAAAATAGGGAGAATTTCTGAGAACAAGCACACCAAAACCTGCCAACACACAAGAGCCACTACAGATTTGTGGACAAACCAGCCAAGCAACCACAGGCTTCTTTGCTTGTATGCACATAATGAAGGCCAAATCAAAACAATTATTTTTCAAAATGATTCAGTACACTCTCCCTTATTTTTCTAAAGCCAGTATCTATTCCTAAGATATTCTTAAGATAAAACATACATATAGATTCTATCTCTTTAGATTATGTATACAAAACTCTTTCTTTTCTTACCACCTATTTTTAGAAATTATTAGTTTAAATTATTGAGTTCTGTGTTTTTTAAGGAAAACATTTTGTCTTAACTATCTAGCTTTAGAAAACAAAGTTCTTTACTTAAGCTATTTTAGGATTTAATGTGATTTATTAAAAGGAAAAGGAGCTCTGAAAATAATCTCATCTAGAGGGTCTTTTGCAAAGTAAAAAGGACAAGTCCATTGCATTCTTTCTCACAGTGTTTTCTCTATGCAGTGGTTTTTTTGTTATCTATTTGCCAGTGTGCTGACTAACATTTTTAGATAATTGTGTTTTCTAAGATTAATATTGATTACATGGTTATAATTCATTTAGCTGTTAGAAATCTGAACTTCTACCTGGCTGAAGCAAATGTTAAATTCCTAAATTAGTTCTGGATTGGTTTGTTTGTTTTTTAAATAGCAATTCATCCTTTATTTAAGGTATTTTACTGCTTGTAATTAGTAGTAAGCTGTATTATTAAAAGTAAAGTGGATAACAAGACAATTTTAAGTTCATGGGTATAGCATCATCCCATAGATTCATCGTATCCCCCTCCCCAGAATTTATCTGCTGAAGTCCTAATCCCCAGTGTGATGGTATTTGGAGATAAGCCTTTAAAGAGGTGACTAGGTTAAATAGGTCATAAGGGTGAGATTTTAATCCAACATGATATCCTTATAAGAAGAGAAGGAAACACCAGGGATGCACCAAAACAGAAAAAAAGACCATGTGAACATACAGTGAGAAGGCAGCTATCTGAAAGCCAGGGAGAGAGCCCTAGGAGAAACCAAACCTTGGACACCTTGATCTTAGACTGCCATCCTCCTAACTGTGAGAAAATAAATTTCTTTTAAGTTACCCAAGTTTGTGGTGTTTTGTTATGACAACCTTAGAAAACTAATACAACATCTGAGGCTTTTAAATCACCAAGTATTTTTAAGCCACAGATAAATGTCTATGAATGATAATAGGAAAAAAAACCCCACAGGAATCTTGCAAATAATTTAACAGAAAAATAATAAACTGGTTCTATACACAATAGCAAATAGAAAGACCATGTGTCTAGATGCTTTAATGACTACACCACAGTTAAACTGATTGCTCCAAAGCTAGGCTATGTTCAGAGTAACCAACTTAATCACCGTATATGGATTGGGACTCAGCCCAGAAAAGATACAGAGAAATCATACTTCCTCTGTGCACCACTACTACCTCTCTTATTGTTTTGCTTGGACTTCTTTCTTCAAAGGAGACATTCAGGGGCATCTATTCTATTTCTACTTAGATTTCCAAACTATGGGACATATAAAAACCCTCAAAGCGACTTCACTTTCAATATTTTAAGGGTTGATTTGCTAAAGTTACTGAATACAAAATCTGACAAGGCCATGACCCTATCTCAATTACATCCACTGTCCTTGAGTTTCTTTTGACCTCTTTGACAATTATAATTCATTCAGCATATATGCTGACTTTGGATAAAGTTGTTGAAGATAATTTCAATGTAATGATCTCAGTCACATTCATTCCTAATTCATTATTTTCCACCACCCATCTATGACTAATTCACAATAGCTGAAAAACCTCAAGGAATATATTTTTAATATGATCCTACTTTTAAAAATTCACACTTTTCTTCAGTTTGTCCCCATAATCATGATATCAGGAAGCTAAATGCAAATGTATTTTGGCTTTTAATTTTTGACTTTTTAAAACCATACGCATGGGATATCTCAACACATGAGAAAAAAAAAATCCAGTAGCTCTCATTCTTTCGTCTCTTCTCATTCATATGTCATCCCAGTCTCTTTATCAAAGACCTTATACCACACTGTGAGCCAAGTGTCTGCTCATT
Organism: Budorcas taxicolor; assembly: GCF_023091745.1. Lineage (NCBI taxonomy): Eukaryota > Metazoa > Chordata > Mammalia > Artiodactyla > Bovidae > Budorcas > Budorcas taxicolor. Next base: position 41,511,709 of record NC_068917.1, on the reverse strand, counting down.
CTCCCCCAGCTTTTTCACTCCTGCCTCACCTCAGGAGCTTGGTCTCTCGTCCCCTCCTGCATTTGTCCACACCATAGCAGCTTCTCTGTAGTCACATAACTCCTAACTACCACCTCCACAGTGAGGTTTGCTTCACTTCACTCCTGGTGGCTTTGTGAAGTCTAGGATCACCGTCCTCCCTCACTACATCCTGTTTTTCTAGTTACATTGGCCCCAGGGAGAAGTGCGGTGGTAAGGCTGCTCTTCTGTTTACCGCCTTGTCTTCTTCATTCCCTGCCCACTGTCCCCACAACACCAAGCACATAAGGCTGCAGAATGGGTGCTATGCTTTCCTGAAACATTGTGGGAAATATAGAGTGAATTACAATATAGGAAAAAACATAGAACTGGATGCTATAGGTCTAAAGGAACAGAAATAAGGGCCTCCTTGGGCCAGCACTTTAGTTCTAGACTTGCTTTGACTACCCTCCTTCATAGTTCACTATTATCCTCCTTTCCTCTTCACAGTGTGGTATTAACCCTACTTTAGAAATATTCTAGTCCCTAACACACAAGTGACTTTCTAGTCCTAGGCTCTCTGCCTTGTATCCCACCTCCATCTAGAGCAATTCATCTGAAGCTGAACATTTCCCCAAATCTGCATTGTTATCCCAGAGAAGGCAATGGCACCCCACTCCAGTACTCTTGCCTGGAAAATCCCATGGATGGAGGAGCCTGGTAGGCTGCAGTCCATGGGGTCGCACAGAGTTGGACACGACTGAGCGACTTCACTTTCACTTTTCACTTTTATGCTTTGGAGAAGGAAATGGCAACCAACTCCAGTATTCTTGCCTGGAGAATCCCAGGGATGGAGGAGCCCGGTGGGCTGCCGTCTACGGGGTCGCACAGAGTTGGACACGACTGAATCGACTTAGCAGCAGCAGCAGCAGCATTGTTATCCAGAATAATAGCCCTTGGGATCTTCACCAGAATTTTGGGACTCAAAGCCTACACACTTTCATGAAACTTTTGCTATTTTAGAGAACAGCTATGCCTCCTCACGCTTCCTAAGGGAGTTTAGTAGAAAATACACATGCATACATGTACATATTAGTGTGCATAGAGCATATGCACACACATGGTTACAAAATGCATACATATTCATACATGTGTATATGTGCCATACCTTTCCCAAGAAATAGAACAACCAATCTCCCATCAATATTCTTAATTCATGAAACTGGAATACTTAGGAAGCTTTTATTTATTTTTTGTGTGTGCTATTTTGGGGGGTGTTTTTGTCTTTTAAGAAGCTTTTAAATTTCATTTGTCTTATAATTTTGACTAGATCAAATTCTTATACTGGACTTCCCCCTAATTAATCTCTGAAAGAGGAGGAGGAATAGCAGAAAACAGATCAACTTGAGGCCATGAGTAAGATTTATGTTTTCATTTATAACACCACTAGATAGAATTTTAAAATCCACTTTTTCTAAAATGGACATCTATATAAATATGTGTATACTTTACTATACATGTATGGTAAAGTGAATATATCATGAGTATATAATTTACTAAATTTTTACATATCTAAACCCTGCTGTGGCTCCTACCTAGATCAAAACACAGAATATTACCAAAACCCAGAAGTTTCGCTTTTACTCTTACCAGTTAACACTACAAATTTTGTTACTCCCCAGAGGTTTGACATCTAACAATATGGACTAAATTTGCATCTTCTTGAACTTTATATGATCTAACATCCATTGGATCATCAAAAAAGCAAGAGAGTTCCAGAAAAACATCTATTTCTGCTTTATTGACTGCCAAAGCCTTTGACTGTGTAGATCACAACAAACTAGAAAATTCTTTAAAAGATGGGAATACCAGACCTCCTGACCTGCCTCTTGAGTAATCTGTATGCAGGTCAGGAAGCAACAGTTATAACTGGACATGGTACAACGACTGGTTCCAAATTGGGAAAGGAGTACGTCAAGGCAGTATATTATCACCCTGCTTATTCAACTTATATGCAGAGTACATCATGGGAAACACTGAGGGGATGAAGCACAAGCTGGAATCAAGATTTCTGGGAGAAATATCAATAACCTCAGATATGTAGATGACACCACCCTTATGGCAGGAAGTAAAGAAGAACTGAAGATCCTCTTGATGAAAGTAAAAGAGGAGAGTGAAAAAGTTGGCTTAAAACTCAACATTCAGAAAACTAAGATCATGGCATCCAGTCCCATCACTTCATAGCAAATAGATGGGGGAAAAGTGGAAACAGTGAAAGGCTTTATTTCTTGGGACTCCAAAATCACTGCAGATGGTGACTGTAGCCATGAAATTAAAGGACACTTGCTCCTTGGAAAAAAAGTTATGACCAACTTAGACAACATATTAAAAAGCAGAGACATTACTTTGCCAACAAGGTTCGTCTAGTCAAAGCTGTAGTTTTTCCAGTGGTCATGTATGGATGTGAGAGTTGGACTATAACGAAAGCTGAGCATCAAAGAATTGATGCTTTTGAACTATGGTGTTGGAGAAGACTCTTGAGAGTCCCTTGGACTGCAAGGAGATCCAACCAGTCCATCCTAAAGGAAATCAGTCCTGAATATTCATTGGAAGGACTGAAGCTGAAACTCCAATACTTTGGCCACCTGATGCGAAGAACTGACTCATTGGAAAAGACCCTGATGCTGGGAAAGACAAGGCAGGAGGAGAAGAGGATGACAGAGGATGATATGGTTGGATGGCATCACTGACTCAATGGACATGAGCTTGAGTAAACTCCGGGAGTTGGTGATGGACAGAGAGGCTTGGTGTGTTGCAGTCCATGGAGTCACAAAGAGTCAGAGACAACTGAGAGACTGAATTGAACTGAACTTTATATAAGGGAATCATATAATATGTGCTTTTTGTGTCTGGCTTCATTTAATCAATAGTTTTTTGATACATTCATATTTTGACATATATTAGCAGTTAATTCTTTTTTATTGCTGTGTAGTATTCTCTTGTATGGATAAACTACAATTTTTTCATCTATTCTATTTATAGACATTCAGGCAATTTACAATCTGGAGCTATTATAACTAAAGCTACTATGAACATTCTTGTACACATTTTGTTAAACATATACACTAATTTCTATGCTCAGGTTTCAAATTTGGTTGAATTAATTTGTACTCTCACCAGCAATGTATGAAAATCCAGTTGCTCTATATTCTTGCTAACATTCAGTATTTTCAATCTTTTTATCTTGAGTCCATTCTACCGAGACTTGTGATAAGTTTGAAGAAACTAAATATTGTGATATTCTTAAAAGCAGTTTTTATTCTTATGGATAAAAACTAAAAATTTTCTAAAGTCTTTTAGATTTTATCATAATATATTCTGAGAGGTAATTCAATAAATTATATAATTTTTTCTTACAATTGGATAAAATGATACTTGATCACAAATTTCAGATAGATCAGTTTATGGGCATCACCCAGTAATGTGACAAAAAATTTCAGCCTGTACCAGCACATATATGTGCACACTTACAGCAATAATCTGTGCTAGACTGAAATACTGGAAGATTATGAGAAGCAGAGTAACAAAATTACTAAAGCCATAAAATATTATTAATGGGTAATCTATTTTGACTAGGATTGGTAGGAGATGGTGTTTCAGATTAATTTTAAAGTGGCCATAATTATTTCCCTCTCTATCCCTTTGCAATGAGTCATTGCATCTCCCCCTTTTAAGAAAAGGAGTCAATTTTCCCTTTCCTTTAGCTTGGGCTGATATGACTTGCTTTGGTCAATAAAACTGATGAGCTGACCCTGGGCCAATTACAAGTCTAGACCTCAAGAGGCCTTGGTGGCTTTCACTGGTTCTTGTAGAACCCTGCACATCCACCATGTGAACAAGCCCAGGCTAGACCTATATGGTGCAGTGACAGATCATCCCAGGTGAGGCCATTCTAGATCAAGGCAGCCATCATCTGAGAGTTGAAGAACTGCTCAACTGGCCTAGACCAAATTGTTACCACACAGAATAATGAATTAAATATTAATAAGTGGCTTTTGCTTTAAGCCCAAAGTTTTGAGATGGTCTCTTAGGCAGCAAAATATATATAACAAATACAAGAGATATACAAGAAGTATATCTCAAGTACTTTACGGGGAAGGAATTCTTAATTATTATTAAGTATTACTCCAAGAAACTCACACTTCTGAACCCTGCCAACAGCTGCTGCTGACAGTGGCAGTCAACATTCATTAAATGGTAATGTTAAGTATTATATGTATCTTATTTATTACATGATATCTTATTTGTTCTTACCACAGATCTACTAGGTACCTAATCAGTTATAGTTGAGGAAACTGAAGTTTGCCTCACAGTTTACTCCAAACCTGAACCCAAAGCTTAAGTTCTGAACCACTGCATCATCAGCTAAGAGCAAGTAGTTTAACCCAATACTACCTTTCCTGCTCATCTTGATTTATGTATAGGAAATTGATAGCCAAGAAAAGCTATGATTTGCCCAAAGCAGTTCCTTCTAACTCCCAGTATAATATAGTCTTTTGCTAAAATTCTTTGTTGTCTATAAATTACACTAAAGCTCATGATAAAAAAAATTGCGGTAGTTTGTAAACAAAATATGTAAGCTAAATATTCTAGAAAAATTCTCTTCAAAAACCTACAAGGGATAACAAAATTTCTTCAGTGTATGGAAACTTTATAAAATGTGATTTTAATAGTAAAGTTTGGGAAGGAGTTGCTAAAGGTATCTGGTTTATTCACATTGTATAAATAGCATTTTAGAAGTTTGTTTTGTTTAGTTGCTAAGTCGTGTCTGACACTTTACCCCATGAACTGTAACCTGCCAGGCTCCTCTGTCTCTGGGATTTCCCAGGCAAGAATACTGTAGTGCGTTGTCATTTCCTTCTCCAGGGTATCTTCCTGACCTGGGTATTGAACCCGCATCTGCATTGGCAGGCAGATTCTTTACCACTGAGCCACTCGGGAAGCATGAGTGGGATTATTATACCCTTTACAGATACAGAAATCAAAGCTCAGAGAAATTAAATAAGTCACCCAATGCCATAATACTGGTAATGAGCAGAACCCAGATTCAAATTCAGGTCTATCTAACTCTAAAGCCCCTGTTGTTTCCATCATGCTACATAAATTCGTTAAATCTGTATTAAACAAATAATTACTAAATGGATATAGATCAGTTATACAGTATTTCTTACTTATGCAAATCTGCAAAATAAATTTAACATGTATTTTTAACTGGAAATGAGGAGGGGACATATTTTTCTATAGATAGTATCAATATTTTAAGGTCAATAACTTTTCTTCTTTGCAGGCAACAATCCTTACTTATAACACGTTAAATATTATATTAGTGAGACTGAAACACTATTATTTTTTTGTCCAAATAGTCTAGGAAAGAAAACCCATTTTTTATTATCTTAATTTTCTTGTCCTTCATAAATAGTAATAGTTTTGAAGGTGTTCAATACCTTAGAACCTAGGAATTAAGACCATGAGAAAATATACAAGCAAGTTTTTTCTATGCAAAAACTATAACCACATAAAGGACACAATTTATCTGCCTCCCTGCAAAGAGGAAGTGAGAGGGCATGAAGAAATACTCTCAGGTGAGGTGGGGTAGAATGATGAAGAGAGGTGTCTTTACTTTTAGAGAATTGCGTATTATGCAAACTTGTTTTTTTCCAAGCAGACACCTAAATACTAGTTCCTTCCTCCCTCCCTTCCATCTTGCAGCAACCACTTGTTAAGTACAACTAGGTACCAAGCACTGAATTCTGTGTTGGAAACAAAGCTAAATAGAACAAGTCTCTGTTGTCTCAGTGGAGAAGACAATCATGTAAACAAATAATTACAGCTCTAAATGTAGTGTTAGACATATGAACTAAGTATGGGAACACAGAAGCAGTCTTTCCTTCAGCTGGGAGGTATCAGGAAAGGCATACTAGAGCAAGTGGCATTTGTGGAAAATCTTAATATATGAATTAAATATATTCATATGGGCAGAGAAGGCATTGTAGGAAGATGCTAGTCTGAGTTCAAAAGAGGGTGACTAGAGGGGTCTAAAAGTAGATGTTCATTGACCTTTACTCTCAAGAATAAATGATGAGAAGTGGAGTCCAGTGTGGCTTTTCATAAATCAAAACTTTAGTAAATCTGTCAATTTTATTCCTAAATTAGTGTTTCTCAAAATTTCTTCTTAAGGCAAAGGAGCATGATAAGGATGGGGTTGGGAATAGCTTTCAGTGAACACAAGATATCTAAAATGTCATATATTGTATACTAGAGCTAGCGTCAGCAAACTATGGTCCACAGGCCAAATTCTGTACTGTATCATCTATTTTTATAACTAAAGTTTTATCAGAACACAGTTACACCATACACCTACATAATGAGTAGAGCTGCTTTTGTACTACAACTGCAGAATAAGTAGTTGCAACAGAGATTGTCTGCCCACAAAATCTAACATATTTACCATCTGAGCCTTTAAGAAACTCTGTATTAAAGCTACATATCACCATGAGTAAGTTTCAGAAAAATAATACTGAGTTCAAAAATAAGTTTCAATGCTATAGAGAATCATTTTGTGTAAAGCTGTGTGTATGCGTGTGCACATGCATGTGTTAAGTCATGTCCAACTCTTTTCGACCCCATGGACTGTAGCCTGCCAGGTTCCTCTGTCCATGGGATTTTCCAGGCAAAAATACTGGAGTGGGTTGCCATTTCCTTCTCCAGGGGATCTTCCCACCCAGGGATGGAACCGATGTCTCCTGCTTGCGAAGTGGATTCTTTACCACTGAGCTATCTGGAAAGCCCATATAAAGCTTTAAAAGACCCCCAATTTACTATTGTTTAGAGATACATGTATTAGAAGTGTAAAGATGGGCATAATAATAGTAAATAAGATAATGTTTATCTCTTTGGAAAATGGAATGAGGACTGTAAATAGAGAGGGATTTTAACTATTTTAAATGTTTTATTTCTAAAGCAAGGTGGTGAATACAAAAGTGTCTATTATATTATTCTCTGTACTTTTCTTGAATGACTGATGCATTTCATAATTTAAAAACTCTTGGTCATACAAAAAAAAAGGGGAAAAATCAGATGGAGGAGTTGTGTTGCAGATTCTATTGCTCCCCCAACAGATGCAACTTCTTTCATCCTGTATACTCTTACTATGTAGCTTTGAAACCCTTCCCATTGAGAGGCAAGGTCTCTATCCCCACCCCCTGAAACTGAATGTTCTGGTCAAAATAATATGGTAGAAGTGACACTGGATTAACAGGCAAGTTTGGCCTTGGAGTACAGAAGGACGTGTGGCAAGGGCTAACAGTTTTGCCAAGAGAATGCACTGGTCATAGCACACACCCTCTTCCAACAACACAAGACATGACTCTACACATGTACATCACCAGATGGTCAATACCAAAATCAGACTGATTCTACTCTGTGTAGCTTAAGATGGAGACGCCCCATAAAGTCAGCAAAAACAATACTTGAAGTTGACTGTGACTCAGATCATGAGCGCCTTATTGCAAAATTCAGAGTTAAATTGAAGAAAGTAAGGAAAACCATGAGGCCATGAAGGTATGACCTAAATCAAATCCCTTATGATTATACAGTGGAGGTGATGAATAGATTCAAGGGATAAACCTGGTAGACAGAATGCCTGAAGAACTATAGACAGAGGTTCATTGCACAGGAGGCAGTGACCACAACCAACCCAAAGAAAAAGAAATGCAAGAAGGCAAAGTGGTTGTCTGTGGAGGCCTTACAAATAGCCAAGAAGAGAAGCAAAAGGCAAAGGAAACAGGGAAAGATATACCAAACTAAAGGCAGAGTTCCAGAGAATAGCAAGGAGAGATAAGAAAGCCTTCTTAAGTGAACAGTGTAAATAAATGGAGGAAAACAGTAGAATAGGAAAGACTAGAGATCTCTTCGAGAAAATTAGAGACACCAAGGGAACTTTTCATGCAAAGATGGGCACTATAAAGGACAGAAATGGCAAGGACCTAACAGAAGCAGAAGAAATTAAGAAGAGGTGCCAAGAATACACGAAGAACTCTACAAAAAAGGTCTTAATGACCTGGAAAATCACAATGATGTGGTCATTCACCTAGAGCCAGACATCTTCAAATGTGAATTCAAGGGGGCCTTAGGAACTCTTACTATGAACAAGGCTAGTGGAGGTGATGGAATTCCAGCAGAGCTATTTAAAATCCTGAAAGATAATTTTGTAAGAGTGCTGCACTTAATATGCTAGCAAATATGGAAAACTCAGCAGTGACCACAGGACTGGAAAGAGTCAGTTTTCATTTCAATCCCAAAGAAAGGGAATGCCAAAGAATTTCCAAACTACCATACAACTGCACTCATTTTACATGCTAGCAAGGTAATACTCAAAATCCTTCAAGCTAGGCTTCAACAGTATGTGAACCGAGAACGTCCAGATGTACAAGCTGGATTTAGAAAAGGCAAAGGAACCAGACATCAAATTGCCAGCATCCATTGGATCATAGAAAAAGCAAGGGAATTATACAAAAACATCTCCTTCTGTTTCATTGACTATGCTAAAGTCTTTGTGTGGATCACAAAAAACTGGAAAATCCTTAAAGAGATGGGAATACCAGGCCACCTTACCTGTATCCCAAGAAACGTGTTTGTAGATCAAGAAGCAACAGTTAGGACCAGAGGTGGAACAATGGATTCATTAAAAACTGGGAAAGGAGCATGACAAGGCTGTATATTGTCAGCCTGCTTATTTAACTTATATGCAGAGTACATCATGAGAAATGTAGGGCTGGATGAATCACAAGCTGGAATCAAGATTATCAGGAAAGATATTAACATTCTCAGATATGCAGATGATACCACTTTAATGAAAGAAAGTGAAGAGGAACTAAAGAGTCTCTTGATGATGATGAAAGTGAAAGTCGCTCAGTTGTGTCCGACTCTTTGCGACCTGATGGACTATACAGTCCATGGAATTCTCCAGGCCAGAATACTGGAATGGGTAGCCTTTCCATTCTCCAGGGGATCTTCTCAACCTATGGATCAAACCCAGGTCGCCCGCATTGCAGGTGGATTCTTTACCAGCTGAGCTACCAAAGAAGCCCCGAGGGTGAAAGAGGAGAGTGAAAAAATTGGCTTAAAACTCAGCATTCAAAAACCAAGATCACAGCATCTGGTCCCATCACTTAACGACAAATAGATGGGGAAAAAATGGAAGCAGTGACAGATTTTATTCACTTGATTCCAAAATCACTGCAGACGGTGACTACAGCCATGAAATTAAAAGGTGCTTGCTCCTTGGAAGAAAAGCTATGACAAACCTGGACAAAGTATTAAAAAGCAGAGAAGTCACCTTACTGACAAAGGTCTATATAGTCAAAGCTATGGTTTTTCCAGTAGTCATGTATGGATGTGAGAGTTGGACCATAAAGAAGGCAGAGTGCTGAAGAATTGATGCTTTTGAACTGTGGTGCTAGAGAAGACTCTTGAGAGTTCCTTGGATAGCAAGGAGATGAAACCAGTCAATCCTAAAGGAAATCAACCCTGAATATTCATTAGAAGGACTGAGGCTGGTATTCTCACTGTTAGAATCTAATTTAAACCCATCATCAGGAAGTTGAACCCTAACAGTCTTCAGTGAAGAAATCCAAGCAGATTGACCCAAAACCCTCAGAGAGGTTGAGCAATAAGAAGAACCAGTCTCACAAGGCAAGAGAAGGAATGTGACTGAAAACGGAATAAACTGCAAGTGTTTAGTGAGAATCTCAGGTCCTCACTCCTACTTGAACCATCAGGTATTCCAAAGAACCAGAGAACTCACTGCAAGAAAAACGAGGATTATTCTCTGGACAAACTGAATGGGCAGGCCTCCAGAGAAACAAGAGGGACAGCTGAAGGGTAAAGAACTCTGACTAAGAGGAAGGACATGGGAAATTTAGGGTCCTAACACTGTCAGTTATTGATTCATGTCCTTGTCCAAGTCATTTTCTCATTTGTTAAAGAGCTTAGAGCAAAATGACCTATGAAATACATTTCCATAGTAAAAATCTGTGCTTCTATTAAAACTAGAAAAAAATTCTAGTAAAAATAAGTGATTCTTTAAAATATGGCTAATTTAAGTAATGAACCACAATATGAAGTGTTTTTTAGTCAATGGAAATTCTAGTTCAATTCTTGTAACATGTAGTTCTTTTTAAAATAGCATTAGAGACACAAACCACTGGACCAACCTTAGAAAGTGAAAGTGAAGTTGCTCAGTCATGTCCGACTCTTTGCGACCCCGTGGACTGTAGCCCGCCAGGCTCCTCTGTCCATGGGATTCTCCAGGCAAGAATATTGGAGTGGGTTGCCATTTCCTTCTCCAGGGGATCTTCCCAACCCAGGGATCAAACCCCAGTCTCCTGCACTGCAGGCAGATGCTTTGTCCTCTGAGCCCCCAGGGACAACCTTAGGAGGGCAGAAACCAAAAGGAAGAAAGAATTCAACTTTGAAGCCTGGGAAAAGGAGACCTCAAACACAAGAAGTTAAAAAAATAATAATGAAAAGGCAGAGAAATACTACACAAATGAAGGAACAAATTAGAAATACAGAAGTCCAAATAAATGAAAAGTAAATAGGCAAACTACCTGAAAAAAGACTTCAGAATAATGATAGTAAAGATGATCAAAAACCTTGAAAACAAAATGGAGAAAATGCAAGAATCAATTAACAAAGACCTAGAAGAATTAAAGAATAAACATACAGAGACAAACAACACAATTACTGAAATTAAAAATACTCTGGAAGGAATCAATAGAATATCTGAAGCAGAAGAATGAATCAGTGAGCTGGAAGATAAAATGGTGGAAATAATTTCTGAAAAGCAGAATAAAGTAAAAAGAATGAAAAGAACTGAGGATAGCCTGAGACCTGTGGGACGATATCAAATGCACCAACATTCAAATTATAGGGGTCCCAGAAGAAGAAAAGAAAAAGAAAAGGTCAAAAAAGAAGAGATTATAGTTGAAAATTTGCAGTCCAAAAAGAAGAGATTATAGTTGAAAATTTTCCCACCAAGGAAACTTGACTAGTCAGTCAAGTCCAAGAGGCACAAAGAGTCCCATACAGGATAAAATAACATTAGAAACTATAACAGAAAATCTCCCCTTGAGGTACTTTTAATGTTTATTTCCTCCACAAGGGACTAATTAGTGTGGGCCTGTGAAAAACACTATGGAAGTTCCTCAAAAAATTAAAAATAGGACAAACATGTTGTGTTGTTTGTTTAGTTGCTAAGTTGTATCTGACTCTTTTATGACCCCATGGACTGTAGACTGCCAGGCTCCTCTGTCCATCGGTTTTCTCAGGCAAGAATACTGGAGAGGGTTGCCATTTCCTTCTCCAGGAGATTTTCCCATTTCCTTCTCCAGGAGATCTTCCCAACCCAGGGATTGAGCCCACATTGGGTTCTTTACCACTGAGCCACCAGGGAAGCCCAGAACTACCACATGACCCAGCAATTCCACTCTTAGATATTTAAAAAAAAAAACAAACACTAATTCAAAAAGATATATGCATCCCAGCAATGTTCATAGCACCATTATATACAATTGCCAAGATATGGAAGCAACCTAAGTGTCCATCAACGGATGAATAGATAAAGAAGATGTGAGATAGATATATATATATACAAACACACACACACACATACACACATACATATACACAGTGGAATATTACTCAGCCATAAAAAGGAATGAAATTTTGCCATTTGCAACAAAATGGATGAACTTGGTAGGTATTGTGCTAGTGAAATAAGTTAGACAGAGAAACACAATTACCGTTCAGTTCAGTTCAGTTGCTCAGTCATGTCTGACTCTTTGTGACCCCATGGACCACAACAAGCTAGGCTTTCCTGTCCATAACCAACTCCAAGAGCCTACTCAAACTCATGTCCATTGCGTTGGTGATGCCATCCAACCATGTCATCCTCTGTCGTCCCTTTCTCCTCCTACCCTCAATCTTTCCCAGCATCGGGGTCTTTTCCAATGAGTCAGTTCTTTGCATCAGGTGGCCAAAGTATTGGAGTTTCAGCTTCAACATCAGTCCTTCCAGTGGACACCCAGGACTGATCTCCTTCAGGATGGACTGGTTGGATCTCTTTGCAGTCCAAGGGACTCTCAAGAGTCTTCTCCAACACCACACTTCAAAAGCATCAATTCTTCGGTGCTCAGCTTTCTTCACAGTCCAACTCTCACATCCATACATCACTACTGGAAAAACCATAACCTTGACTAGATGGGCCTTTGTTGGCAAAGTAATGTCTCTGCTTTTCAATGCTGTCCAGGCTGGTCATAGCCTTTCTTCCAAGGAGCAAGCATCTTTTAATTTCATGGCTGCAGTCACCATCTGCAGTGATTTTGGAGCCCCCCAAAATAAAGTCTTCCACTGTTTCCACTGTTTCCCCATCTATTTCCCATGAAGTGATGGGACCAGATGCCATGATCTTCGTTTTCTCAATGTTGAGCTTTAAGCCAACTTTTTCACTCTCCTCTTTCACTTTCATCAAGAGGCTCTTTAGTTCTTCTTCACTTTCTGCCATAAGGGTAGTGTCATCTGCATATCTGAGGTTATTGATATTTTTCCCAGAAATCTTGATTTCAGCTTGTACTTCATCCAGTCTGGCATTTCGCATGATGTGCTCTGTATATAAGTTAAATAAGCAGGGTGACAATATACAGCCTCAATGAACTCCTTTCCCAATTTGGAACCAGTCTGTTGTTCCATGTCCAGTTCTAACTGTTGCTTCTTGACCTGCATACAGATTTCTCAGGAGGCAGGTCAGGTGGTCTGGTATTCCCATCTTTTTAAGAATTTTCCACAGTTTATTGTGACCCACACAGTCAAAGGCTTTGGCGTAGTCAATACAGCAGAAGTAGGTATTTTTCTGTAACTCTCTTGCTTTCTTGATGATCCAATGGATGTTGGCAATTTGATTTCTGGTTCCTCTGCCTTTTCTAATGTGGAATCTAAAAAAATTAAAGCAAACTAGTAAGTATAACAAGACAGATAAAGAGAACAAGCTAGGTGTTACCGCTGGGGAGAGGGTAGGAAGGAGAGGCAAATAGAGGTAGGAGATTAAGAGATACAAACTACTAAAACTATAACTATAAAATAAATAAGCTACAAGGGTATATTTTACAGCACAGGGAATATAGTCAATATGTTATAGTACCTATAAATGGACTAGAACCTTTAAAATTGTGAATCACTATGTTGTATATCTGAAATTTACATAGTACATCAACTATAACTCAATTGGAAGAAAAAAGGAGAGAAAGGCTATGGCCAAGGTATAGGGAACTGAAAGAATATATATGAATCTAGGACTGTAAAAATGTTACAATTCCTAGACCCAAGCAACAAAAGAAGGGAGAAATTTCAAGAACATGAATAAGTAAGTCATGCTTAGTGAGTCACTTTCAGAGAAAGTCACTTTCGGGGAAATAGTTACTTCCTTAGCCAGGAAGGCTAAGACACCTTTCCGGGAGAAAACCAGGGGAATAAATATACTGACCTCACTCCTTTCCCATTCTGCAGTGTTCCTGTCTGTGCTTCCTCTCCATTGGCCAGACTCAGTTGGAAGTTGGAAGTATGAAAGCACTGACCCCATCTATGTACTCTCTGTCTTTGGACTTCAGGACAGTGGGCAGGTAGAGAGTGGTCCTGGAGGAGTGAAAGGAAGGTAATCATAAAAATGTGCAGATAAAAAGGTGGTAATAAAAACCTTAGAGACCAGAATAAAATTCACTCTACATGTGTGTGTGTGTGTTGACTAGTTGAGAAAAGGAGATATCCTGAGGGGTGATAAGATTCTAGAATAATTAGTTCTACAATTAATTTTTATTTTCTGTTTTTGCCTCTTTTGATTTGAACGAATATTGAATCATGACTGATGGCATAAACTTTAGTATTTGCTTCTCATCCATGTAAATAATTCCTCTTTTCTTTCCTTGTTCACATCCAGGTTGTTTCAGCTACACATCTGATAATAAGGTATGGTATGTCAGAACTGTCTCATAGTATGATTTTTGTCAGAGAACTTCTATCTTGTTTTTAAAATGGGGCAACTTCCTAAGTAGACAACAGCATTGCAAGGAAAGAGAGAAAATCTTTACATGTACTGTGTGAATAAACACAAAAGGATGTATTTTGTTACACATAAAATCACTGTTTGTGGTTATTTATAGGCTAAGTAACTTAGTATACATAAAATCTACGTTTCCAGATGTAATTCATTTGATCTGCACAGGACAAATAATATATTTTCTGAGTTTTAACATCTCTAAGCCCTGTCCTATCAATCATTTGGGATCTATACTGACTAGATTAACACATATCCTATATAATCTCAGTAGATAACCAATTTTGACAGTTAATTTCCTCCTCTCCCCACCCTCACCAAGAGTTCTCCATGGAAGATCCGCTACATTAAGAAGGACAAATTGTATCATGGAAGTGAGTACCAGAGGTCTTGATCAGTTCCTCCTTCAGAACGTCCCTCCAAAACTTTGGCCTTGTATTTCCAACGGTCACATAGATATCTCCATCTAGGTATATTTTAGATGCATTTCAAATGCTATACAGTGCAAACGGAACTCACCTTATTTTCCCAATTTGCTCTCTCTTCTAGTTATAAGCAGTACCATCTACCAAAACCATCATTTAAGTCTCCCAAACTAGAAACACTGGGCTGGAAGAAGCACAAGCTGGAATCAAGATTGCTGGGAGAAATATCAATAACCTCAGATATGCAGATGATACCACCCTTATGGCAGAAAGTGAAAAGGAACTAAAAAGTCTCTTAATGAAAGTGAAAGAGGAGAGTGAAAAAGTTGGCTTAAAGCTCAACATTCAGAAAACGAAGATCATGGTATCTGGTCCCATCACTTCATGGGAAATAGATGGGGAAACAGTGGAAACAGTGGCTGACTTTATATTTTTGGGCTCCAAAATCACTGCAGATGGTGATGCAGCCATGAAATTAAAAGACGCTTACTCCTTGGAAGGAAAGTTATGACCAACCTAGACAGCATATTCAAAAGCAGAGATATTATTTTGCTAACAAAGGTCCGTCTAGTCAAGGCTGTGGTTTTTCCAGTGGTCATATATGGACGTGAGAGTTGGACTGTGAAGAAAGCTGAGCACCGAAGAATTGATGCTTTTGAAGTGTGGTGTTGGAGAAGACTGTTGAGAGTCCACTGGACTGCAAGGAGATCCAACCAGTCCATCCTAAAGGAGATCAGTCCTGGGTGTGGACTGATGCTGAAGCTGAAACTCCAATACTTTGGCCACCTCATACAAAGAGTTGACTTATTGGAAAAGACCCTGATGCTGGGAGGGATTGAGGGCAGGAGGAGAAGAGGACGACAGAGGATGAGATGGCTGGATGGCATCACCGACTCGATGAACGTGAGTTTGAGTGAACTCCGAGAGTTGGTGATGGACAGGAAGGCCTGGTGTGCTGTGATTCATGGTTTTGCAAAGAGTCGGACAAGACTGAGCAACTGAACTGAACTGAACTGAAACTAGAAACGAGAATTATTCTTAGCATTTTCTTCATTCCTCATATCCACACATTCTGCAAGGCTGATAGGCTTGATTTTCTAGAATACTCTAGAATTTATCCTTTCCTCTCTCACCCACTGCCACAAATTTCACCAAAACTGACACAATTACTGTTCAGTAAGCTTTCTGACAGCATTCCACCTCCGCCCCCTACTTAGTTTTTCCCTAAGGCATCCTTCCACATTCCTTCTGCTGTCTTTCCAAAGGCCTATTTAATCACATCAGTGGGCTCCTGTAAAAACCTTAATTTCTCCCTGGGGCCCACAAAATCTACTGCTTTGAATGCTAAGCTTCACACTCTGCTCTTCTCCATTTAGTCAAACTTTCTCTTACATGCAATTCCTACTGGACTGCAAAATTGTGTACCGTCAGTCTTTGCTTAAGCACTCTCTCCTCTGAGGGCATTCTGTACTTAACTAAATCTTCTCCATAAGAGCACAAAAATAATTGATTGTGTACCAGCTAGGGATAGGCACTATGCTGAACCCTCTACACTCTTTAGACATTACAAGCACCATTTTACATTGAAGAAACTGAAGTAAACAATCTCTCCAAGATCATATTTTAAGTAAAGAGCAAAACTGAGTTCACAATTCAGGCCTATCTCAACCTGTGAACTGATTATTTAAATACCGTCTTCCTTATAGTACACCATTTAACTCAGGTCAAGGTGTACCCCTGTCTTCAAGCTCACAGATTATTCTAGTCCCTCATCTCTAATTCTAGTCTCTCATGTCTAATTGTTGCTTTAATCAAAAGCAGACTATTTAGTACTAAACTATTCTTTAATATTTTCATGCTTTCTAAATCTTATCTCAATTGGATTGTAAATTCTTTGTAAGCAGAGAATTAGAAAAAAATTTTCTTAATATGCTTCCACAGTGGCATAGGATATCCTATAATAGCAAATAGCTATCCCTTATTGGGACAGGTTACAAGCGTGCTTAATAGTTACACATGTAATGAATACTCAGTATTTGCTTTACTTAGGAGCAGAGAAGATGAATCATATCTAGAAGATACAGCAAATGTAAAATTTCCAACAAGAGCAGAGACCAAGTCTGTATAGGTATTCCATTTTTTTTCTGTCCCTCCCCTGTTGGGCCATCTTTTTTTTTTTTTTTTCCAATCATACTACTGGATCTCTGTACGGCAATTATTTCAAGTGGTTATAACAAAAATGCTGCTCTGCCTTTATGCTAATAATTTGCACCAGTCTGAATAGTCAAGTTATGGATTTTGGCAAATATTAAGTTCAAATCTTTTATATATGTATAATTTTATAATGCTCTCTTCCTTCTTATTTGAAGTAAGCGCACTGTTTGTGCTTTGGGCCTATTTCTGATAATTTATTCCTAGTAGGATCTCTGGACTTCCTCAGAGGTGTGTAATTTTGCATCCTTTAAAAGCATTATCCACGACCCTGCAGTCCCTCAGACCAAATGACGGGTAACTCAGGTCCACAATCGGTAACCGCGAAGGGCCCTCCCGGCGGCGGTACCAACACTTCCGAGGCCTGAGGCGCAGCGGGCCCGAAGAGACGATCCCAGCAGGCCCTTAGCCTGCCCGCCTAGGGCCGCCACCTCAGCTCAGCGGCGGGAAACCCCAGGATGCGGGTTTCCGCGCGAAGACAGCATTCGGGCCTGGCGGGAAACGACTTCGCGAAGCAGAAGGGTCCCCAGGGTCTTGACTGGGTGGCCGGCCCAGCCAGGCCGCGTGGCTGACAGTGTCTGGCAAAGAGCGGTGGAGCGGGTTCATTTCCTGACGTGATTTCTCACAAATTTAGGCTGCACCCGCACGCACGCACTCCCCTTTTCTTGATCACATAAGTGCACGTCAGAATTTCTTATCTTTGGTGTGTTTTTGAGACCACAGAACCGAATCCGCTAAGCCTGAGGAGTCGCTGGCGCCCTGGGTAGCGAAACCTGGACCAAAGCGGGAATCCGTGTGGGCGGCCTTGTAACCGCCAGACACCCCAAGGCTAGAGGGCGTGTCCAAGGCCCAGGTGCAGGCGGAGGCGCAAGTAACGGCTCTCGGCGGCCCCGCCCCTCTATCGCGTCCTCCCGGCTCCCTCCCATTTTAGTTCCCTCTGGTCTACAGCCTCTTCCCTAGTCGCTACCTCTTTAAGGCGGAGCCCGGCGTAGATCTCGCGAGAACCGGGTTGGCGCCGTGACCTCCATGTGGGAGCTAGAGCTCTATAAGTAAACACTCCGCGCAGCGCAGACAAGGCTGTTTCCTATTTGTGAGGCGGGGGCTGCGATAGCAACCGAGCTTCCGACTGGTTTCGTTTTCCTTCCCTCTCCAGCTCTGTTGGGCGGGCGCACGGTCTAGGATTCACCGCCGCCTGTCGGGCCCGGCGCCTGGTCAATCTTCCTCCCTTGTGCGCGCGCTCGCCGGCCAGCCGCTGAGAGCCAGAGCCGCCGGGGAAGCGGCGCGGGCCGGGCGGGGCGCGGCGCCCGGAGCGCAGGGGTAGACAAAGCGGAGCCGGCCCCTTCTCCCGGCGCCGAGATGTGGATCCAGGTTCGCACCATCGACGGCTCGCAGACGCGCACCATTGAGGACGTGTCTCGGAAAGCCACAATTGAGGAACTGCGCGAGCGGGTGTGGGCGCTGTTCGACGTACGGCCCGAGTGCCAGCGCCTCTTCTACCGGGGCAAGCAGGTAAGGCGCGCCCAACGCACTTCTCTGGAAGCCCTAGCAAGGGCAGCGGGATGCTTGGGCTGGGCGGGTCGGAGGGCTTGGTGTGCCGCGCGCACAGAGCGCACCTGGCTGCACTTCGGATGGGCAGCCCGCGAGGCTCAGAGTGCGGCCCTGGGCCCGCCTGTAGGGCGCAGCAGGGTCCCGGCCACCCGAGTTGCAGGTGCGCTTGGCGGGGTCGGAGGCGGGGGCGCTCCGAGCGCCGAGACCTACCGCCCTTGCCAAGCCGGTCAGCAGCCGCAGGCACAGCCCGCCAGAGTGCCTGGGGTCCCTCCTTTCCCGCGCTTGGTGGGGTCCGTGGCCCCTGGAGGGCGGAGGGCAGCGGGCTCTGGCGGCCATGCCGAAGTGCGGGTGGGGAGGGCAAGAGGCTCCGGCTCTCGGCCGTGCTGACCCGGCTAACGGCTCGTATCGCTTCCGTACCTCAGACGCGCTGCCGACTCCCAAGTGGGAGGGGAAACTTACATATTGCTCCCTATGGGGCACAAGATTGTAAGTCCGCCTCCTCACTGTGGAAGGGATTTGTATACACTGAAGATTCGAAGGGTTTCCAGAACTTCTGTTTCCCCACCCCACCTCCTTTCCTAGAATCGAATCTGTCGTAGGGGAGATTAGAGACCTGCTGAAGAAGCTGTTGGTGTAACCCGGGACCAGGCTTAAACTGCCCAGTTTGGGCCAAGGAGGTTGTTCGAAGAGTGAAAAGCAGTACAAAAGATTTGTTTTGCTCTTATCCTTCACCTTCTACTAGAACCCTCACTCAAGCTTTTGACACAGTAATTGGAGCATAGCCAGCGGTACACACTTGAAGGCGAAAGTGTTTTTTGGCGGTGAGGTTGCCTGTGGGCGTCGCTGGTAGTTGAACGGTATGGCCTTGGTCTGGCCCATTGAAGATTTTTCCTACTCACATGGTCTGTATCAAGAGACTCAGACCCGTCCTATCTTTATCTTTTTCTTTTTAAAAAAATGTTAATCAAGTAAAGAAGTTGGCATCCTCCAGCTGATCATAGTTTGGCTCCAGTCCTGTTGTTTGAAATAAGTGTAACTCTCTTTGATTTGGTAGAAGTAGCCTTTTTTTCCTACAGCTTAGTGTTTGAAAGGAATATTTTTCTCCCCTTCGTAGGCTTACCGTTTGAAACTGTCCAGAAATTTTAGAGTAATGAGATTACACTCAGACAGAAAGAGCCAGGGATTGTTTTAAGTAAGAAATATCATGGGCTTCCCAGGGAATGCAGGGGACACAGTTTGATCCTGGGCCGGGAAGACCCCCTGGAGGAGGAAATGGCAACCCACTCCACTATTCTTGCCTGGGAAATCCCACGGATAGGGGAGCCTGGCAGTCCATTGGGTCACAGAGAATCGGACACGACTTAGCTACTAAACAACAACAGCAAGAGATGGCATCTTTGATAGTAGTTTTATATTGATCTTCCAGTGTTTGACTTACAAAAACAGCTGTTCGATTTAAACTTTGCTTTAAAAATAAATGTATGTGTATTAAACTCTATGCAACTTTATATCGCTGTGCCTCCTATGGCTAATACCTTGTTTATCTTTTGATCAAAAGTGAAAAGCATGTAATCAAGTCTATTGAATTTTATTTTCTAGCTAGGGACAATAGTACATAAATTCCCAGGATACTTTTTAACTTCACCAGAGATAGAAATGAAGCATGAAAATGTATTCTCAGGCAACACCTCTTAGCGTCTAATAATAAAAATATGATAAAAAGAAAAATGTGCACCTGGCTGTCTTGAGGGAAAGGAAGGGATTGTGATAAATTCAAGGCAACAGAGTACATTTTCAGGACACCACGAAGCTATTCCAGGCTCATGGGAAAACTGTTGAGGATAACAACCTTATGTACTTCTAAGCCCAGGACAGTTGATAACTCTCTGCTTTGATTTCTCTATAACAGTAGGCAACTAGGAATTAGGAATGGACCTTGGGTTCCTACTTAGTTGGAGAGGGAAGAAAGATAGTGCTCCAGGTGTTTATTTACGAGCTGACAAGTAGCCATGGAGTGATTATTATCTCTATTCTCCTTTGGAAATACAGTCTACAGTCCTTGGACAAGATGGTGTGTCTGTAGTAGGCTTCTGTTGGATTGCTGTCAAAGACCTGCCCTTATCCTGTAAAATGCTCTTTTGAGAGTCAAAAGGAGAAAGGGCGGAATAGATCGATGCTACCTTTGAGAGTCAAAATGGAGAGAGAGCAAGGCTGTAAATTCCAGGTAAAGTAGGGTAACCTCATTTGGATATGGTTCTCTGAGAAGCTGAATTTGCACTCTGGAGGTCGGAATTTTTTTAAGGATGAGTTATATTGGTGAATCTCTAAACCTTGGAGAAGTCAGAGTTTTGTGCTTATTAGGAAAACACACTCCTTCCTCAAGATACCTTATGCTGCCACATAATGAAAAATGTCATAAATAAAAAAAACATTTACAGTGTCCATGATGTAAATTGCCTCCTCTTCCACCTTTGTATGTTAGGTCTCCTGCTTTTAATCTTTGATAAAGCATCAGAATCACTTGGTGGATATTTATTATAGATGTTCACTTCACCCTAAAATTGCAAGTGGTTGAATTTAACAAGACCCCAAGGGAGATACTGATGAACACCTGAGTTTGAAAGTGCATTTTGTAGGAATTCAGCCTAATACTAGTTTCTTACTGTTCAGAGTATGGTCCCTGGATCTGCAGGACCAGCAGCATTAGCTTCACCTGACCAGCCCCACTGTACTAGAATCTGCGTTTTAACAAGGTCCCCAGGTGGGTCGGTATGCAAATGAAGCTTGAGCAGCGCTGTAATTGTGTGATTGACTCTACTTTTGAGAGTCAAAATGGGGAGAGCAGCAATTCTGGGCTGTAAGTTCCAGTTAAAGTAGGGTAACCTCATTTAGATATTCTTTGAGAGGTTGAGTTTGCTCCCTGGGGGGTTGTTTAAGAAAAGAGTTGTATTGGTGGATCTCTAAATATTTGAGAATCCAGAGCTTTTCCTGCTCTGAAAGGATTCTCTTCCCTCTTCTCTTCCCTGTACCATTGTAGGAACTCTTAGAGTAGATTGTAGATGTGAAGCATGAACCAGAAGAAAGTTTTCTTTTGCCCCTGTATTCAGTTTTCACATTCAGTACAAAGTAAAAGTGTTTGCCTGCTTGAAAGACCAGGGAGGGGCGGGGGGGTTGGTGGTGGGGTGTGTGTTTGTAGTATATGTGCTGTGAAAGATAGATGGAAGTTAGTAATGGTCTCCACCTGCATCCCTTATCAGTAGCCTCTTGGTGTTTGCTTCCTAGTTTTCCCTTGCATCACAGCTGTAATTCTTACTGTTACCTATAATTTCTTAACTTCAACCCAATTCAAAGAAAAAAATTATAGGACTATCCCTGCATCTTTAATATTATAAATTCTTCAGCCATATCTTCTGGAATGGCAGTTCTCAAACATATTCTACAATGAGACATTCATTAGTTAAATGCCTGAAACTCGTAAGTGTAAGTTTCAAATCACCAATCTGTTTCTCCCCTACTCAGCATAATTTAAGTGCAGGTAATTTTCAGTCTATACTTTTGTTAAATTTGGGAGGACTTTAGTACTTTTATTATTCAGTTGGCTGCATGGCTCCTGGAGAAGGGAATGGCTACCCACTCCAATATTCTTGCATGGAGAATCTCATGGACAGAGGAGCCTAGTGGGCTACAGTCCGTGTGGTGCTGAAGAATCAGACATGGCTAAGTGGCTTTCACTTTCAGAATCTTAGTTCCCCAAACACGGAGTGTACTGCCCTTGGCAGTAGAGTCCTAACAACTGGACCACCAGGGAATTCTTGGTACTTTTAAAGTAACAAATCATTCCAACAGTCTTCACAACTCTGCACAACAGCAAAACTCTGTGGAACTTGCTATACAGTGGATGGATAATCACTATTTCAGAAAAACTTTCGAGAGTGCCTATGAATTAGGAAAGGACTCATCATCTGGGTAAAAGTGGCTATCTTAGCAAGCATAACTGATTGAGGAACAGTGGTTACAGGTTACTGTGGGCCTGATTTCTATTATACGGCTTCATATAGGTATCTTCATTTGGGGGAATGTCCTACCAGTTAGTTTTCATGTTCTGTGCTGTTAGGTGTTTTATTTTTGTTTTTGTTCTTTGGTGAGGTGGGGATGCTGTTGGAGACAGGCAAAATGAAGGTGTGAACGTGTTTTTTGCTTATTGAGGTTTTCCCAGTAGTTGAGGATTAGGAGTTCTTGTTTTTCTAATCAGATAAGCCATGTTAACATCTCATCCTGAAAAGGGCTTATCTGCTTAGTGACTTGGGAGACTCCTTAGACTTATTTGAAAGAAGCATGTTAGCTAGTCTGTTAGATAATGTCTTGTTTAATTCCACTATTGGGAAATTTTAATTTCTCAGTTCCTTGATCTGTTTAACAGTTGTGAACACCTGTGATGTATTCAGCTCAGTCGTGTCTAACTCTTTGAGAGCCCATGCACTATTGCACACCAGGCTTCCCTGTCACCCCAACTCTGAGTCTGTTCAAACTCATGTCCATCGAGTCGGTGATGCCATGCAACCATCTCCCATCCAACCATCTCTTCTTCTGTTGTCCCCTTCTCCTCCTGCCTTCAATCTTTCCCAGCATCAAGGTCTTTCCAATGAGTCGGTTCTTCGCATCAGGTGGCCAAAGTATTGGAGTTTCTGCTTCAGCATCAGTCCTTCCCATGAATATTCAGGACTCATTTCCTTTAGGATTGACTGCTTTGATCTCTTTGCAGTCCTGTAATGTGTAGGATTGTTCTAAGTATGTTTTGGATTGCTTGAATTAAAGGTATTTATTTGATATACACTAGTAAGTTTGTCATTCAAAGACAGATTTTTTATTCTTGTCTCTTTGGTTGACTTCTCACATATGGCCTTATTGTGTTAGAGGTGTGGATGGTGACAGATTAGATACAAAGGGAAACATGACTAGGGATTAAATTGGTTGTGTTTCCTGGGAAATGATAGTTCTGAGCCTTACAGAGTTTAGTGAAATGGCCAACTAAATTGTATAAAGAAACAAAATGGAGACTTAGTTTGCTAGGGCTTGCATAACAAAGTATCAAACCCTAGGTGGCTTAAGAGACATACTTTGTCCTACATTTCTGTTAGCTGTAAGCCCAAAGTCAACTTGTCAAGCAGGGCCATGCTATACTCTAGGGGAGAATCCTTTCTTGCTTCCTTCAAACAGCTTCTTGATGTTTTGATAGCAATCCTTGGTGTTCTTGTCTTGTAGATACATCATTCCAGTATGTTACTGTTTTCTCCACACGTTTGTCTGTCCAAATTTCAACTTCTTACAAGGACACTAATCATAATGGATTAGGTCCACCCTTATCTAGTTTTAACTTGATGACCTCTGTTAAGATCCTATTTCCAGATAAATATGTTCACATTCTGAGTTACTTGGGATTAGAACTTCAACGTATTTGGGAGGAGTGAGAGTGGGAATGGTGGATGCAATTCAGTCCTTTTTAGAAACCTTGCCAAAATATGGATAAGTTACAAGATAATTTGTTCACTAGTCATCCTGGAATACTTTTCATAATTCAGCTTGATCACCTTTACAGAAAACTTTGAGCAAGTTGGAGTAGCATGAGCAAGCAGTGTAATCATTCATGGTTGAATTTTTTTCTACTTCGTTTTTAAAGTTGCTGCTTCAGAAAGATAAAATGGTTAACTAAATGTCTTTATGAACACAAAGTTATAAAACAATTCACTTTGAAAATTCACCTTTTGTTTCTTGTAGTGGATTCATTAAAATGCATAGAACTTGTTGAAGATGAGTTTTTCTGCCTAGATGATGAGATCACAGCAGCAGTGATAATATTTGGTTTCAGTGGCTGTCCGTTTTCCCTATAGTTTACATAGAATGATTCCTAAGAATTTATTGAGGTTCTGAGAAGATGCTTCCCAGGTGGCGCAGTAGTAAAGAATTCGCCTGCCAATGCAGGAGACACAGGAGGTGCGGGTTCAATCCCTGGGTTGGGAATATCCCCTGGAATAGGAAATGGCAGTCCATTCCAGTATTCTTGCCTGGAAAATTCCATTGACAGAGGGGCCTGGCAGGCTACAGTCCATGGGGTTGCAAAGAATCGGACATGACTGAGTGCACACACAGACAAACTGAGAAGATGCTGACAACAGCGGCCATAGGAATGGCTTCAAGATCACTAAATTGTAATGCTGAGAATTTTATATTAATAATTTGACTAGGGCATTTGGGTTACTAAGGATGTAAAAAAATCGAGTTTTGAGAGAAGCATTTTAATCTTTTTCTGTCCTTTTTTTTTCCAGTTGGAAAATGGATATACTTTATTTGACTATGATGTTGGACTTAATGATATAATTCAGCTACTAGTTCGCCCAGACCCTGACCTTCCTAGCACATCAAAACAGACTGATATACAGGCCAAACCCTGTTCTAATAGTCCACCTAAAGTAAAGAAAACCCCAAGGGTGGGACCTTCCAGTCAGCCGTCTACATCAACTCGTGATTTTCTTATCGATCCTGGCATTGGACTATATAAGGTATGTTGTCTTCCTCAGACTTCTTGTTAATTGTGAAAATGTAGATGTATTCTCTTCAGGATGCTGTGAATAAGTAAACATTGATTGCCATTTGAAAGTAAAGATTGGAGTTGTTAATATTTTAACTTTTTAAAAAGTAATATTGAAAAAACAGTGAAAGTTGTGTAGACATACTATACTCAGTGGTTCAGAGCATAAAAGCAAATACCTATGTAATTCCACCAAGGTTATGTAGTTGCTTTCTGAAGCCTCTTGTATGCCCCTACCAGAGTACATCTCACTCTCTCCCCCTCAGAAGTAAACTACTTGTTCTGACGTCCATGATCATTCCATTTTTCTTTAGTGTTACTAGTTATCTCTAAACAACATTTTGTATTGCCTATATTTGCAATTTTTCACATGTGGCTATATTTTTTCACTGTATTATTCCATTTTATTAACATACCATAATGCATTTATCTAACCCATGATGAATAGATAATTGGGTTGTTTCCAGTTTTAGCTGTTATAAACAGTGCTGTTTTGAGCCAACTATGTGTATCCTGGTACACACGTTCAAGAATTTCTTTAGGAATTTTTACCTAGAAATAAAAATACTGCTGAAATTTCAATGGAAACCATATCTGTAGACCACCTTGAGGAATTGACATCTTTACAATGTTGAGTCCTTCATTATTGAAATGATAGATGTCTCCATTAATTTAGATCTTTGACATCTTTTTCAGTTACTTTCCTCTTTACATACCTTTTATTTATTTCTAGTAGCTTTGTTTTTGATGTTATTATAAATGGTTACCTTTTAAAATTAGTTTGTTTGCTATATAGAAATGTGATTGATTTATTGACCTTTGTTATCTAGCAACTTCTTCAAATTCTAGTAAATTTTGTATAAATAATTAACACTTTTGCTTCATCTTTATCGTTATATTTTTTCATAATTCTTAATGGTTGAGGTAAACTGGGACCCAAACTTAACTAAAGATTGGCAGACAAAATGAATCACATAAGAAATGCAGATTGAGATCTATGAAAACATGCAAACAGAGCCACAGGAAAGGAAAGAATCAAAACTGGTGAAGAGGTTGTCAAAGCACCTGGCCTGGCTGCACTACACTGAATTGCTTCAAACCTATAAAGAAAAATAATGATATCTAAATTGAGCCACAAGATTTTTAAAAAAAGGAAAGCTTTCATTTGTTCTATAAATTTAGTATAACACTGATACTGAAAACATGATTACAAAAGCACATTAGTATCACTACATATTGATATAAAATCTCAAGTTATAGCTTACAAATAAAGTAATAACTATATATTAGAGGAACATACGTTGACCAAGTGTGGTTTGTCAGGAAGTGGGATAGTTTATTGTTAGGAAACATTTTAATATAATTCATCATATTACTATAACCAAAGAAAACAAATGATCTAATCTGTTTTCTGCATCTAAATAAAAATTTGAATTTATTTCTGATTTTTAAAAAAATCCTTAGTAAGAGGAACAGATGGAATAGATGAATATTTTAAACCATACCCAGCATCATGCTTAATGGTGGGGAAAAGCCACAAGCATTTCCATTAAAGATAGAACCAGACAAACAAGCCTGTTAATGCTATTGTTTAACATCGTTCTAGAAGTTCTAGATAATACAGATAAGCAAAAAACAAAATATTGTAAATCCTGGAGAAGGCAGTCAATACTTAGGAATACCTGGTAAGCTGAGAAAATACATAAGAGCATTATGAGCCATTAGCAAAGTGGCTGTTCAAATATCAGTAGCTTTCCTTAACTATGGTCATTTAATAAAGAAAAAAAATTATAGTAACAAAGCAAAAGTCTGGGAATAAACTTACATGATATATACAAAACATATAAATTAGTGCTTTTATATAATGTTCACAGTTCAGATCGAATTGTTAATATTGAAAGCGCACTTGCCAAATTGTCTGTTTCATTCATTGGTTTCATCCCTCTTTCAGTTACCAAAACTTTCTACTTGATAATTTTTCACATTATTTTAAATATAAAGTTGTTATTTTAGAACAGTTTTAGATTTACAGCACAGTTGGGAAGATACTGCAGAGTTCCCATATAGCCTACACCCAGTTTGCCATCTTACATTAGTGTGGCACATTTGTTACAATTAATGAACCATATCTCCTTAGCATTTATCTAATGTCTTTTATGTTCCAGAACCCCATCTAGGTTACCACATTACATTTACATTAGTTTTATACTAAATAGTCATCTCCTTAGGCTCCTCTTGGCTGTGGCAGTTTCTAAGACTTTGTTTTTGATGACTTTGACAATTTTGAGGTGTATTGGTCAGGTAGTTGTAAAATGCAACATAAGAATATATTTTCTTCATCGTTAGACTGAATTTACATACTTGGGGAGGAAGAACACAGAGGTAAAGTGCTATTTTCAATGCTCAGAGCTAAAGTGCTATTTTCAATGACATGTCTAGGGCACAATACTGTTGACGTTCTATTTTATAATTATTTAAGTTTTAAATGAATAGTAACTTACCATTGTGAACCTTAATCACCTGGCTAAGATGGTGTT
The DNA here is from genome assembly GCF_023091745.1 of Budorcas taxicolor. NCBI lineage: Eukaryota > Metazoa > Chordata > Mammalia > Artiodactyla > Bovidae > Budorcas > Budorcas taxicolor. The sequence goes on along the minus strand of NC_068917.1, from coordinate 41,484,238 downwards.
ACGTTTCTTCACTGTCAAGTTATTCTACCCTATCCCCTTTTGCATACTGTATTCTTTGAGATTAAGTCACTATAGGTAGCCCGCTCTTAACACATTATTGCTGCTGCTGCTAAGTCGCTTCAGTCGTGTCTGACTCTGTACGACCCCATGGAGAGCAGCCCACCAGGCCCCTCTGTCCACGGAATTCTCTAGGCAAGAATACTGGAGTGGATTGCCATTTCCTTCTCTGTAACACATTATTGACTGGGGGATTTTTGCAGCAACTAAGGCCTGTGACCGGCAATTTGTTACGCAAGTGAATATTGAAAACATCCCTGCTGTAGTCAGTAACGTTCAGGTAAAAAAAACATACTCTGCATCTGTGTTTAATAAGTTGTTAAGGAATGGAGAGTTAGGAACCCTCCATATTTAAGGTCAGATTATCTACAAAAGTTATTAGGAATTCTTTTACGTGGGTACTTGTCTCTTCTTCATTTTTTTTGGTCATATATTTACACTAGAATTTTTTCTCCTGTGTCCTTTCCATATGCTCCTATTTGGGGTTTGAGTTTTGTTTTGTTAAAACCTTTCTTTCTGGCACTAGAAGGTGCTGCAGGCTCATCTTGTGTGTTTTCTGCCCCAGTCCTGCAGTCAACCATTTCTCTAAGAAGCCTTAGTTCCTTTAATTGGAGAATGATATTGGAAGCTAATACCTAGGCTTTAGATATGCTCTTTGCTTCTGGCATGTCCCTATTTTTAGGGTCCTCGGTATAGAAGGCAATGACACCCCACTCCAGTACTCTTGCCTGAAAAATCCCACGGACAGAGGAGCCTGGTAGGCTGCAGTCCATGGGGTCGCGAAGACTGAGTGACTTCACTTTCACTTTTCACTTTCATGCATTGGAGAAGGAAATGGCAACCCACTCCCATGTTCTGGCCTGGAGAATCCCAGGGACGGGGGAGCTTGGACTGCAGTCTGTGGGGTCGCACAGAGTCAGACACGACTGAAGCGACTTAGCAGCAGCAGCAGCAGCAAGGAAATACATGTGTGTATGTGCAATAACTTCTGTATATCCATATATCTATAAATATTTATGTAACCATCTTTGTATATATTATGCTTACATTATTACATTTTAACTTTTTATGATGTAATGTAACTGTTTGGAAGCTGCTGCTTTTGACCTGGTTTGTTTGGGGCCATATAAGTATAAATGTGTTTTCATAGGAGGACCAGCTTATATATCTGCTGGTCTGAGAGTAATCAAAGTTAAACTGTTAATGGTCAATTTAAATTCTCTGTTTAGCACACTTCTCGATACCCAACTGTGTCCCTTCCCCCAATCTAATTTAGAAAAGCATCTTGAGAAAGTACTTCTCTTAGCAGATCTTTGTGTTTTATTTTCAGTGTTAGCACTTTGCTGTCAACTATTCCTTGTACTTTCTTTTTTTTTTTTTTTAAACATCTCTTAGATTTCATATTAATACATAGCATAGATGTTAAGGACTTGAGCTTTCAACTTTCATCAGACTTGGTTTCATGTTTCAACTCGGCCATCTTCTGAGTTGGACAAATTTGGCAAATAAGTACATTGTCTCCCCTTGCTCATTTAGAAATACACTTGGAATCTGGCACGTAAACTCTCAAAAGGCTAGTTATTTGTAAAGTAATATTTAGTCAAAGTTTAGTCAAAGCCATATTTAACCTTCCTTGTTAGTTAAAGAGTGACAGTACAGATTTACTTGGTTTTTTGGATGAAGCTCAGTAATTGCTATAGGTATTTGAAATTTTGACTAGGGACTTTCATATAGAAGAAATTATTTCTGGATAATTCAGTCATTGAATATTAAGGTATTTAGTATGTATTTGTACTAGGTACTAGAAATGATGGGTAAACAGATGATATTGCCATTGCATGGAATTCATGGAATCATACTAGATATTAACTTCGTTTTGGGCTAGCCTGAAAATGCTTAGAGGCTGCTACTTTTGATTTAAGTTTGCTTTGAATTTTGTCTCTTTTCCTTAGAGCAAGTCTCTAAATAGTAAGTATATCAAAATTTCATTGTTGTGTCTGAATTATTTAAAATTTGGGAAATTTTTTTTTTCTCTTCTCATGAATTCTTACCTTCGTAATTTTTGGTTTATAAAGATTTTGCTTTATGGATGAGCAAACAGATATAAGGGCTTTCCCTTTTGCCTAAAAATATTTTTGGACCTCATGATTTGCAGGCACAAAAAGTAAATTAAATATTTTTAGGTAAGCATACATAAAACAGACTATAACATTTAAACCTTAAGATGCAATTTTAATTTGAAGTTATTACCTAATATCAGTCTTGTTTTGCCTTATTTGGTAACTTTGAGCAGTATTTGGTCAGTTGTAGCTATCTTTTCATGTGTAGTAAGAAACTAGATATCACTATCATGTTTGGAGAACCTTTGGAAAATAGTGCAGAGGGCAAGGTCCATTTATTCCCCTTGTACAATACATTGAATTGCTGACTCTAGGAAGTAGTTTATTTTCCGAAACCAGGTGGACTTCTGATGCCTAAATTGGTGTTCTGGTTTTTGTGGAAGCTGTGTATGACTCACATGAGGTCTTGCTGTTGAAATGACTCATTCTGGCTTAAATAGTGACTGTTTAGCTTGCTGATAGTAAGCTTTCGGGGTTTACCTAAGTGTGTGGCACTGTTAAACTTTTTTATATGCCTGTGCTCATTGTAGCAAATAAAGGAAAAGGAAAGTTATCAATAATTACTAAGTAAACATCATGGATTTCTTAGTATTTCCTGTCTTTTGTCTAAAGTACTATGCTGCTTTTTAAAATCTTTTTGGTCATGAAATGTAATAGACAATACAAATATGAGTAGAACTTAACAACCTATTATAAAGTCCTTGTCCATAAATACCACTCAAATCAACCCCAGAAACTTCTCATGTACCCCCTCTTGATTAAACTTCCCTCTCCCTAGTTACTACTACTACCCAAGCTTCTATGGTAATCATTTCTTTGCTTTTTATTAATTTTATCCTGTTATTACCATTAAACAGCCTGATAATAACTTTTAACCTATGTCTACATCCCTATTTTTTCTCCATCTGAACTTTATGTGAATAGAACCATATTGTGTTTTGATTTGTAACTCTGAAGAAACATGGTATAAAGAGGAATCCTGTTCAGAGTTAGAGAAACCTTTATTAGCCCCCACTCCTAGCTGTATTGGAGAAGGAAATGGCAACCCACTCTGGGATTCTTGCCTTGAAAATCCCATGGACAGAGTATAGTCCATGGGGTTGCAAAGAGTCGAACACGACTTCACTTCTAGCTGTATATCTCCTGAGGGCAAGTGTTTTTCACTTCTGAACCTAATTAGGAAATAAGAATGACTTTGTATTGTAATTTTTAAAGGAGATAATGTATATAGCATTAAATGGATAATGTATTTCCTAAGCATGGTATAATAAGACTTAACTATGAGCTCTAATAAGTCTTAACATTGAACATATATTGATAATTAGTGGAAGGAGAGTTTTTTCATTTGTTGCTACTGTATGCTTGCTAAGTTAGCACAGTATACAAATTGTCACCTAATCTCAATACACTGCCAAGTATGTTACTTTGTAAAAGAAGCTGAGGCTGGAACAGGTTAAGGACTTTGTTCAAGGTTACATTTAGGAGGTGATAAGCAAGGACTTAAACCTAGGTTTATGTGCAGAGCTTGTGTGTTTTTCACAAAACATACAAAACTGTAGCTAGCTATGGTAAATCCTCAAGTATTTGCTGTTGGTGCTATTTTATTTTTTAATGATTTTTCCTTTCCTCTCATATGTGGAGCTTTTGTTTGGGGTGTTTTTTTTAATCAAATACTTCGACATGAAAGACTCTTTTCTAAATGTGGCCAACTGTATATCTCAAAGATAGTACAAGTTTGGTTCCAAATGACTGCAAAAAAGAGAATACCTCACTAAAGCAGGTAACACAAGTTTTTGGTTTTCCAGTACATATGAAAATTACATTTACACTATTCTGTTAAGTGTATAATAGCATAATTTTTAAAAAGTCTGCATACCTTAATGTAAAAATGCTTTATTGCTAAAAAAAAAGCCATCATCTGAGCCTTCAGTAAGTCATGATCTTTTTGCAGATAGAGGGTCCTGTGTCCATGTTAATGGCTACTGACTGATTAGGGTGGTCATAGCTGTGGCAGTTTCTTAAATAAGATGACAATGAAGTTTGGCCACATTGATTGACTCTTCCTCTCACAAACAAGTTTTCTGTAGCATGCAAGGCTTTGAATAGCATTTTACCCACTTCTTTCAAAATTGGAGTTAACCTCCTCAAACCCTGCCACTGCTTTATCAACTAAGTTTATATAGTATTCTAAACCCTTTGTCATTTCAACAATCTTCACCACATCTTCACCAGGAATAGATTCCATCTCAAGACACCGCTTCTTTGCTCATTGATAAGGAGCAACTCCTTATGAATTTGCTTCACTGCGGGATTACAGCAGTTCACCTACATCGTCAGTATCCATTTCTAATTCTAGTTCTCTTGCTATTTCCATCACATCTGCAGTTACTTCCTCTATGAAGTCCTGAACTCCTCCAAGTTCATCCATGAGGGTTGGAATAAACTTTTTCTAAATCCTGTTAATGTAGATATATTGGCCTCTTCCCATAAATTGCAAATGTCCTTAATGGCATCTAGAATGGTCAGTCCTTCCCAGAAGGTTTTCAGTTAACTTTGCTGATGCTGAGATCCATAGAAGGAATCACTATGATGGCTGTATCCTTACATAATGTATAGCAATGTGCAGTAGCAAGAACATAATCTTTAAGGTTAAGGTGTCTTCAGATCCTAGTTTTGCATTTTATTAACTTCCATTTGGAGCAAGTTAACTTGTCAGAGCTTTTGTTTCCTTATCCTGTAAAATAGGATTTATTAATTATTAAGATTGTTAAACCTAACTGAAGTAGCCTTGCATAATATCTAGTATATAGGTTTTAACTTTTAATATATACTCACCCCCACCCCACCCTATATGATACCTTAAAGTGGTCTTAGACTTTCAGAAAGAGCTAGCTTGATTAGGTGATGATCGTGTATTAGTCATGTCATTTTTTTGTTTTTAAAGACTTAAAGTTGAAGGGACTTCTCTTGATTATTGCTCCTGAAAGGGCCTTAACCTTCAGACCAATTCCTTCAGTTTTTTGACAACATAATTTTTTTAAAAACCAGCTTCTTTAGGTAAATCTAAATTTCTCTGGTGTACCTGTTTTTCTGACACCTTGTCTTATACCTTTTGTTAGATTGTATGATTTAGTTCTGGAACATCTGCTAGAGTTGACTACATGTATTTTGCATCTTTATAGCTCTGTTCTCTTTATATTTGTCCTTTGAGGTAGTAAATAATGCATTTGCTAGTGAATTACTGTTGGTGAAACTTAACCCCATTTTGTATAGGTGGGTTCATTAAATTCTTTCCTTTGTACATGTGCACAAGTCCCTCTTTTATTTTTTGCTTAATACACTGTTTTCTGGTTGGTCTGACTGTAAGTTATCTGAAGGATTCTGAAGAAATAGTTTTACAGTCACAATACTCCAAAGTTCTGGCTTTTTGTTAGTGACATTCTTAATGAATAACATGCCAGGATGACTCTTTGGTACACAAGAATTATATTTTAAAAGTCTAATATAGATAAGGATAAGGAATAGTTAAATACCTATTTCACTGAAGAATATTGGGAGGAAAGTTAATTTCATATTAGTAAATAACAGATCTGACAGTATAATCCAAAAGAATAATTTTGTTCTAATCTTTGAAATTACTTTTAACTTTTGTATCTGCAAATATTAACCGTGATAACTCTCAAAATAACTTGAGTCATATTAAGGTTTTTGAAGCAATAGATGAAGTTACGCTTCATTAACTAATTTTAAACTTTTTTAGGTAAATGAATTGGTGGATGCCAGAGATGTCGCCCTTGGTGCTTGGTTTGAAGCACGTATACATAGTGTTACTAGAGCTTCTGATGGACACTCACGTGGCAAAACTCCACTGAAGAATGGCAGTTCTTGTAAAAGGACTAATGGAAATGTAAATCATAATTCCAAAGAGAACACAAAAAAATTGGACAATGTACCCTCTACATCTAATTCAGATTCTGTTGCTGCTGATGAAGACGTTATTTATCATATCGAGTATGATGAGTAAGTGCTCATGATATTGAGGACTTCATTCATATTTTTGTTTGCAGAAGCAAAATCTCCCATTTCAAGATTGTTTTCAAATAAGTCTTTCTGAAGAGATCATCTAGGAGTCATGTTTGGTCTAGTACCATGTTTTTGTTTCTGTTTAGTGGTTATAATAAGAGCTCCTTAACATTCAACATTTGGCTCATAAGTAGTTTGTGTTTGGTATCCTAATACCTGGCTTAATTTAATATGTAAGGTTTCTCTGTCTGGTCCTCTGGTATGTTAGGGCTTTTGCTGTGCATTTTAAGAATATTTTAGAAAATATATAATAACGTGGGATGTAATAGTCTTTAGAATGGGGTTGAAATGTTTTCTGAAAGCTATTGCTGAGTTAATTCACATAAAATTTATACATATAAAGGGTATAATTCACTGTCTTTAATAGAGTCACAGGATTGAGCATTATCGCAAACTAATCTTAGAACACTTTTTTTATTTTCCCTCCAAAAAACTACATAAGCAGCAATCACTTTCCAGTCTCCCTCTCCCAACCAAATGTTTCTAAATGTTCACGTGAAAATAGTATTAAGAACTAGATTTGAGGGCCTAGACTCTAACACTGAATTATCATTGTCCTTACTTATTTTTAAAATCCTACTATAAAATTTACTATGGTGAAAGATTTAGTGTTTATTCAACACTACATAAACTTTTAAGTCTTCACTCAAGTGACATTTTCATATGTGTAGAAAATACGCAACCAGATATTTTATCAGATGTAAGTTCAAGATTCTAAAAGGGTTGTAATTTTTCTTACAAAAATGGTATAAAAGACTTTGGTGTTGACACATATTTCCAGGATACCTGGAAAGGGCTCCAAAGTAGATCCCTTTTATCTTTTCTGACACTTCTTCTGGCTCTAACTAAGTTGCCAACATGGCTTATTTCAAATGGCCATCATACTGCTTTTTTTTTTTTTTTTAAACATAGTAGATGATAATAGAACCGACAGTTTAAATGAGTATTAAAATGTGGGATTGGCCAGGACTTGAAATATTGGTAAGTCAAGGCTGGGATAGGAAGGGATTGGAGTTGGTAGGTTAACAGTAACCAGTCTCTGGGTTTATGAGTACCATGGCAAAGAGGCAAGACACTGCATTAGTTGGGGACTTCAGCTATCTGTATATCTGTTGTCAACAAGTAGAGCTCTTGATTTGTTTTGAGTGTTTATTTCTTAGAGAAAAGAACTCAGAAACCAGCTACTTGGGACTTGATTCTGGCCCATAAAGGAGTTATTATTTGGCCAAAAATTAATAATTGTATAGAATGGCACAGTGTGGATATAGAGTGAGTTTTAAACACTAAGTGAACTAAGGCTTACTAAATTTTTACAGGTTTAGGGGCTCTTAGTTGGTTTTGGAATACAACTTTCCAAGGGATAGGCCTGAGTTTGGTATAATGTTAAAGCATAAATCACAGTATCTTAGCATTTATTTGACTATTTATTTATTTGGTTGCACCAGGTTGGCATGTGGGGTCTAGTTCCCTGACCAGAGAAGGAACCTGGGCCCACTGTCTTGGTAGCGTAAGCCACTGGACAGTCCCTGGCTATTTTTTAATGTAGGAGAAATTTTTCTTGACTAGAGTGAATGTTAGTAAAAGGAAGTGTAAACCCAGAATGCATGAGAAGACTAAAATTATCTGTTCAAAATAATTTCACAGGATGGAATTATTTCAGTACTGGCAACTTAAGGAAAACAGTATCTGAACTTTCTTTGAGAAATAAAGTATCAGAAGCTTAATTTAATATGTATCACTTACATCTTCAAAAAGAACAAAGGACTATATGAAATAAAGTATGAAAATAGATGAGTTTCTGGATAAGAGTCCTAAATAACAAAAGGCTGGTGTAAGCACCTAGAAAGACCCATGACCCCATATGGATGTGATGACAAATCTTGTTAAAATTTCATTCTTCATGGTTATCAGAAAAGTTAAAAATCATGGTCAAGTTTATGTTAATTTCTTATTAAACAAGTCCTTACTTTCTTGGGTGGAGGATGCATTGACAAGAGACTGGCATATATGGCTTAGCAGTAGTAATAGATTCTTACTGAATAGTAAGCTCCAACTTAGTCAGTAGAATGTAGCTGTCAAATAGTTATATTGTAAGGTGTTTGATTAGAAACAAGATAGGTAGAAGAAGACTGGTGTTCCTGTTGTACTGGGCTGATTATTCTCTACTTGGATATCTTTAGAACTCAAAATACAAAATCATCATGAAGAATAGCTGAAAGAACTAAGTATTTAGCTTGAAAAGACTGGGATCAAGATGGCTTTCATATTTTAAAAGCTCTGGGAGGAAGTTCTGTACAACACAGAAAGTAGGTTTCAGGATAACCTGGGCTTCCCAGGTGGCGCAGTGGTAAAGAATCTGCCTGCCAATGCAAGAGACGTGAGAGACATGGGTTCAGTCCCTGGCTCGAGAAGATTCCCTGGAGGAGGAAATGGCAATCCACTCCAGTATTCTTGCCTGGAAAACTCATGGACTGAAGAGCCTGGTGGGCTACAGTCCATGGGGTCACAGAGAGTTGGACACTACTGAGCATGCACACAGTTCCCTTTAGAGATAACAGAAACTTCCTACCAGCCAGATCTCTAAAGATAGAGAATAGTCTGCCCTGAGAAGTAAACAAAAACAAGCATTGACCCGCTTTAGTCTTAGATGGCGGATTACTAAATATGTTACGTTGCAAACAGAAATAATCCAGTCGTTCTAACTTCAGTTTTCACTTTCAAAACAGTATTTGTCAGACAATTTTTTGTACTTAAACTTAATAAATTCTAAGTACATATAGGCTGCGTTTATGATTCTGATCTAGTACTATCATTTCTCAGTGACTTAATTCATTTTTCTCATAGAGTAAGTTGAAAGTAATCTGCTTGATTATTTCCAAACTCTTGAGTGCAGCATTGTATTTTGAACAACTTGTCATTTAGCCTTAGCAGAGGGATATGGTACTTGGGACCAAGGAACCTGTCAGAGGAATTCTTTGGGAATAAGTTTAAAATGGTGGTGTCGAGAAGTTAGTTTTATGGTGACCTACTGGTCCTAACATATTAACCAGATCAGAGTTTAAAACAGTTTTTACTCTGAGAAGTGACATTACAGAATTATGATATAACTTATAAGGTTCATGGTTTCACCAGTCTAGCCCCAAAAGCCAGATCTAGTAGTTAACAGTGTTATAGAATCTAAATGAAATCATTTGTTTCCTAATCTTACATCATTTTTCCTCAAAATTATAGCTACAAATATTCTAAGTTCATAAAAAGCAGGTTATAATAAGAGATTTATTTGAAATGTTTTAAGGTTTAAGAGTTTTTACTGTTTGTAAGAGGCCCTTTTCTATAGATTCTTCAATGAACATAGACTGAATTTATTTAGAGCTTCTTACTACAAATAATGTAAAGCAAAATCGTGGAGTTAACATCAGAGTACCTGATTCAAAAAACTTAAATGTGTGTGTGTTTTTTTTTTAATGATTGTTGTTCTGACTCATCTAGCATCACCCTTGTCTGAGCAAGGGTTTTGTATTTTTAGAGTTAAACCACCCCATTAAGTACTTTGAGAGAAAGAGTTGGCAGTATAAATATTAATTCTAGACTTTAGAGATTTAGATCCAAAGGATTCTTAAATCTTTTGTAAAGTTTTTTAAATTCTTAAAAGCAGCTATGTTAAGACAAATCACACAGCATTCAATTTGCCCATTTAAGTGTAAAATTCAATTTTTTTTTAGTATATTAACAGGATTGTACAACAGTCACCACAGTCTAATATAGAACATTTTCATCTTCCAAAAGCCTCATACCCATTAGCACTCACTCTCCATTCCCCTACCTCTGCCCCCACCTCCTCCAGCCCTTTTCTCAACCCCTCTCAGCCATAGGCAATCAGGAATCTTCTGACTCTGGATGTGTGTATTCTGGACATTGCATATAAATGGAACCCTCTAATATGTGGTCTTTTGTGACTGGCTTTTTTTACTTAGTAAAAGTAAACAGGTTCATCCACGTTGGAGCTTGTGTATCAGTACTTTATTCCTTTTTATTGCAAATAATTTATTGCCAAACCACAGTTTACTTATCCATTTATCAGTTTATGGGCACTGATGTTTTCTACTTTTTGCTGCTATGAACCTTCATGTACTATTTTTTGTGGGGGCATTTTAATTTTTTGGTATGTATGTGACAGAGGGATTGCTGGGCTGTATAGCAGTTATGTTTCACCTTGGGAAGAAGTGCCAGATTTATTTCCAGATGGCTGCACCATTTTATATTCCCATGACTTATGTATGGAAGTTCCATTTTCTCCATATCCTCACCAAAAGCTTAACTACTTCTTGATTAAAGCCATCCTGTAGTGTTGGAGTATAACTGTTTTATACTATATGTATATATTTATATATATTCGCATGTTGTATATATATATGTCATTTTATAGTATTGTAGGTATAATTGACCTACAACACTGTAGCAGCTACAGGTGTTGAATATAGTGATTCAGTATTTCTACACATCACAAAATGATCTTACTCCTAAAGTGTGTTTGTTGGAGAAGGACTATGCCTGATTGAAACTTTTTTTTCCCTAGTGATATTTTGGCAGAAAATAAAAGGAAGGTAATACAGGAAATTAAAAATGCATGAAGTCGTTATGGTCAAAGAAAGAGAAGATGAAAATTTTCTTTATTTCCTAGTTATATTGTGTTGTATATTTCCATAGCTTTCTAAAAGTTGTTTATTCCCATTAGTTACTCTCTGTAGTTATTTAAGGTTTAAAATTTTTAAGGGTCCTAAACATTTAAATTCACAAAGCTATAACTGCAGTCTTGTGAGAGTAGAGATCCCAAAGCTATTGTGATGAAGAGCCGTGACCTTGACTGATGTGGAAGTAGATGAAAAGGGGCAGTCAGTTCCTTAGCATTTCTAGTAGTTTAATATGTCTATAGTGTAGCTTACAGGTACTTACATTAAGTCTTTTTTAAATTTAGGTTTACTTAATTACACTAACTCTTCTGTACCAGACTCTGAGCTGACTTCTTACTGGAATGTTCATATAATCTTTAACATAACTATAATGTTTCATTAACTCCCATATGAAGAGACCAAGACTTATGTAACTTGCCAGAGGTCACATATGTTAAATGGTCTGACTCAGAGCTTGTGCGTTAACCAATATGCATTATTGGCACTGTGCCTAAACATGGTATATGTAATTGGTAGAAGCCTATGTGACTTCAAAGGTCAAACATTCTGTACGACCTAAAGACTGGCTTTCGACTCTGCCAGGGTTTTAAAGCAGACCGCACTCACAACTTTGAGTTCAGTCCTGGGTAGCTGAGGGCACACTACTGAGTTTATACTCATCACTTGGCTGCTCTATCAACAGATAAAGGCTTAAGTCCTTACCCTGCTTTTGTATTAAGAAACATCTGTTCCTTGTGGATTTGGTTTAGATTCATTTTAATTAGGCTAGTGGTTCTCAACCCTACTTCCACGTTAGTTGTCTAAGAAGCTTTAAAAATATCAGTGCCTAGGACCTACTCCCAGAACTTCGTATATAATTGATCTTTGGGACTTCCAAGCATTGGTGTCTAAAAAGTTCCTCTGGGATTCTCATATGTAGCCATAGTGAGAACTGTGGCCTTAGAACAGTGGTTCTCAAAGTGTAGACCTGGCTGGGAATGTGAGCATTATACTTGCTAGAAATCCAATTCCTTGTACTTAACTCCAGATATAATAAGTTGATCTCTGTAGGTGGCCCTGCAATCTGGGTTTTAATATGTCCTCTGGGTGGTTCATATTTATACTCAAATTTAAGAACCACTCACTCATTGCCTTTTGCCCAGCTTTATCATTTGCTATCACATATCTGCCTCTAAAGACCAATATGAGGGAAAGGGGTTGATATGACAATTTAAATATAGTAACTATATTAAAGACTGGAGATGATACACAATACCTGAGGAACCTGAGTGTTCATCTTTTAGTACCTATATAGGTGGCATATGACTTGTTGATTTTTCCATTTTTGTTTTCATATAGATAAAATTGTTAGTTAAGTCTTTTTTCTATTAATAAAAGAATTGTATTTCATTTAAGCTAAATGATCTATATCATTGAAATGAGGGCCCATATTCCACTATGCAGTCTTTGTGCCAGCTTGGCTAACATAGGGAAGCAATGTCCATAACATGTTTGTGGAGAATTTATCTTTTATGATATATTGGTAATTTTTTTTGTTTATTCTTTATTTATATAAATTTTTTTAAACTGAAGGATAATTGCTTTACAGAATTTTGTTGTCTTCTGTCAAACCTCAGCATGAATCAGCCATAGGTATACATATATCCCCTTCCTTTTGAACCTCCCTCCCATCTCCCTCTCCATCCCACCCCTCTAGGTTGATACAGAGGCCCTGTTTGAGTTTCCTGAGCCATAGGGCAGATTTCCCTTGGCTATCTATTTTACATATGGTAATGTAAGTTTTCATGTTACTCTCTCCATACACCTCACCCTCTCCTCCCCTCTCCCCATGTTTGTAAGTCTATTCTCTATGTCTGTTTCTCCACTGGTAATTTTTTTTAGCCAGTTAATGTTTTGAGTTTTGTGACAATTTTAGTATGTTAACATCATTCACATACTGTTTCTTTTGACTTGATAATTTCTCTGAATTCCCCAAACTTGCACTTCCTCTTAAGAACTCAACCCAGATCATATAAAAGGAACTTGGTAGTAGTATTTGCAGAATTAGCTCCAGAATGACTGTTTAAAAGTATACTTTATTTCTTCTCTCTGTTCCATCATCCATTAAGTATTGGTAAATTCTGGAGTGGGGGCCAACACTCATATAGTAGTTGAGTATTTGCTCTGAGATCTAGTCCTGGCTTTCCTTTAGAATTACACTCTAAAATGCATCTGTGGTTTTGAGACAAGCTTCCTAAATTTGGTTTCACGTTGAAGTAGATCTCAGAATCTTCCCACATACATGCTTTCTTGCTTGTGCATCCTTACAATGTGTACCTTTATAGGTCATTTGAAAAGGTGAATTTAGGAATACTAGTCATGTTAGTGGCTTTTTAAAATTGCTTTGTTAAATTTAGTGGTCTAATTTAGAGATCTTGGTTTATAAATTGGAGCTAATTTCTATAAAGAGAAATGTAAGTTAGAAACCTCTAGTAGTTTGAACAAGGAGGTATATATCTAAAGAGGGAAAATATTTATGAAAATTACTTTATTTCTATATCTTAATAATTGTCAGTGGCTAGGCAAAGTTGAAATCTTGAAACATGAGTGTTAAGAGTTTTCATAATGATGTGAAAATTACCATATAAGCTTTCATGTTCCATAGTGTTCACATTTAGAATAGAAATGTCGGTTTACCTTGGAAACAAACTTAACTTCTTATTTTGAATTTTTAGTAAATTATTCTGAAGTACCCTTTTAAAAGTATAGTTTAATAATTCTCTTTTTAATACAATGCTATGTGCCAGGCACTCTACAAGTCCTTTACCTGGATTATTTCATGTAATCCTCGTTAAACAATCAATGGAGTAGATACTTTTCTAAGTGTAAAGAAGGAATAACTGAGATTTAGAGAAGTTAGCTAACATACCCAGTATTGAATAGTTGATAGGAGGTAGATCGAGATTCGGAAAAGCACATACTTAGAACCACACTACCAGACTATCTCTCACTTTGAGAGAAGCCTGCTTATAAAATATTTTAATGTATAAATAAATATGTATATATAATATTATAAAGCAGTTATGTTTACATATTTTTAAATTTTCTGTCAGTCTCTCCAGTTATACTTTCACAGAACAGAAACCTTCAATCAATAAACAAATACCTGTGTGCTTTCTTTTTTTCTGTAAGGGAAAATAGATTATTAAACTGCTGTTTTTAACACAGTGTCATGGCTCAACCCATGGGAATGAGATCAAATGGAACTGTTAGAGCATCACTTAGGACTTGGAGGGTAACTTATGCTAGGCTACAGTTAAAAGCCCATCTGGCGAATGTCTTAGAATAATGTTGTCATTGCCACCAGCAGTCTTTTTAAGATTTTTTTTTTTTGAGTTATTCTGAGCCTGTGGTGCATGCTTTTGAGTAGCCTTGATTATGGTTACTACAAATAGAAGTCAGTGAGCCAATTTTGAATAAAATCAAGTGGTATTTTTAAGTAAAAGTTGTTCTGTAAAGTAACAAAACTGATTTTCTTGAATGTATTGATGTGATCTGTTTCTAAAGGACTGTCAAAAATGTTTGAATGATTTCTGGGTTTTCACGGGAGAAAAGGAGTATGATTTTTAAAAATCAGGTCAGCGTGTCATGTTGATCTTGAGTAGGGAGCTATAAATGAGAAGTTAAGTTTCAGAACCCTGGCGCAGTGACAAGTCTGCTTCATTGTTTCTTGGTTGTTACTGACATGTTTGCCAAAAACTTAGAGTATTTCCTCTATGACTTGCAGTGTTCTGAATGGATAAAAATCAAAAGGAGGGCAGAAGAAGTTAAATCTTTAACCTTATTGTTGTTCTTCTCTTGTGTTAAAAGATAAGTTAGTGCTTAGAAAAATAACTACAAATATTAGTTAAAATGACTACAGATATCAGTTGATTTCACTTTTTCAAGTTTATACATCATTCCTTTATAGTAGTATCTCTCAAAGATGGTCAGCAAAACTGTGGATTCACCCAGATAAGTGTCTATAGTGCAGTTTCCTGAGGGCTATCAAAGACCCACTCCCTGCATTGGGTTGGCCTGGAGTAGAGCCCAGGAATCTGCTTTTCAAACAGGTAGCCAGGGCCTTCTTAAGTATACAGATCATTGGTTCTGTTATAGGCAGCATAGTTTTCAGGCATTAGAATCAGAAATTTGGTTTGAATTCTAGGTCTTTGGTTAAGTTTTTTGCTTTGCTTAACTTTCAGCTTTAATTTACTCATTTGTAAATATCTGCTTGACCGTGTTCTCTTTTTCCCTAACAACCTCAAAAAGTATCCAGTAATAATAGTCAAATTTTCTGCTTTTAATTTATTAATAAGACCAAGTTATTTTGGTAAGTACTCTAAAATAATTTACCTTTGGCATAGCTATTTTTAAACATAATTACATTGTTTTAACAATTAAAAGTTATACACCATTGTTAACATGTTGTACAAATGAGTTTTATTTCCATGTATGTATTTAAGTCCTACTGTAAGCAGTTTTAAGTAAGTTATTTTTATCTGTGAGTAAGCTTTACATTTAAGGTGTGAAAGTTAGCAGTGCTACTTATTAGATTAAAAAATGCTCTCTTTTTGCATGTAGTATGACATTAAAGATTGGCTAAACTAGAACATGCCTCCAGATGAATGTTGTCCTTATTTAAGCATTTTAACGCCAGGAAGCCATGTTTTGAAAGAAGGTTGCAGTGACAGTACTTTGCTTAATACAGTTTGAATCTTATAAAATGATCAGTTAGCTTACAAGTCACCTAAGGAAATGTACTTTTACTTTCTTATAACAAACCTGTTGTAAAAATTGTGCTTAATCAATTTCCTTGTAGTTTAATTCCCCAGGTTTTACTCAATTTGCTAATTGAGAACACAGTTGGATTTTGTTAAAATGTCACATAGTTCAGGATAAAGCATATACTGAAGGATAGCTCTAAAAGATACCTGAAGAGTATGTAGAGCAATGAAAATGTTACTGGGAAGAAAAAACTTAGGGATATTTAAGGTTTATCTGAAAATATAGGCTGTATAACACCAAAGTGTTTCTCTACTCTCAGAGATGCAAAGTAGCTAACTGGAATAGTCTGTCTTACATCTCTATTAGGATAATAACTTGACTTCAGGTTCTGAGAACAGGAGGGCATGAAGTGTAATTAGAAAAAAAAGGACCCTAGTCTCATCTTTGCATATCTGTATGTAGGCTCATGGCACAGTCTAGATAGAGTCAGCTTTGATATGTTCCTACCTCTCTGCTTCAGATTTTGAGGGATATCTTGAGCCCTGTTTTAGAATTTTTTTTTAAGCTTCCAGCACTTTCCAAAATATTTCATGCAGTCTCCTGCAGTCTTCCTCAGTGCCAATGCTGGAAGAAGTCAGTGCTTGGACCAATTTGTAGTGCTTATCTTCAGCCCTTTGATGCCATGGGAGGCAGGGAATGCTGTGTTAGAGATTGCTTTTTAAGAACTCCAAAAACGTAATCTTTAAAGTACCTTTTTGTTATCTCTCTATAGAGTTCTTCATTGCCACTTAATTATCCTAAAACACAGTGGTCATAGTTGATTTATTACATTTTTTTCAAGAGCTTTAGTTATATAAAAGATTTTTTCATTTAATGAGTTGCATGTTTCCAAACATTTGTTAGCCTGTTACATCCCAAACACACCAAAGTTTGAACATGGTACCTGCTTCTTAATGAAAACTTGGTATTTTACAGTGTAAGTTGTGATAGAAGTACGCACACCTAGCTTTCAGAATACCTTAAGTTCTGAGAATATAAGGTAGAGAAGGTAATTCTGTATTCCTGACGGAGGAGAATGCTAGGATACCGGGATAAGGAGATAGGAAATATGGCATTACCTGAGGGTAGACTAGTATGGGTGGAGTGCAGAAGATACATGGTGAGTAATAAGAAACCAAACTAAAGGTGAATAAAGATTTCCAGTTAAATGTGGCAGATTAAGATGCATGTTTGTCTCCACTCCTTCTTAAACCCTCCTAGAAGACAGTAAAAGAATAAAGGCATAAGCCCCTGAGGACAAAAAAAAAATGTGGTAGAAGTAAGACACAGAAGAGAAAACAGCAAACTTTTGAAAGGTAAGAAGCTAATGGGTAAATGATGCCTAACTTAGCAGGCCATAAAGAGCTGAAACCTGAGTGTAAGCCAACAACAAGCAAGTGCATTGTGTTGAAGAACCTTAGGAAGGTTCGGATCTTGGATTTACCAGGTACTTTGGAGGTCGGCATATCCATGGGGTGACAAAGTGTTGGACACAAGCGATTGAGCACACACACACACACACACGGAAAAAACTGAGAACAAAAAGATTTATTTATATGAAAGAGCATTTTAATCACTTCTACCACATTCAAGGCTTAAGTCAAGAAAGAGGAAAACATGGTATTTGGGAAATAGGATTCAACACAAGAAGTAATGATAGGAGATCCCAGCATGATATCAATGAAGAGCAAGCTGTCCAGATAAGAATAGGACAGAGGTATTTAGAAAATGTTTTGCAACCCAGAAGATTAGTAGAATACCTGAAATGTCTGAACACAGTGGAGTTTTAACAGCTGTGGCAGAATGGGGGTAATTAATGGTGAAAGTGTTAGTCACTCAGTTGTGTCTGACTCTTTGTGACCCCATGGACTGTAGCCTACCAGGCTCCTCTGTCCATGGAATTCTCCAGGCAAGAATACTGGAATGGGTTGCCATTTCCTTCTCCAGGGGATCTTATCGACCTCGAGATCGAACCTGGGTCTTCTGCATTACAGGCAGGTTCTTTACCATATGTAAATAGAAAACTAAGCAAGTAGCAACCAAAAAGAAAACTTAAGTACACAATAGAAAACAAAGCTGTGGAAGAGCGGATGTATAATTAAAGCATACTTCATTAGTTAGCTGTGAACACTTATTAATATTTAGTCAAGATAATAAAGAAAAAAATACTGATATGTACAGACAACTCATTTTGTTTAATGTGCCTAAGAGCAAGCAAGTTCATCAGTCATTGCAAGAGTCTAGAGCCAGGTGATCAGTTTAAGTCATGCCTCTGCTTCTTACTTCTTTCCAAATAACTTCTCTGCCTTGTCTGTGAAATGGGGATAGAATAATATCTATCTCTGTCCTAAGAGGTAAATAATGTTAACACTTAGAGCAGTGCCTTGTGTTAGTGAAGTGTAAGAAAGAGGAGGATGGAGGCAAATGAGCTGTACATGAGGGGTGGGTAGAATAAGTTTGAAGTAAAAAGCAATGTAAGCACATTGCTTAAATGTAAATGTGGAGGTGAACAAAAATAGCTAAACAGTTTCATCTGGGGAATAGAAATCAGAAGTGTAGTGGGCTGGAACCAGAGGCTGCTTGTCCTCATTGTAAGCCTTGAGTGTTAACTTTGAGTTTCGTTCACCTGTGGGAAAACTTTAAAAGTGGGAAGATCCTTTTGCCTGAACTTGAAGCACAAAGCATTTTATTTTTTATTGTAGAAATCTTATGCAGAGGTTGAGAGAAAGTATAATGAACTCATCACCTATCTTTACTCATTTTGACCTCCTGGCCAATCTTGTTCAGTCCCTGCCAGCATCCCCAGGTACCACCACTGGATTATTTTGGAGCAAGTCCCCAATTTTAAGTGTTTTCAACCAGAAATAGCCTTAGCAGCTATGGTGGGCACACTGCTCAGATCTTCAAGACAGAACTTGTTGACCTACAGGGAATGATTGCAGTTAACTGACAACTTTTAATCACAGCACTTTTGAGATCTGTTACAGTGTTTGAGCCAAGGCCACACTCTTTCCTGGTTCATCTTGTTGTTGACATCTTAAGAGCATTCAACTGAGAAAATAGCTAAATGGATTCTTTTTAAAGTGTGCAGAAGAGAGCTAACATCAAGCCAGAGATTTACTACTTTTTGAAGGGTTGATATGTGGTTGACCTTTGGCTGCTGTTGGGAAGCTAACTTTCAGGAGAATTCTCATTCCTTGATAAAAATGGTTGACTATGCATAAGCTCTACAAAAGAAATATGGATTATGTTGAAAACCTGCTTCTGAGAGTCTGGAATTTTGGTTTGTGCTAGGCATTGAATGCTGATGTGATCAATTCCTAATAAAACTCTTGAGCATTCTTTACTGCACATCCCTGGTAGACAACATTATAACACATGTTGTCAGAATTTGTTGCTGAAGGAATTAAGCACATTTTGTGTGACTACTGGGAATGGACTGCTTGAGCTTGTACCTGGTTTCCTCTGGACCTGACCTTATGTTTTTTTCCTTTGCTGAATTTGCTTTGTATCCTTTCATTATAGTAAATTATAGCTATGGGAAGAACTGTGTGCTCTTCTGTGAGAAGGAGACCTGTGAGTTCCCCCAACAAATCACTGAACCTGACTTGGAGACCCCAGCATGTTAAAAAAAAAAAAAAATCACACCTGAAATTTACAATGATTCCTTAAAATCAAATGACCAGTCAATGTTCAGACTTATTTGTTTTTAAAATATATTCTTAGAATGTACAGATAAGGATAAAATTAAGATTCATCCATTGCATGTAGTTGCTAGGTTAAGTCTCAACCTACAGATCCCCCCTACTGTTTTCTTTTTCTCCTTATTATTTGTTTATGCAAGTGACAGTTTATTCAGTTTTCCCACAGTTGGGACTTTACTGATCACATTTCTGTTAATGTTAGTTTCCTGAAAGCTTATACAGTCATCCCTTGGTATTCATAGGGCATTGGTTCCAGGACCCCAGTGCATACTAAAATCCATGAATGCTCAAAATGACTTTGACTTTTTGGGGTATAACCTATACACATCCTCTTATTTAAATCATGTCTAGATTACTTGTAATACCTAATACAATGTAGATATTCTGTAAATAGTTGTAAATACTATATAGTAAAAGTGCTCAGTTGTGTCTGACTCTTTGTGACCCCTTGGACTATATCCCACCAGGCTCCTCTGTCCATGGAATTCTCCAGGCCAGAATACTGGAGTGGGTAGCTGTTCCCTTCTCCAGGGGATCTTCCCAACCCAGGGATCGAACTCACATGTCCTGCATTGCAGGCAGATTCTTTACTGTCTGAGCCACCAGGGAAGCCCAAATACAATGTAAATGCTGTATCGGGACTTCCCTGATGGTCCAGTGGTTAAGACTCTGAGCTCCCAATGGAGGGAGTAGGTTTGATCCCTGGTTGGGGAACTAAGATCCCACGTGCTGTGTGTCCAATAAATAAAACATTTGGAAAAAAAAAAATGCTGTATAAATAGTTGTTGGAACCTGGCAAATTGAACTTCTGCTTTTTTGGAACTTTCTGGAATTTTTTTCTGGTTATTTTCCAACAGTGATTGGTTGACTCTGTGGATGCAGAACCATCCATATATTTACCTGTTGCATGACATTGAGAAATGTATAATACCTGCTTCCCCTTTCTTTTTTTGTTGTAAGATTTGGGTGTTGTCAGTCTGATAAATCCATTGTGAAATTTGCTGCCAGCTTTTAATGGTTTTAGTAGCCATTAACCTTTACCTTCTCAGGTGGTGCAGTGGAAGAGAATCTGCCTGCCAATGCAGGAGATGCAGGTTTGATCACTGGGCCAGGAAAGACTCCCTGGGAGTAGGAAATGGCAACCTCCTCCAGTATTCTTACCTGGAAAATTCCATGGACAGGAACCTGGGGGGCTGTAGTTCATGGGGTCACAAAGAGTTGGACATGACTGAGTGACTGAGCACCCACATAACCTTTACCTATCGTTGCTATGTAATGAAATGTAGTAACAATGGTAATAGTTCTCTTTCCTTCATTTGTTAGCTATATAGCTCTTTCATAAAGAACTTTCCTTAACAGTTGATTCATATATGAAAGGTAGAATAAACTATCAATTGTTGAACTTTTTCAGTGTTCAGAGTGAGTAAATTCCCTAGCATCCTCCAAAGGATCCTCCAAGGTCAGTGAGATTTTTACTAAGTATCATGTGAACTAATGGATTTTAATACTTGCTTTAATCTAACTCAGCTCTTTGTGGTGCCCAAGTTGTCTCATCTCTGGCCTGTGGAAGCTCCTTCAAGTTGAACCTGACTTAATGAGGATTTCTTTACACTCAGGTACAACAGGATGTCCCAAGCTCTCCTGTTTCCTGCCCAGGACTGGATTCAGCCATTTCTTTAAGGAGCTTTGGTTCTTTAGAGTGTATAGTCAGCTGTTTATTGATACTTGCTTTGATCGTGTTTCTAGGTCTTCACATTGGAAACAGCTAAGAAATGTTTGTATTGATACTTCCAATTAATTTTAGAGTTGAAGGGCTATCATTTAATCTTTTATTTTTTCTCTTACTCGAGAATCATAGTTCTGATAATGTCAGCATTACCCTGCTTTATTTTACTCATATGATGGTTTCAGACTAACAGTGCTACTATTGCAAACAATATTAGTGAAAAGTTGGTGTATTTTTTACTTTGTCCTTAGTAGAGAAGTATAACTCCACTAGGAATATAGTTAATTTAGTGTATTTTCAAGTCACTTAAGAGTTTGTATTTAAGCCACTTTTTTCATTTTGCTTTTGATCTTTAGTGATGTATCACATTTTGTAAATTTATGATCATTTGAAACATTATACGGTTCTAAAGGAAAAACATCAATAAGTACATTAAGAAAAACAGTGTCCATCTTGGTTCCTTCTAGCCTATTTCTTATCTCTTTTTGTGGTAAATAAATGAGTTTTGGTTTATCCTTTTATGTCAAAATATACATATTTGTGTGTGATGACATGTATACTCATATACACACTTATATATACACTGACTTATATATGTACATATATACATATGTATATGTGTCATGTCCGACTCTTTTGCAACCCCGTGGACTGTAGCCCGCTAGGCTCCTCTGTCCATGAAATTTTCCAGGCAAGAATACTGAAATGGGTATCCATTTCCTCCTCCAGGGGATCTTCCCAACCCTGGGAT
Source organism: Budorcas taxicolor (assembly GCF_023091745.1). Taxonomy (NCBI): domain Eukaryota; kingdom Metazoa; phylum Chordata; class Mammalia; order Artiodactyla; family Bovidae; genus Budorcas; species Budorcas taxicolor. The sequence goes on along the minus strand of NC_068917.1, from coordinate 41,462,321 downwards.
CAAACTCATGTCTCCCGCATTGGCAGGTGGATTCTTTACCACAGAGCCACCTGGGAACCTATTCTTCAGGCACAAAGACTGGAATGGGTTGTCATGCCCCCCTCCATGGGATTTTCCTGACCCAGGGATTCAATCCGAGTCTCCTGTATCTCCTGCATTGGCGGGCAGGTTCTTTACCACTAGCACGGGGTAGGGAGCCCATGTACAAATATATTTACTTCAACACATACTTAATAGGTAGAAGATAAATATTGTTTGCATCTTCGGTTTTTTGAGTTAATATATCTCTCCATATATATGTATCACTCCAGCAAATGTCATATTCTTTCCATTATATAATTGTATCATGTAGTAAGTAGTTTCCTATTGTGGACATTTGGTTATTTCTAGTCCTGCTGTTACAGATAGTTGCAGCCTTCTGTGTGTGTCTTTTCATGGGGTGTTTTGTTTCTTAATGTTTGGGATGGATTCCTAGAGTAGATAGAATTCCTGGATCAAAAGGTAAATACATAGGCAGTTTTGCTGGATATTGCCAAATTCCCCTCTTCAGGGAGACCATACCAGTTTGTATTCCCATCAGCAGTGTTTGAGAATGCCTGTTTTTCTACAGCTTATGAACACATTATTATCAGGCTTCACAAAATGTTTTAAGTAGATCTGTGTTTTAGAGTCTTTGGCAAAAGTATGGTGGAGTCTAAGGAGTCTAAAACAGGGAGATGAATTGGCCTTGACAGCCTCAGAGAAATGCAGGCCTTTACTGAGGATATAGAGTTACATTAAAGTGTTGACAGTATGCATAAGGAGGACTTAGTAATGATGGAGAAATTGGAGGTAACTTCAGTTTCTGGGAGTATGAAAAATAGTGAAGAATATTGAGCATCAGCAGATTAGAGGATGGGGGAATTTCTTGAATTTGAGGTGCTCCTGAAATACATGTTAGAGATGTAGTTGGATATATGAATCTGAAGAGAAATTTGGGTTAGAATAGAGCATTTGAGTCATCCTGTGTGATATTAAGATATGTGTAAATAAAGATGCTGAGGAAAAGAATAAAAGTGATAATGGAGCCTCAGCGTGTTCTTGACTTTGGTAAAAATAGTTTTATGGGTCTTTTCTATGTCTTCTTACTTAGCAGCTGATTTAACATCTCTGGGTAGCATTAGAAAAAGTATACTTCATTTTCATGACTTTTACACACTATACATAAAGACTGTATTTATATGCTCTACAATGTAATTCTGTTCTGAACTCATACAAACTTAGTTTCAGGGCAAACATAGCTTAAATTCCTTTGATGTAGGGAATGGTTTATTTTGACTCATCTCCAGTAAACATGATTTTATATATGATTTTAAGACTTGTTTAAAATATTTCCATTCTTGGTATCTAATCATAGGCAAATGGAGAGTTCTTGCCAGTGAAATACCCTTTTTCCCTATATTAATCACACAGGAGTATATAATGTCAGGATGTAAAAATCATGTTACAGCTGAGAAAAGGATCTCATAAAAGAATAGTTTTCTATCATTTATGGCCTTAAGAATATTGAGTCAGGAAACACATTCACTACTTTAGAAAAGCCCTAAAATAGCTAGTTAGAAGTCTTCACCATTTTAGTTTTCAAAACAACCATATGGGCTAGTTAATTAACCACGAGGTATGTTTTACACATGATAGATAGTCATGTGTAAACTAAACACAGGTAAAACTAAAACAGCGAAGTTGGTAACTTTCCCAAGGATACACAGTAGTAGGAAGCTAAAATGGAATTTAAACCCAGACAGGTTGAAAATAGAACATATTTTGAGTGAAAAGACAGGATGATAAAGGATTCAAAACCTTACGTAAGTTGAAGGAAATTCATTTATAATGTTTTATACTTAAAGGGTGGCAGGGTGACCAACTTAGACTATCAAGGATTAGGTCTTTAGTGGGGACGGTGTGTAGATTTCTTCTTGGCACTTAAGCTGTGGAACTCATTGTGTTTATCTTTGGTCCAGTATCAAGTATATTCTGTTTCCTATGTCAGAGTTATGTGAAAACAAAGTGACTTTTTTTGGAGTTAGAGCTGCCCTCTTCTTACTGTCTAAGTAGAGGTTGCTCGGAGGCTTGTGGTAAAAGGGCATTGCAGCACTGAGGGTGAATGGACCAGACCCTTTTTAAGGCCCCTTGCAAGTCTGAGAGTTTTTTTCTTTTTTCTTCTCTGCTTAACTAAAATTTGAAGAAATTTGATTAAACTGAATGATTAACTAAAATATCACCAGGATTAATATCCATTTATTATAAATAAGTTAGACATACTGTGAGAGTCCTAGGCCTGCATAGTACTTATTTGATTTGGAAGAACCGAGACAAGCTGCTAGAGCTGCTTCCAACTTCAGGCTCACTTCCATTTTGAGTAGGCCACTCAATTAGTTAAGGGTTAATGGTCTCTTCCCTTAGTTACTACCTTGTTAATGCCGTCACAAAATGCTGTGATATTTAACTATTCTTGTGTTTCTATATAGCACAGTAGCTTATCAAACTTGAGTATGCTTGAGAATTGCTGAGAGGATTTGTGAAAATAGACCATTGGGCCTCACTCCCAGGGTTTGAGTCACATCAGAAGTGGAGTTAGGAGTTTGCATTTATAGCATGTTCCCAAATGGAACCACTGCTTTGAGAACCACTGCTATAGTAGTTTGACCTACCCGAGGAGATTGAGTTTTCTAAGAGCAGGAACCAGAAATTACTTGTTTCCTTATCCCTCTACTAGCAAGCAATACATAAAGACAACAGATCTTATTAATGTTACAGAAACCACTGTGGACTGTTACATTGCTCTTTTTGCCTGTGGATACCAGATGTTAGGCCCCAAATTGAGGAACCTTTTAAGTTCAAGTCAGGTTTAGGTTTGTTAAACCTTTAGAAATTAAAGTAAGATCAAGATTCTACTGGAATTCTTTCGCATGGGCTTCCCAGGTAGTGCTAGAGGTAAAGAACCTGCCTGCCAGTGCAGGAGACTTTGGAGACGTGGGTTCGATCCCTGGGTCAGGCATATCCCTGGAGGAGGGCATGTCTCTCCAAGATTCTTGCGTGGAGAATCCCATGGACAGAGGAGCCTAATGGGCTACAGCCTAGAGAGTCGCACAGAGTCAGACATGACTGAAGCAACTTAGCACTCATGCATGTTCTTATGCATAAAGCAAATGGCAGAGCTGGATAAACTAGTTCCAAGTTCAGGAAGAGATGAGCATCTGGTCTTACTAAAGTAATTTTTAAATGTGGGTTAAGAAAATGTAGAAAAGAATAACTTGTTTTTTTTTACCTATCTCTACTCATCCATTCCCCATCACCTCCCTCCCCAAGCTAGTTAAGAATGACATATTAAGATTTTAACAAGACCTGTTTATTCTGGCATTTAAAATCAGAAATAAATATCATTTACTTAAGTGCCATTAAGAATAAAATTATTAGGCTTTTATACATATAATTTAGTCTTCCATGCTGATAATCATAATCATAAGCAGTGTTCTGTGATTCTTTCTCCTCAGATATCCGGAAAGTGGTACTGTAGAAATAAATGTCAAGGATCTTCGACCACGAGCTAGAACCACTTTGAGATGGAATGAACTAAATGTTGGTGATGTGGTAATGGTTAATTACAATGTAGAAAGTCCTAGTAATAGAGGATTTTGGTTTGATGCAGAAATCACTACATTGAAGACAATCTCAAGGACCAAAAAAGAACTTCGTGTGACTGTTTTCTTGGGGTAAGATTCTCTTCACTGATGCCGTTTAATTACCGAATTAAGAAATGTAATTTTTAAGTGTTAAGCGCATGTTCTTTAATTTAAAAAAAGATGAAATCCATGAAAGATGGAAATTTCCATACTAGAGGAAAACTTTTTAATAGATTTCTTGAATTTTTTATTAAGAATGACCCTTAAATCTCCATTGCTACTTTAAGGCTGAAGGTATTATTTGAAAGCACCTTGGAAACAATTGAACATGTTATTAGAGAAATTTTTGTCTACTGTACAAGATTCTACTAGGCTAAACCAATAATATACAGACATGTTTCAATAGCTATGTTTGCTGTGAAGATCTATTGATAGAATAGAAATGAATGTCTACCTAGCCAGCTGTCTGCTGGACTTGAAAGACTAACAAAAATTTTCCTTTATAGTAATTTTATTTAACTTAGAAACTTAAAACCACCTTTGAAAAGGATTCAAAACATAAAATATCACCCAAGATTTCATATCACTCAGATGCTTCCATTGTTAATTCTTTAAGAAATACTTTTAGATGTTTCCTTCAAGTGATTCAAGTACTATGCATTGTTTCAAAGCTACCTTTTTACACTTGGAAAAATGTTGTCAACACAGTTTTGTGTTCAGTTCTTCTGAATAAAATGTATTTGAGAAATAGTCACTAATTTACTTTTTAAAAAAAGTCTGCTAAAGTATTTCCAATTCTTTATCATGATGCTTAAGTAAAAACCTTGTGTATGCACTTCTGTGCATTTTTCTTTAGAATGAATTCTTAAAAGTACATTTGTTGTGTTGAGCATTGCGGACGCTAGAATGACCCTGACGGTTTTCTTTTACTTAAGAGAAGCAGCCAAACTAACACTTGTTAAGTCCTGGTTAACTGATTATGCACTGTGCATACATATAAGGGATACATGTATATCTAGTTTACCGTTGAGGTGACAGACCTAAGGTTAAGCATCTGCCTGTAATGAGTAATATAATGAGAGGTGGGTAAACTGTGGCCCACTGGCTACTGTTTAATGAAAAGAAATTTTTATTGGAACACAGCAGTGCCCATTTATGTTTTAGCTAAAACTGGCTTTTTTGTCTGTGTACTCAACAGCATTGTTGAGTGGCTGCAAAAATAAAACTTACAGAATTTTAAACTAGTTACTCTCTGACCCTTCATGGGAAAAGTCTGCTGACTCCAAAGATAAAAAGATTGTGAACTTTTTTTTTTAGAACTTTGTGCAAACACAAGTGTGATTCTGTTGTCAGGCTAAGGATGTAATAACTCAATTAACAGATTCCTAAGTAGCTTGAAATACTGACATGGATACAAATCATGAAGGAAAGGAGAAAGCATCTACATAAATTAGTTATATAGAGATTCTTATAATGTACGTAGGTGTAGGAAGTGAAAAAAAAGGATGTATACACAGCAGTACTCGTAACATTGAATGCTTGCTATTTAAAACGTTTTCCTGAGTAATTCTGAGGTACAGTTAGTGGAGCACTCTGGCTTTAGGGACTAGAGATAAGATTGAGTGGAAATTATAGATAGGCAAATACTGACTCATGAGAAAATGGTGGTATTTGAGTGCTGTCCCAAAATAAAACACACTGTCCTATATAAAGGCTTATGTTTGCTGTCATATAGGTTTTCACTAGGCTTGTTAAGGATACAGGAGCCAAAAAAGGAATCACTTTGGCTTGTAGATGGGAATTTTTTTTCATTGTTAGAAATCTTTTCCCTTCACTGAAAAGAGTTTGGTGCTGTTACAGACAGTGCTTCCATGACATTATACTTCTGTCCTGGTGCTTATGTGTGTTAGTTTCTGTTGGGTGAGTCTTTTCTAGAAGTAGAATCACTTGATTGTAGAACTTGTGCATCTCTAACTTTAGTAGATAGAACCAAATATTTAAGTGGTTGTACCAGATTCCACTTCGACCATAGTGAGTTCAAATTGCTCTGCATTCTTAACAACACTTAATTTTGTCGGACTTGAGTTTTTGGTACTCAGGTGAGTTTCTAATAATACACTATTGTGGTGTTAATTTACGTTTCTCTGACTATTAATGAGTTTGAGAACCGTATGTTTATTGGCTATTTGGATATCTCTTGTAAGAATCCTGTTTCAAGCATTAAGGATCCTGTTTCAAGCATTGGTGTATGTTGTAGTTAATTAGGTAGTCTCTCATTGAATTTTTAGGAGTTCTAGTTATGGACTTGACCATTTCAGTTATATGTGGAGAAAATACCTACTTCAATTCTGTGGCTTATCTTTTTTTCCTATGTTTGAATAGTAGTCTTAATTTTAGGTTGTCGAATTTATCAAAAATTACCCCTAATGCTTATAGTTTCTGTATCTTGATTTAAGAAACCTTCTGAGGGTTAGTCAGGGTGGGAGATGGGTGAGAGTGGTTAAAAGGTACAAACTTCCAGTTATATGATATATAAGTTCTAGGGATATAATGTATAGCATGGTGACTATACTTAATAATGTACTGTATGTTTGAAAGCTGCTTAGAGAGTAGATCTTAAAAATTTTCATCACAAGGAAAAAATTTGTAACTGTGGGGTGTTGGATGTTAACTAATCTTTTTGTGGTAATCACTTTTCTGTATATTAAGTCATTATGTTGTACACCTTCAGTTCAGTTCAGTAGCTCAGTCGTGGCTGACTCTTTATGATCCCATGGACTGCAGCACACCAGGCCTCCCTGTCCATCACCAACTCCTGGAGCCTGCTCAAACTCATGTCCATTGAGTCTGTGATGAGCCATCCAACCATCTCATCCTCTGTCATCTCCTTCTCCCACCTTCAATCTTTCTCAGCATCAGGGTCTTTTCAGATGAATCAGTTCTTCGCATGAGGTGGCCAAAGTGTTGGAGTTTCAGCTTCAACATCAGTCCTTCCAATGAATATTCAGGACTGATTTCCTTTAGGATGGACTGGTTGGATCTCCTTGCTGTCCAAGGGACTCTCAAGTCTTCTCCAACACCACACTTGAAAAGCATCAGTTCTTTGGTGCTCAGCTTTCTTCATAGTCCAACTCTCACATCTATACATGACTACTGGAAAAACTTCATGTCTAGCTTTGACTAGACAGACCTTTGTTGGCAAAGTAATATGTCTGCTTTTTAATAAGCTGTCTAGGTTGGTCATAACTTTCCTTACAAGAAGCAAGTATCTTTTAATTTCATGGCTGCAGTCACCATCTGCAGTGATTTTGGAGCCCCCCAAAATAAAGTCTGTCATTGTTTCCACTGTTTCCCCATCTCTTTGCCATGAAGTGATGGGACCAGATGCCATGATCTTCGTTTTCTGAATGTTGAGCTTTAAGCCAACTTTTTCACTCTCCTCTTTGACTTTCATCAAGAGGCTTTTTAGTTCCTCTTCACTTTCTGCCATAAGGGTGGTGTCATCTGCATATCTGAGGTTATTGATATTTCTCCCAATAATTTTGACTCCAGCTTGTGTTTCATCCAGCCCAGCATTTCTCATGATGTACTCTGCATATAAGTTAAATAAGCAGTGTGACAATATACAGCCTTGACATACTCCTTTTCCTATTTGGAACCAGTCTGTCATTCCATGTCCAGTTCTAACTGTTGCTTCTTGACCTGCAAACAGATTTCTCAGGAGGCAGGTCAGGTGGTCTGGTATACCTTAGACTTAGACAATTGTACGTTGGTTATATGTCAGTAAAACATGGAGTGGAGCAGAGGGGAGAAACTTCGTCCTACTCATAGATTATATTCTCCATTATTACCTTATGAAAGCTTAATACCAGCTTTCTTTAGCTGTTTAACCCACTTGAAGTAGGTTTTTTGGTACAATGTGAGGTAAACATGAGACTTGCCTTAATACGTGTGAATAATCATTATTCCTGGCATCATTCATTTAAAAGGCCATTCATCCATCTGATGTATGGATGTATCTATTTTGTATCATTGGTTTATTTTGTATATCCTTACATAAGTTTCATACTTTCATAATATGACAGAGCATTCTAGTCACCTTGGTAACACCTACATAAAAACCATTAGGAATTTGAGAGGTACAGGATTAAATCTAATCTATGGGTGTGATTTCTTTGCATTTATTTAGGCCTTTAATATGATTTTGTCATGTTTTTATTAGGTTAGGCATGTGCGCTCAGTAATGTCTGACTCTGTGATCCCATAGACTGTAGCCACCCCCAGGCTCCTCTGTCCATGAGATTTTCTGGGCAAGAATAATCAAATAGGTTGCCATTTCCTTCTCAAGGGGATTTTCCCAACCCAGGGATTGAACCCATGTCCCTGTGTCTTCTGCATTGGTAGGTGGATTCTTTACCCCTGGTGCCACCTGGGAAGCCCTTTTTATTAGATTGGACCATATGAAATGTTTTTATAGATTCAAAATATTTGAATGTTGACAATTATATGACTCAGCCTGGTAGAATTCTCTCTAGAGGCCTGATCTTATGTGTCTTTTATTCTTACTTAGCCTCCGGTAGCACTTGTCATAAATAAATAAATTTCATTTTTCTTTCTTACTGGTATGTAAATAACCTTTGATTTTGGATCGATTAGCTTTACTAGAGTTATTAATTTTAATTTACATGTAGGTTGTTTTGGGGTTTTTATGATTGTAATCATAATCTGTGAATTAGGTTTGTGTTAGTCACTCAGTCGTGTCCGACTCTTTGCGATCCCACGGACTATAGCCTGCCAGGCTCCTCTGTCCATAGAATTTCCCAGGCAAGAATATTGGAGTGGTTTGTCATTCCCTTCTCCATGAATTACATTTATGTGTTCTTTTTCCTTTGATCTCTAACTTTGTCTTCATTCACCAGTTGCCGCTTGGTGGTTAGAAGGAGGTGGTGAAGTAGGTATCTTTTATTTTTCTTTCCACCCTGATCGCCAAGAAAAAACTTTGTTGAACATTTTACCAATACTTACAGTGTTTGACAGGTATTTTTTAGGTATGCTTTCCTGGATTTGGCTTGACAGTATTTTGTGTAGGACTTTTCCATTTGAGTTAGTGAGTGAAATCTGTATATTATCTTTCCTATCTAGCTATCCTTTACAAATTATGTTAATTTTATAAAAATAGTGTGCTGTAATATTTTTCTATTTTATGGTAGAATTTGTGTCCTTTTCTTGAATGTTTATTAGAACTTCTAGTTAAGGTCTTTGGGGCTGAGTTTTCTTTGTACAAAGTTTTTTTTTTTTTTTTCCCCTGTAATGATTATATTGAACTATAAGGTGCAAAGGAAGAAGCAAATAGAGGACATGATTTTTAATCTGCCTTGGAGATTTGATAAGGGAACTTGGAGTTAAAGTTCATTATTGTTTCTAATTTTTAATGCGAGTACCAAAAGGCGAATATGCTTAAACTATCTAATTCTAGTTAACACATTCTATTTTTCACTTGTCGTTTCTATTTGAGCTTTGAAGAAAATAGAAGTGTGGAGTTTAAATCCATTTTTTAAACTTTTGTTCACTTACTCTTGTATACTTAATACTACATGAAATTATACTAGATTAGAGTTTCCTAAGTAGAATTTGAATCCTATAGCAAAAAAATTTAACCTCACTCAAGCTATGAATATACATAGCATATTTTGCATCTTTTTTATAGGGTTTCATTTACTAAATTTTATCTATACTTGTTTATCATTACATCTCTAGTGATGATTTTATTATTGAATGTGCCATTTTTACAGATTTATAAACTTGATGTCCATATCAAGTTAAATCAGAGTTCACTGTCTTCCAATCGTATTGGCCTCCTTGTGTTGCTTAATCATACAGACGTACTCCTGTTTCAGAGCGTGTGCCCTTGACCGTTTCCTCTCACTGGTCTGCTCCATACCGGTATTCATTGACTGGCTTTGTCTTTCGTTTTATTTCTTTATTCAAACATCACTTTGATAGACAACTTTCTTGATCATGCTGTGTAAAATCATACACACCTGGCATGGGTTACTTAAATTCTCCTTTAGTCTAACTTAATTTGTTTATGATACTGATTATCACCTGACATTTATTATTCTCTCTTGCCCTACTTGTATTAGTTTCCTATTATTGCTGTAACAAATTACCACAGACTTCAGTGGCTTAAATCGGGGAAGGCAATGGTAACCCACTCCAGTACTCTTGCCTGGAAAATCCTGTGGACGGAGGAACCTGGTAGGCTGCAGTCCATGGGGTCGTGAAGAGTCGGGCATGACTGAGTGAATTCACTTTCATGCATTGGAGAAGGAAATGGCAACCCACTCCAGTGTTCTTGCCTGGAGAATCCCAGGGATGGCGGAGCCTGGTGGGCTGCCATCTATGGGGTCACACACAGTCAGATATGACTGAAGCGACTTAGCAGCAGCAGCAGTGGCTTAAATAATACAACTTACTATTTTACAGTTCTGTAAGGCAGAAGACTTACAGAATTCACTGGGCTAAAAGTATCAGCAGAGTTGTGTTCTGTTTTGGACACTGTAAAAAAAAATATATTTCCTTGCCTTTTTAAGATTGTAGGGATCTCCCAGTTCCTTGGCCTATGGCCTACTTCCTCCATTTTTAAAGCCAACAAAGTTGTATCTTTGACTATTCGTTTTTAGTCACATCTTCTTCAGGCTCTTTCTTTGCTCTTCTACTTTCAAGATCCCCCCATGATTACCTTTGGTCTATCTAGATAATGTTATTTAAAGGTTATTAACTTCATAATGTCTGCAAAGTCCCTTTTGCCATGTAAGGTAATATATTCATAGGTTCCCGGGCTGATAACAGATATCTTTGGGGCCTATTATTTTGCCAGTCATACCACTAGAATGTTAATGCTTTGATTTTTGTTTTTGCTGCTGTGTGTCAGACCTTGTTCTAAGAACTAGTTTAAATAGATATTCAGAAAAAACAGCATTTCATAGAATCTGAAATGAACTTTTCTGTATTTTAACATCTGTGAAATTAGGGTATATCTTAAAATTGCTATTGGACTGACTAAAGTTGGGTTCTTTCAGATACTTGATTTTACTTCTGCTAGTTACCTTGGAGTGCCATCTAACTTGAAGTTAAATTTTCTGTATCTAGAAATAGGACTAAAGGAGGTACATAAAGGAGAAAATATAATATGTAATGGCTTTATGGGTAGTATGTAACAGCTTTATGGTATGACACTATAGCCGTAATTGTAATACATGGAAGAAATATACAAAGAAATTTTTAAGTATTTTCTATAATCCTAATGACACCTGGTGAAAATGTCTTACGTGTAACGTGGAATAAAGCAAAGAAGTACTTGTAGCATTCTCATTTAGGCATCCCTGCTGTCTTCGAGAACTAGGATTTTCTGATCGTGAAAGAAAAGAGAAACAGATAAATAATTGCTTTGTCAAAAGCCAACTTTCCCTTCAGTCCTGAATTTGAACAGAAAGTGTTTGCATGATCTCATGAGGTACTTTGTATATGTATTAATGTGTAGGTCTCAATTTTGTAGGTTTGTCCACTAAAAAGACCTGAAAATAGCAATCAGTCCAGTTGCAATAAGCTTTTTAGTCCCTAAATTGTGGTCTTGAAATAACCATTTCCACCTAAAAGAAGGCTTCCCAGATAGCTCAGCTGGTAAAAAAATCCACCTGCAATTCAGGAGACCCTGGTTCAATTCCTGGCTTGGGAAGTTCCCCTGTGAAGGGATAGGCTTATCCACTCCAGTATTCTTGGGCTTCCCTGTGGCTCAGACAGTAAAGAATCTGCCTGCAGTGTAGGAGAACTGGGTTCAATCCCTGGGTTGGGAAGATCCATGGAGGAGGACATGGCAACCCACTCCAGTATTCTTAACTGAAGAATCCCCATGGACAGAGGAGCCTGGCAGGGCCCAGTCCATGAGGTCACAGAGAGTCAGACATGACTGAGAGACTTAAGCGCACACACACACACACACACACACACACACACACACACACCTAAAAAACCAGGCTTCATTGGAGATAATAGGACAGGCTAGAGGCAGAAATGTACAAGAAGAACTAGGGACATCTTGTCTCGCAGAAAACAAGAAAGCCCACAAAGACTGCTAAACTCCTGTCAGAAAGATTTGAGAATCAACTGGAAGATTCCATTGGCTGAAGATGAGACAATTTGACCATCAATAAGGCAAATAATAACTAAAGTGGAAACACCTCAAATATGTAAACTCATAGTAATATAGAAACTGATTGGTCAACTGCATAGAATGTTTGAGAGCTATTTTTTTTTTTTTTTTACTGCTAAAGAAAGTATTCCATTTGTATTTGTTATATGAGCTATACCACTGAGTTACCAAATAATTGATGTGGTCATGTTTCTCTTTATGGAATTATTTCAGCAAATAAGTGAAAAGGGAGTGAAAGAACTAGAATGTCAACATCCAATCCCCAGTGAATTAATCTGGAGAAGGCGATGGCACCCCACTCCAGTACTCTCGCCTGGAAAATCCCATGGACAGAGGAGCCTGGTAGGCTGCAGACCATGGGATTGCAAAGAGTCGGAAACGACTGAGCAACTTCACTTTCACTTTTCACTTTCATGCATTGGAGAAGGAAATGGCAACCCACTCCAGTGTTCTTGCCTGGAGAATCCCAGGGCCGGGGGAGCCTGGTGGGCCGCCGTCTATGGGGTCGCACAGAGTCAGACACGACTGAAGCGACTTAGCAGCAGCAGCAGTGAATTAATCTAGTCGTTGAGCATCTGTGGCTGCTATCATCATAGGAAAAGACAACTAAATAATTAGGTGCTTACTGATGAAAATAGACCTGTAGATGATTTTACTCAAAAAATGAACCTATTTGAGTAAACATTGAGAAGGTCAGCAGTTCTATTCTGTAAAGAGCCAGATAGTGAATAGTTTAACCTTTGGCCGCCAGATGGTCTCTGTCACAACTCAACTCTGCTGCTGTAGCGTGAAACCAGCCATAGAGAATACATAAATGAATAGGCATAGCTGTGTTCCAGTACACATTTTTAAAAACATGCCTCAAAGCAACGGTTTTTGACCTTTTCACCAGACCAACTACTGATTTACTGGAAACACAAATGACAGAAAAAACTGAAAGGAACTTAGGGAATTCAGATATCAAAATCAAAACCAGGGGAAACTGTAGGACAAATGGTGGGGGTTTGTCAACAAGTTATAAGGGAAAAGATTGGGAATTTAGTTTTTGAAACACAGAACTATATCATATACTTAGGGAGGAAGACAGGTGAGAAGATTGAAGAAAATTAAGGTAAAGGTGACTCATGGGAGGGAGTGAAGAGGTTTTGACTCGGAGGGAGGATGTGAAGTGCTGAGGGGGTTGATAGTCCTGTCTCTTGTCTTGGTTGATTACAAGGATATGTGCCTTTTAATTGGCTAAACTACACATCTGTCTATAAATTTTCTGCATTTGTTTGCATTCTATGTTAGAAGTTTTAAAAGAAAGGTGAAATATTTGAAAAAGTCACCAAGCAAATAGTAA